>NC_140954.1:53601499-53911499 GCF_014529385.1 Adiantum capillus-veneris
CGTTGAGGCGGCAACATTTCCAAAACGGCACGTATAGTTACAAGACCTGATCCAATAGCTGCCAATGAGTGAACTGTTGTTTGTTAGATGGCACCACCCGATTAACCGATGCAACTTAGTGCATGCTTCCATTTTTTGGTTTGTGTGGCAAACCTTGCTTTTGACCCTATAACATATATGAGCTCAATGCTTTCATATGTATAATTCATCTTGCCTCCCTAAAGAGAGACCAAAGGTTCACTCTGGCATATAGCATATATATCATGCCCAATATCATCACCATCATCCTTTTTATACATATGGTTTCAAAAATAGTATGCACAATATCATCACCATCCCTTTTATAGTCAATCTTGCCTCCTTAAAGAGAGACCAAAGGTCCATTTCATATGAAAGGGTAGACTTTCATATCTTCACAAGCTTATAAGAGAGACCTTGTAAAGAGTTGCTATACTTTTGGATGCAAAATAAGATATTGTGTAAGCTGCAGGGATAGCCGATGTAATTATAGTCCCTAGGCTCAATAAGAGCATGACAAGACCTTGTAATTTTTTGGGCTGTTCAATATAATTCACTCACAATTGTGAGTTTTGCTTTTAGAAAAAAAAGATATTGTGCAAGCTATGGTTTTATTCTTTGTTAGATTTTGGCATATTTTTTAAGTAGCTTGCATGTCTTATTTTGCTACTTGTCCATCTGCCTTCTCTTTGTCTAGTACACTTTCACAAAAGCAATAACTTACAAAAGTTTTCATTGCATGAAGATAAAAGACACAACCTTTTTATACACTGTGTTGTTAATATGTGCAAATATGTAGCGCATATTTAAGTGGCTCCCTGTAAAGCCTTACATTGCTAGATGCGGTGTTAGATGCACAAGGCATTGTCTATGCTCGAGCATTGCTAAAAAGAGAGAAAAGAAAAATCACTATCCTTTTTACTACAAAGATAACATTCATTAGATCAGATGTTAAAGAACGAATATGTCAATGCGAAGTCAAGAAACTAAATAGCTAGCTTGACAATAGTGTTTGATCAATTAAATTTTCTCTTTCTTTTCCATGACATTATGAGTACTGTCTGCTAGCTATTCCTCACCTACTCAGGCACTTAAATCCACATGTTGATGGTTTTGTTATGGCATTGACATTGCTATTTGAGCTTTGCAAAGAAGTCTCAACCCAACTCTCCATTCATTGTATATGTGACAAAGTTGGCCTTACTTAGAAGCAATGGCCTCTAGATTCTCTACCCAAAGTGATTTATCTTCTCTTTAATTACCTTTTTGAGCTATTAAACAAATCCAAATACTACTATGATATATGCAGGTTATGATGTTTTTAAATTAGCATTCTTGTTCCATGTTTTAGTCATTTTCAGATGCCTCCAAGACCAAATCATGTATTTAGACATTCAAGGCCTCTCGATTCTTTTTCACTTTGGGCCTTGCTCGTTTAATTGTTGATTGGATTCTACACATTGAAGAGGGCCAGGCTCCCACATCTTGTCTTAACTTGCAAGGGGCTTTTAGGAGTTTTTTGGAAGAAGTGATTGCGCATATGTACATACACATGCATGGTGCATAAAATAAAGAATTGCCCGTTTTCCAGAGCCTAGTGGTCACGTGGGGCCCACATGTGTACAGGTAGACAGCGTGTACATAGTACATCGATTTTCATTATCACCGGTACCAATGTGTTTTTTCTATAATAATGAGGAGTTGGTAGCACGTAAAACTTCTCAAGGAAGCTATCAGCGGGCCGACGCCATGAGATAAGCAGGTGCGTCAAGTGACATCCAATGGCGTGAGGAGGATGAATGGGGTCAATACTTGCACGTGGTAAGCGAGGACACAACGGGGGTGTTTTCTTGTGATGAATTATGCAGAAAGTTCATCATGAGAACTGTATTTGGGGGCCACTTCACGTGATTGTGGGATGCATTATTGGGAAAAGTTGAGTGCCAGGTGTGCGGATGGGTGACAAAAATGCACTACGTGGACACTTTTTGGCATGTTCTGGGTCCGTTTGAGATCGATCAAAAGGCCAAAGGTGCCCAAGAGATAAAGTAAAGTGTGGACATTGAAAAACTTGAGAAAAAACCAACAAAGTGTGGAGAGAAGAGGAGGAGCAGCCGCAACTGAGTTTTTGCTGTTTTGGAGCCTGTTTTGGCCATAAACTGCTCATCCGAGGCCGGATTTGAGCACTTTGATATTGTAAATTTGGGTTTTGGGCCATTCCGGACGCAATGGAACTATCCATTTTACCAAATTCCTCACTGTTTTTCTGTTGTTTTGGTTGTGTAAGTTTCTCCTTTGAGCAAAGCCTCTACTCAAATTTGTGATTGTATCTGGCATATTTCATCCATATTGTGTGAGCTATTTGCCCCATTGGTGTTGGCCCAAGCTCAATTGTATCTAAGCATCAGAAATATTTTCCTTTTGAGCTGAGTTTTTTGGGTGTGTGTGTGTGTGTGTCTCTGTGTTGATTGGACAAATGGATAGTCTCTCTCCTCTCACTCCATCGGTGTGTTCGCTGTCTCGGCGAGGTGGGTTGTGTAAGCCGAGTGGTGCCCCATAGTGTGTGTGTGTGTGTGTGTGTGTGTGTGTGTGTGTGTGTGTGTGTGTGTGTGTGTGTGTGTGTGTGTGTGTGTGTGTGTGTGTATTATCCCAAGAGTGTGTGTCAAGTGATTATAGAGGCATTGTGTGTGTTTCCATCCCGCTCACATTGTTTTGGTGCCCCCACTGAGGATCTTCGTCGAGTACCTTTAGCTTCGGGATTACAGATTGCAGATTATAGATCACAAGTTACAGGTTACAGGTACAGGTGATTCACACAAGTACATGTAGATGGATTAGAGTGATATACTGACAGTGAAAGTCACTTCCAGTTTATCGTGGGTATGCATCATTTGGCACCTGTTTCAGCGCATTGTCTTGTATTGTACGCTACTTGGTCTCGAAGATAGTCATTTCTGAGACTTGACTATACGAGATTTTCATAAGCTTTCGTGAGAGGGTCGATAGCGTGAGGTTTTATTAAGCTGGGAGATTCTCAATGTGAGATCCTTTCGGTGATACGGGTGGCTGGAGCACCCTTTTCATGACCTCGCCATAGGCTATGTACTAGTGATTCCTGCATACATATACAGTCTATATTTTGGGTTCCTACTGCTCTACTTCTAGGGAAACTCTGCCAAAATTTTTCCAAGTTGTGATGGCTGGTTTTTTGGTTTTTTGAGCCATTTATGCTATTATGCTGCTGAAATTCTGGCAAAATCAGAGGGTAATTAATCAAGTGTGCTTTCTTGGGATGGCATGGTTGGCTTTTAATGGATAATCACGACGGACCTCAATTCACTCCTTTTCATTTAACACAAAGAATCCAGATAAATGTTCATGTGTCTAGGAAGATTTTTTCCAGCAGCACATAGTCTTTATGTTTGGGCCAAGAAGATTAAGAGAGATCCTGGAATCCCCTTTGCCTGTTGTAATTCCGATGATTAACTATGAAAACTCATTTGACATGTGTTTGTTCTTATCTAAAGATGAGCTCCGTTGAAGTTTTTGGGGATTAAGTCAGTCAAAAGTTTTGGGTTCTTGCACGTGTGTTAGAAGGGGTTCTCAACGCATCGAAACTTGGGTAGCCATGGCTTTCTCTTATCCATAATTTCATGGAAGAAGTGATGAAGATGTGGAAGAATTTTTGGAAAAATGGAGGTTGCCTGCATTAGCAATCAGATCCATGATACTGCCCAGATGTTACGTTTTCTCCAGATTTGTTTGAAGAGTGATGCACGAGTTTGGTCCAAAGCATTTGAAGAGGATTTGCGTACAGTTGATCCACTTGTGAGATTAAGTTGGGACAATCTAAGGCATGGATTGGAAGTGGAGTTTGTGAAGACAGAAGATCCTGACAAAATGTGGCAAGAAATACAAGGTTTGGTGCAAAGGGAAGGTGAGCCAGTAGATGTGTACATACGTAAGTTTTCAATGGCATGGGAGGGGATGTGCAAGGCCTTAGCACCACATGTACCCCCACCTGACATGATGAAGAAGGACAGGTTCTTGGCTGGTCTTTGGGAGAATATACGTTGGAGAGTGGAGCTAAAGAAGCCTAGGACATATGAAGATGCACATGAGGTCTGAATTTCAGCCTATGGATTCTTTGCAAGGTCGCATGCCAGGGGTTCATCATGAACAAGTGGTTTCTGTTACTCCTCAGGTTATGCCAGCAGTGGTCACTATAGCAGTGCAAGATGATGGGCTAAGGCAAGACATGAGGCAAGTGGTAGATTTAATGAATAATCTTAGCCTAAACATGCTAGGTATTGTGGGAAATAATTGAGGTCGGGGGAGGTTTGCAAATCAACGAGGAGGTAAAGAAAAACCCAGGAACGGTGTTGGACAAAGCAATGGTAGGTTCTGGAGGCAGACGCCCATGCGATATAATTGCGGAGAGTTTTGCCACATCAGCCCGCACTATGATAAGCCACCAAGGATGGGGGGAGACATGTATCCATTGCCAAGGTAGGTGCTAACCAGGTCAAATGATTATGGCATTGAAATTAAGGGAGAAGAAGGAACAAGTGGATTAACCCAAGAGGAAAAGGGAAAGACAAAAGTGATAAGTGTGGTCACCTCGGAGAAGGCAGCAAAGCTAGAGGATACATAGTGATGCCTATTGGGAAGAGGAGCACACAGGATAAGAAGGAAGAAATGCCCCAAGTCCTAGTAAGAAGAAGGGAAAGAGCCATGAAGGCGAGGATGTCAAGGCCAAGAGGAAAAGAAGGGCTCATCTCTCGCAAGTTTCATGTTTCAGATTTTCCACTAGGGGATGGGCAATTAAGCTATGACTTGAAGGAGGATCTGACAAGCAGGAAAGCAGATGTTACCTTTGGGCAGCTTATACAGATGGTGCCTAAGCTAAAGCGACAGTGGAAGAGGATGGTTAACCCAATGGAGAAATAACCAGAGAGAGGTTCAGTGAAGGTGTTGGCGATGGATGAGCTACCAGACATTTGCCCAATAGTAGATGTATGGCACAAAAGAAAAAATATGGGATAAGATTATGTTGATGGTGGAGCCCAAATATGTGTCATAACATACTCATACATTGAGAAGATGGGTCTTATAGTGACTGGGGTGTCAGGCTTTCGGATCAGATTGGCAAACCATCAGAAAGTAAAATGTTTGGGTGTTGTAAAGAGCCTAGAAGTGGAGGCGTATGATGCAAAGGTGATGGTTGATTTTCATGTGATGCCAGCGAGGTTGGGAGCATATCCTATTCTACTGATCACACCATCGTTACGTGCAGTGGGAGCTGTTCAAGATTGGAGACGTGGTACAATTAGCCTCTATGGAAAGGCAGGTGCCAAGCTATATAATATGGACACAAGGAAAGTATTGGAGGAGCTTTATGAATATGAGGACGAGTCTAGTGATGAGGACTATTCCACAGTGTCTGATGAGGACAGTGATAGTACTACCGATGCAGTGATGAGGATGTTGATGTTGCATTTCTTTTGATGGACAAAGAAATCCATGAGTTTGGTTTAGTTGCATTTGCAAATGAGATTGAAGATGAAAGTGAAGGACCTTATGAAGTGATTGAAGGGCTGATTCAAACCAAGGTTGAATTGTCAAAGAACTAGGAATTGATGACACAAATGATCAGTGGAGACCTCTCAGTTATGGAGAAAGAGACATATTTGCACATGTTGGCTAGTTTTCCTGATTTGTTCATTACTTCATATGAAGAGATTAGAGGATTCAAAGGAGAAGAGATGCATATAGAGCTGAAAGAAGGTGCTAAGCTAGTGTGATAAAAGCTAAGAAGGATGTGTCAAGAGCAAATGGAAGCCTTGCGAGAAGAGGTGGACAAGTTATTAAAGGCAAGGTCCATAGTCCCAGTGGAGACCACAGAATGGGTGAGTCGAGTAGTAGTCAGTTCAAAGAAGGATGGGAAGTGGAGGATTCATGTAGATTTTAAACCCTTAAATGCAGCCACTAAGAAGAACCCATATCCTCTTCCATTCATCGATCAGATCTTGGATTCAATGGTAGGTTATGAGAGGTACAGTGTCTATGATAGTTTTCAGGCTATTTTCAATTTGAAGATTGCTCTTAAAGACCGAACAAAGACAACTTTCATTACGCCATGGGGTTGTTATTGCTATATGGTATTGCCATTTGGGTTGTCAAATGGACCATCTTTCTATCAAGAGAGAGAAAATTGGGTATTGGCACCATTCATTGGTAGTTGTGTTAAAGTTTTTATGGACGACTTCTGTGTCTACAGCAGTAGGGTTGAACACCATGAGAATCTACAAATGGTATTGGCTTGATATGATGAATGTGGAGAACAACTAAATCCAAAGAAATGTCATCTAGCACAAACAAGGGTGAAGTTGTTGGGCCATATGGTGTCAGAAAATGGCATTGAGGTTGATCCAAACAAGGTTAAGTCTATTATTCTTCTTTCATCACCTACGAGTACGAAGCAATTGGCAACCTTTATACACAAACTGAAGTACATGGCGCGGTTTATTCCATTGTCTTCACAGCTCCTTTATCCATTACAACAAGTGGCAAAGCATGATCCATTGCAATGGGATGACAAGTGTGAAGATGTGCTTCAAGAGGTGAAAGAGGTGTTAGGGGGGTTGTCAGCCATGCAGGCTCCTGATTGGGAGCAAGTGTTTTATGTAAATTCATCAGTAGGGGATGATGCCATTGGAGCCATGCTATTGCAAAAGGGGAAGGGCAACCATTATATGAGGCCAGTGTATTGTGCAAGCCGAGTGAAGTTGGTAGCAGAGAGAAAATTCTCGAAAGTAGAGCTAGTGATGGCCAGTGTAATATTTTCTTGTCGACGGTTTCGTCATTATTTGCTACCATGACCTTTTGTTTTCTTAACAAGTTACACCTTTTTGCCACAGTTAATTAATGGCACTAACATGTCAAATGTGGTCAAGAAATGGGTAATTGAGCTGCAAGAGTTTGAGTTCTCTTTTTTAGTGGAAGACAGTACAAGAGCTACCCTAGCTGATTTGTTGACTTACAAGGAGAATCCCCTTCTTGTTAAGGAAGAGGTGGTGAGAAGGGTAGTTGAAGAAGTGCCACAGATCAGCAATGCACATGTGTTGTTCTTTGATGGCTCATACAGAAAGAGCCATGATGCGACTTCAGGGGGTATAGCACTTTATGATCCAGAGGGGAAGCTAGTATGCAAGAGAGGGTTCAAATTGGTTGCTCATAGTAACAATGAGGCTGAATATGCTACGTTGGAAGCCGGGTTACACATTTTTTTGAAGCATGGGATTAGAAGGTTGAGCATAAAAGGTAATGCCTTGTTAGTTGTGAAGCAAGTGTTGGGTGTGTGGAAGAGCAAGAACACCTCATTGAAGGAAATGTGCTTCAGAATTAAAGGCCTGTTAAAAAAGTTTGAAGCATGGAGCATCAGGCACATTCAACGTGCTCTAAATGGAGAGGCACATGAAGCAGCTCAAAGCATGATTGGGGAGCTATTTGTGTTAAGACCAATTTAACTCTTTATCATGGTTGGGAAAGTTTGGCTCAAGAAGAGGAATTTTTGCTAATAAGAATCATTCCGAAGGACTTTCATAAGTCTAAGAAGTATGGTTTTGTGCATAGACCATCCAAGTACAAATTGATTGGTGATGTCTTATACATGAAAGGGGTTGATCTCGTGTTGAGACGTGTACCTTGGCGGGAGGAGCTTTATAGAGTGTTGGAAGAGAATCATGAAGGAGCATGTGGCGAACATTTTGCTCTAAAGATCACCTTGCATAAGATCTTGCAAGAGGGGTATGTATGGCCTAGTTGCACAAGGATGTTCACCATTGGTGTAGGTCTTGCAATAGGTGTCAAGCATTTGGGAAGAGAGTGTTGAAGCCAGAGCTACGAAAAACCATTATGGTGTTTGATGTGTTTGAAAAGTGGGGGATTAATGCAATAAGCCCGTTACCTATCACAAGCAGGGGCAAAAGCTATATTTTTATTGCAATGGACTATATCTCTAGATGGGTAGAGGCTATAGCAGTAAAAAAAATCACTGCAAAGGATGTGGCAAAATTTGTGAAATATGTTGCAAGTTTGGGTGTCACTGGAGCTACTTTCGGATAAGGGGCCAGGATTTAGAGCTAAGCTGCTAGACTTTTTATGCGCGAAGATGAAGATTAGGCACCAGCATACCACTCCTTATTACCCATAATGTAATGGCTTAAATGAAAGATTCAACGATGAGTCGGTACAACTTCTTTCAAAAGTGATAGAGCACCAAGGAAAGAATTGGGATTTGGAATTGCCTAGTGCATTATGGGCTTACCGTACTTCAGTAAAGACAGGTACAGGGTTTACTCCATTTCATTTGGTATATGGAAATGAAGCACTATTGCCTGTGGAAGTAGAGTTGTCTGCGGTCAAGATGTTAGAGAAGTTGCTTGGGCAGTCCAGTGATGCATTCAAAGAGAGGCTCTTACAATCACAAGAGGTTCAGCTGGATAGGATGAGCGTATTGGAACATTATGGACAGATGCAAGATAAGTCTTTAGAAAAGATAAATGAAAAGGTCAAAAGTAAGGGTATCAAGAAACATGACTTGGTTTTGCGCTACAATAGTAAGTTGGACAAGACATTCAAAAAGAAGTTTCAAATTAAGTGGGAAGGCCCTTTCAAGGTAGTGGAGTGTTTTGCGAATGGTACATATCAGCTGGCTAACCTGGATGGGATTCTACATAGGTCAAGGGTAAATGGATTGCGTCTTAAATTATCATGCTAGATTAATGATGGTGGAGCAAGATGAGTTGTCTGCAGAACAAGTAATGTCTATGAGGGATGAGGAGACCTGTGACGTGGCGAGTCTCATATCTCTTTTTGCTGCTCTGCTGATCATGAATGATCTAGCAGGCTAGGGGATGGGAAAATTGTTAAGTATGGAGCCTGATTTACCCTTGTAATTTTCTGTGGTAAAAGCGCACATTTGTAAGGCCCCCATTATGAGGAGAAGCCATCGTGTGTGAAGGAAAATCACTCACGGGAAACCAAAATTTTCACGGACAAGAATCAGGGGCAACTTTAAAGGCCTCGAGGGCGGAGGCCCCCGAGACTTTTTTTTTCGCCGGAATATTCTTTTTTTCCGGAATATTATGGCCGGACGGTGGCCGGAAAGTGGTCGGAAAACAACCGGTCGGTTGGCCGGTGGCCGGTAGTCAATGGCCGATGGCCGGTGGTCGGAAGTCAATGGCCGGTGGCCGGTGGTCGGAAGTCAATGGCCGGTGGCCGGTGGCCGAATTCAATGGCCGGTGGCCGAATTCAAAAACGGACTTGTCTTCTCAAGGGCGGCCACACATGGGCGGATTGGAGGGTCCGATTTGGACTTATTCGCACAAGGGCGGCTACACATGGCTATCTCTCATAAGAGAGGGCAGCCCTTTTGGCCTATAAAAGGAGGCCATTTCTACACACATTTCATAGTGTGAAGTTGATGCAACAAGGTGAGTGTGAGGTGGTGAGAGTGAAGCAAGGCGGGAGCTCCATTAAGGGTATAATCCCTTTGTAAACTACTTCTTGTTTTGAAGTACTAAAGCCATTGAGTGGCTGCTTTCCCGTGGACGTAGCCCACATTGGGTGAACCACGTATATCGTGTGTACTCTCTCTCTCTCTCTCTCTCTACTCTATGATCTCGTGTATATAAATCTGTCTCTCTCCATTAAGTAGTCTACTCAATTATCTATTTAGCTACGTCTTATTTCCTAACAAAAATTATGTTAGGAGTTTTTTGGAAGAAGTAATTGCGTGTTAACCCTCACGGCACACGGACACCCTATGATCTATAAACGTTGTATTATTTAGAGTCAGGTACCGGGCTTGTCGGACCAATAGGAACAGGGTAAGGGTGATCGCCAATGACATGCGCACTCTAACTGGGATATTCAAGGAGTTAGTTGGCTAAGAATGGGCACCCAAGTGTGAATGGGGTGAGCTTATATAAAAGCCACTAAACCTAATTTTTACTCATTCTCTCATTTGTGCAATAGAAGAGTGCTCTTGCTCCATCTCCATCTCCATCTTCTTCTTCTTCACCTCCTCGTGTGTGTGTGTGTGTGTGTGTGTGTGTGTGTGAGAGAGAGAGAGAGAGAGAGAGAGGGAGAGTGTATGTGTGATCGAGCATTACGAAGGCACGGCGGCGACGAGGCGGTTGAGCGCGGCGTAGCGGCGTCTCCTTCTTCTTCGCGGCGAGGAATCATCTACGGCAGGAGCATAAGGCGGTGAGTGACACACCATTGCCCTCTTTGAGCTTACTAGTTAAACTAGTTGTGTGCTTGGAGCCGTCTGCGGCTCGCACACGGTGCATTGGCAAGTCCCTTGCTTCGACAGTGCGGCAAGGAGCGCACATTTTTGGCACCGCTGCCGGGGAATAGCCCTGCACTAAGCCCAAGAGGCACTTTGTGCTTCTTGTATGAGTGGTTTGCAGTAGGAAAGAAGAGGGAGAGGAAGGCGTATTTTTTCTGCAAGTTGTTAATTATGTTTTTCTGTTGCGCACAGTTTGCATTTTCTGTTTTTCTGCTACGTACATTTAGTATTAGTTAGACAGTTAGCAAAATTCTGTTTTTCTGTTTGCACACAGTTAGCATTAGTCACACAGTTAGCATTTCTTGCATTTTTTTTGCATTTTCTGCATTTTCTGGTTTGCACTGCACAGTTTTGTCAAGTTTCAATTTTCTGCATTTTCTGTGTTTCCTGGTTTGTGCACAGTTAGGCGCACAGTTAGTTAATTAAGTAGGTTAGTAATTAGGTGAACCACTGATTAGCAGGTCAGTCGGTAGGCGAGACAGTAAGTAGGTAGGTGAGGTCAACGCGCACCAAAATGCGCACCCAAAAAAAAAAACTTAAAATTTTTTGCAGAAAAAATAAATAAATAAAAATATTTTCTCAAAAAAATCGAAAAATAAAAACATGAGTGAGGGGGAGGTTAAATTTTTCGAAAACAAAAAACGTGAGGTATAAAAACGTGAGTGAGGGGGAGGTTAAATTTTTCGAAAATAAAAAACGTGAGGTATAAAAACGGACGGGTTGGTTTGTATAAAAGATAGATCAGGATCGTTTGCCCAAGCCCAAGCCCAAGCCCCACTCCTCAATCTTATGATATATACTAGACTCACTCTTATATATATACCCTACCTCCTCAAGAGGGAATGAGAGCATGTGGGACAAGTCCTCCACTCTCCTCCCTTCTCTTCCCACTTGCACCCTTAGACTTGTTATTTGGAGCCTAGTTCCCCAGCTAGGAAAAGACTGTTTCGGGCTTTTCTGGAGCAAAATAGAACCAAACGGTGGGTTGTAAAGCACAGCGCATCCCTCCTAGCGATACGCTCGTTTTGAGCTATCACACGGCCCATTCCACGACACGCTCTAAAAAATATAGCAAAAAAAAAACACGCAAAAAACTAGTCACAAGGCCTCCTAGAGCAGCTTTTTGACACCTTAGGGTATCAAAAGCACATGCACTTACGCTCTGGGCGGGTGCTAGAACACGAGCATATTGAGGTTGCCTCTGTTCATACGGACACCCATTACCCATCCACGATAGGCTCTAGACCCTCAGCAGGGACACAAGGTAGCACCACCCAAAACCCTAAAATAGCCGCTAGTGATTCCTCCTCCGACTCAGAAATCATGGAAGCATACCCTACCCAAAATGTAATGGAATTTGCCTATTCAATTTGAGAATAGCGGAATTGAATGAGAGTACTTTCAAGAAATGATTTTGTGAGCATAGCGGGTAGACATAATTGAAGATAGCTACATAATCATAGCAATTAGTTAACTTGGCATAGACAATACTTTTGCAAGAGAGAGAGTTTAGAGAACATGACAACAATTGAGGACCGGATTTATGTGGAGCCGGTCCCCCCTCCAATAGGCATTTGTATTATGATTTCTCCCTTAAAGAGAGACTTGTTACAATACAGTCTTTGTGTTCCTTGTGACCTAGGTGATGCCATGAAGATGGAAGGCTTCATGCACCACAAACATAACATAAACTTGAAGAAAGCTTTAACTATCCCAAGCCTCAGTCCCAAGACCTCAAACACCTTCGAAGGTGGAGAGAGCTAGCAGGGAATGAGGGTAGGGAAGAGGAAGAAGAAACATTTCGTAGGAGAAAGAATTAGTTCCTCACTTATCATACTCTTGTTGCTAGCATACATAATAGCATAGTAATGAAGAAGAAGGAGATGGCAAGCTTAAGCATTGAAGCATGGCTCTTGGTTGGATTTTCACTCCATAGCCAAGAGTGTTGGTGTAGGCTCTCAACCTCTACTTGCTTGGAGAGGGAGCTCTTGCACTTTGCATATCACACAATGAGAGTGCTTGTGAGTGTGTGTGGGTGAGTATACCCCCTAGGCACCCCCCTAGCTTGCTTGGGTCGACCCCCCCTTGTAGCTCATGCCTGAAGCTCATTGGACCCCTCCAGGCCTAGCCAATCACAAGCAGGAGCCATTACAAGCAACATGGGTAGCCTTGGGACAAGTGTCCCCCTTTCCCCTTTGAGAGAGAGGACTTGATAAATGCTAAAACAATTAGATAATTCATGTAATTTATCATTGGACCCCTTTGAAGCCTAGCCAATAGGCTTCAAGCAACACATGAAGGTAACATGGGTAGGGGCCTAACATGTGTCCTTGCTGCCTCTTCAAGTTGGGCTTCCCTTGTGTGTGTGAGTGGGTGTTCTCTCTCTAGCCCCTAGGAAAAGGGCTCGCCCCCCCTCTTGTAGGAATGCTTTTGACTTTTAGGTGATCAAGCACCTTACTCACCAAGCATGACAAAGCACTTGAACTAGGGGGTGTTCCCACAAGCATCTCAGGCAAGCTTCTCAAGGCACCTCAAGTACTTTAATCATGCAGCAAGTCAAGCACCTCAAGCATGGAGCCAGTCAAGCACCTCAAGCATCTTAATCAAGCACCTCAAGCATGAAAAACACCTCAAGCATGACAAGCACCTCAAGCAGGACAAGCACCTCGAGCTTGGGCCGGGTTCCCACCTCAAGCTCAGCCCTAGCTTACTTAAGGTCAAAGGACTTTTACACACATTTATTGGAGGTCTTCAATGAAGCTAACCCTAAGGTCTTATGCTCCATTGATTAGCCTTGCTCTTTGATAGACCATCTCCCTTTTGGGCCCCTTTACCATTGGCCCCGTGTTGAGATAGATCTATAAGCACATACCTATATCTTAACACTTGTTCCCGTTTATTCTCCCACATTAAGTGATCAATTTAATATGAGAAAATCATTTGGGTTAGTTAGATATTAGATTTTATGACACAAAACATTGAGAGAGAAGGCCATGCACCTCCCGAAGCTCCACAGCCTAGTACTAGTATGTTTAGCCGTTTCATGGAAACATTAGGTAGAGCTACTCACTCGGAACCTGATGCAAATGAAGCACACGAAGGGGGTGGGGAAGTGGACTCTCCTTTCACATCGCACGTGGACCCCACACCCCCAAAGAGTGTCCATGTGGATATCCTGCCAACTTCTTACCAAGAAGGCCCTGTTGAGCTACCTCCTTCAGAAGTTCCCTCTAGAGTACCGTTGCTGACAAGTAAAACCACGGGGAGCAACATTGCTTCTACCTCACAAGAAACCGTTAACACGTCGACTCTAGAAGGATTGTTCATTAATGATCATTGGACATACGACCTCCACACTGAGGTGTTGACGGATCTACACTTTGGCCACGCCTACCATGTAGGATGGATAGAGATTGTACGATCCACCTCTAGTGCCACGAGCCTTGAAGATCAACAGAAAATGATCTATAATGTTATCCATGGCATTATTCAATCAGAAAGGCAAAACCGAGGGGTAAATATACTCTCAACTGGCCCCATGAGATTTCTGGATACGAGCAAGGCTCAATAGCCTACTCTATCACAAATGGAGACTCCTCTAATGAGTCCCATGGACCCATCTTACGTCATTTCACCTGGGGTCTCTATGCAATCTGAGCCTCCGAGCGACAACTTTAGCTTCCCTAACTTGGCTCAACCCTCTATTAAGGAAAACACAGTGCTTACTCCAGGGATAAGCCTGACAGAGAATGTACCGATGACATCTACGGTTAGCGCAGTGCCACTACCTAGTGTCGTAGTACCTAATATGGGGCCTCGACCGTATGTGCCTCTAGCCCCTTATGCACACATGGCCCCCACACCTCCAATTGTACCACTTGTTTATGCTCCTCGAGTGCCGCTCCCTAGCCCTTATCCGAGTGGACCTATGCCCGGTTATGTTCCATATCCTGCATCATCCACACATATGCCAAGACCGGTACCCGTCCCTCTCCCACATATGATTCCAAGAGTACCTCCACCGGCCCTGCCTCCTTACATAGGTGACTTGGCAGCGTTTGCTCAAACCATAGGTCGATCTATCGCGGAAAATATGCGTCATGCATCTGATAGAGAGCCTAGAAGTAAGGCAGTACAAATTGCCAAACTCACGCAAAAATTCAATGGGGACTAGAAAACACATTGAAGTGTTTGAACAAGTATGTGATTCCTTAGGGGAACGCAACGAACTACATAAGTGCAATGCCTTAAGCTTGACATTAAGTGGGAAGGCTGGAGATTGGTATAGAACCCTAAGGGTGGACGAGAAAACAATCTACCCTACCCTTCGAAGGTTGTTTCTAAAGGAGTACATACAAGAAGGTGTGCTTTGGGGTGTAGCATCTCAGCTACAGAAGGCCGAACGTAAGGAAGGAGAGTCAGTAAGGGACTTCATTAGTCGTCTAAAGCACTTAAACTCTCGCTGCCCTGTAAATGAGCGCTTCAACAATAACCAACTGCTTAATCGATTCATTCGAGGGTTGAGGAATGAAGGAATCTATAATGGACTAGTGATTAGAGGTATCACAACCTGGGAAGATGTCACTGCCAATGCAATCCAATTAGAGGACAACTTGATGATAGCAGGCATGAGGGTGTCTACTGACATGAGATCCACTAGCTCACAAGCCATTGGGTATGAACCCATGACTGCAAAGCCCATTGCCAATGAGCCAAAGGTATTTGAGATATTCTTGACGGACCTCACCAAGGCAATCCAAGAGTCTCATAAGGATAATCGACCCCTCAAAATAGTCACATGTATCCAAGAAGGGAGCAACAATGGTGTTCCATTTGCTTGGGTCCACATAGCACTAGTGAGTGCCCTACATTTAGAGTAAAATTTAATGGGACTTGCAACGCATGTGGTAGGTATGGTCACCAAGCTAAGGATTGTTTAATGATCAAACGTATGATGGCAAATAGACCACCTGTAGCCTGGACGGATGCGCCTCGAGCTCCTGTATTGATGCCTGCTCCACCTGTTGAGCAACTACAGCAACACATGGTCCCTAGATCTCAAAATGTTGTACAAGCTACACCGCTACCACCTCCTGTGCTAGGACCGTAGCCCCCGCATCCAAGAGTCGCCCCTATGAACCAAGTGGGTTGCGAGCCATCAAATGCTTATGCAGATGGGTGTGAGGAGGAAATAGACACTAGTATTTCCTACGGACTTGATACATTGGAAGAGTGTCCTATATACTACATGGAAGATTGTTGGGGGCACGTCAAGCCGGTTTATCAAGCTGCTGCTCTCGCATCCAGAGGTCAAAATATCAACACCCAGGCTAGGAGGCCACCTCTTCAATGCTACGAGTGTGGTGGACCACATCGGGCAGCGGAGTGCCCTATTAGGCTGCAAAAGAATGCTGCACAGATGCAAATGAATCAAGGGAGCACGTCTGCAATGCCAATACTCACATGTAATCGTTGTGGCATAGATCACTTGATTGCCCAATGCCCCTATAACCCAAATGCGCCTAAAATCACACCCCTAAATTTGGTCGAAATTGCTAGTGTGACATCGCCAATACCACCCGTCGCACCCGCTTATGCGATTACACGGTCCATGCTTCAAGGACCAGGCCATATCCTCGAAGAGAGAGATACCGCGTCAGTTATCCAAGCAAAGAAAAAGAAGACACGAAGGAAGAGGTCGCAGAATACGGGAAATTCAAAGCCAAGTTCCAAAACAAACATAGGAACAGGAGATGACCCCGTGTATATGAATGACCTCGAGGATGATTCAGATTCAATCGAGACAATGGAGACTAGAACCAATACCACAAAGGGAAAGACCGACAAAGAAAACCGTAACATGGAACCAAATGAAAACCGAATAAGAGAAAACCATAAAGAGCCTCTGAAAACACCACAAGTGTTTCCAAATCCAATCCAAGACCCCCAAGATAAACCACAGGGGCAAAAAGGGAAGAATCGTAAAAAGAAGATTGGGATGTACCCAAACCCAGTAGACGAGATTGAGAAGGTGAAACATCTAAGAGGTTTAGTGGAGGAGACTCAAAGGAAACTAGGACCAGAACCCATGCATGTCAAAATTCATGACACAGTGTTTCCCACGCAAGTTCATCCACCCCACATGAACCATAGACCGTTAGCCATATCTAGTATCATCCAAGAAGGGAGTGAGGACGGGACATCAGAAAGTGAGCATACACCTTTCTTATTGGAAAGGATGTTTAACGAAGGAATACCTGATCCCATTGAGGAATATGAGATTCCATCCTCACCAGTTCCTAGTCAAGGACCTACACCCTGCAAAATGCCAATGAATGTTGCCAAACTAGTGGACTTCATGTCTTCTGAGGTCCGAACCACGATCATAGCAAAGCTGTATGGAGATCCTGAGTTATTCCTTGCACTTCGAGCATTCCTTAATGGAGAGCTACGAACGGGATTACCGCAGTTTGCGCAACCAAATCGGCCTGACTCGATTATGATTGATGAGAAAAATCATGTGCAATCACTTGACTTAGATGGACACGAGTCTGTGATCGAGGTACCCATTAACGAATTAGGGCAGTACTTTGAAGGCGACGAGTCTAATGCGACCCTACCCATCACTACCAAGGGATTAACTATAAAGGGAATTCTTGATGGTGGTGCAGGAGTTAGCATCGTTACAAAAGATTGTTGGGAATTCATGGGAAAACCCGGCCTCAGTGTTACTAACATTGTGGTAAAGATGGCAAATGGTACCATAGCCAAACCTATGGGGATGCTCAAGGATCTTAAGATCAAAGTTCTAGGACACAAGGTACGACATACGTTCATTGTAATGGATTTCTCTAAACACCTTATGTCATATGAAATGATTTTAGGACGACCATTCATGAGGGAAGCACAAATGGTTCATGATTGGTCTAAAAATCATGTCTATTTGCAATTCCAAGACTCTGTCCTTAGAGTGGATTTGGTGACTGGTAAGGTACACCCCTTAGGGAGTAAAACCATTATTGATCATCGCTTTGACACCACAGTTCACTCGGCCCCACTACAATATTGTTACACTTGTAAGAAGGATACATACATTGGCCAAGATTCTCCTTATATGGATATCCTACCTGGGATGACTGAGTCGGACAATGTGGATTGGGTCCACCTAGCAGCAACCATAGACACTTGGGGAAATAGGGGGAGGACCTGGGTAACACCTGAGGGGGATGAAATGCCTATACCCTTAAATATGCTACAAGCAATGCATATCGCTTCCGACAAAACTCATCCTAATGTAACGAAGAAAACATACAAGTGGGTCCCTAAAGCTTCTTTAGTGACCATAACTAGTGCTAAAAAACAGAAGCCTTGTAAGAAACGTACCACTCGCTCCAAGAAAAGTAAGAAAATGTTGCGATGGATCCCTAAACGACTATTGGAAGCCCAAGGCTACTATCAAGGAAATGATCAAATCTGGGTGCCAAAACGTAGATTGTGCTCTTACCTATCATCTAACCCAAGTGAGCCCAATCCCGTAGCTCCAAAACGAATCAATGATCGTGGAAAGAAAAAAATCACAGAATGCTACACACCCGCTCCCGAGCTAGTTTTGGGTACCAAAGAAAGAACGATTTGTTCCACCTAGCTCAGGAAGGGGGGAGTCCCATGAAGCTTCTAGCTCCTCATGTAATACATCCATAGAGGTAAAAGCTTCTACACAGCCTCCATCTATAGTAGTGGACCTCCATGAAGCTACAAAAGAATCCACACCTCCCAGTGTTCAAGAATCACCTGATGAACCACTTCAAGTTCGATCCTGGGAGAGTACCTTACCACCCTTGCAGCTTGATGAGGCACCTAGGGTAATAGAAAACTACTGGCAAAAATCCTCACCTATTACCAACTGGAACAATTGGTTTCAAAGGGTGACAAGCTCATTTCAAATGGTATGATCTACCCAAGGAAGGGGGGAGTGTTTGTGGACATCCATCATTCACTTGCTTCCCTCTCAACCTTTCTCCCTGACCTCTATATCTCCCAATCTTAGGGAATGTACATATAAAGCTTTATACTCACAAAAAACAAAAAAAATAAAAATAAAGAGCAAGAGCAATTAGCAAACGAGTATGCACATTAAAAGTCAAAACATTGACTCAGACCTACACATGTCACATCTGGTACAGTGAAACAGAAACCTATGCCATAAAACACATTTGATCCTCATCACTTGAGTGATGGAGGGTAGGTAAGATTAGTACGATAGAAGTGTTTCTGTTTTAGAGTTGAGAGATTAGCGAAGTTCTCTTTTCCCACTAATGTGCCTCCTGGAGGTATTCCTTTCGTTTCCTAGTGTGTACAGGAGCGTGTTGCTATTGATAGGATTTGGACCTTCATGGAACCTTTCTCTCGTTCACACTTCAAATCAAGCGCGACCATCAACACAAACAGGTGTTTTATGTCCATTAGCATTGCCCTTATCTTTTTGCATCCATGTTTGTCTGCTTTTATTGTGATTGGTAGCATAATATTCAGCGCATTGGCTTAGTATCAAACATTTAATTCAATGTAATGTTTTGTCATAATCACTTGTCTAGGTTTAAAAATCAAGCAGTCCGACTAAGCTAGTTTGACCAAGCTAGGTATTAGAAATCTTCTCTTAATACCATGGGGAATGCCTTCCTAATAAGCAAGGGTTACTTAGGTTCTTAATCCGATTTAGGCAGCATTGTATGAAATGTAATAGGGCTTTCTAGTGGGCTTAACCCTATTGACCTTTAGCTTAAGTATTATAAAGGGAGTTTACTAATGTGACGAGCCTGGGGAGGGTAACAGTGTTATATGACCCCCCAAAGTTACAAAATTAAAATGTTGAAAATGAATAAGCAAAAAATCAAAGTGCCACAATGTAAAATTTTAAGTTGGAAGAGAAATCCCTGCTTAAATTGGTACTTCACTCACATGTATTGCCTATGGTACTAGAGCCCTAGAGGTTCCCAGTGTGGGCGCTTTTCCTTGAAAAGCAAAAAGCCCAAGGCATACAAAATAAGCACACACATCATAATTGAATCAATGTGAAAAGACTTTGGGGGGTCAACGAAAAGGTCATCAGTCAGGCGATGATTTCATGAGAAATTCCTTTTATCGTAGCTTAACTACAAAGTCTTCTAGATATAGCCTCTAGTCAGGCCTCGAACATGAATACTTGGCTCTCGCGATTAAACAACTTAATTGACCACAGATAATTAAGAAGCTTACCCATGGTATTAATATTCGATCTCTAGTGCCTTTCGACCGTCAAATTAGCGACCCTAGACTTGTTTAATTTTCTACCTTTACATCTGTTTATGCATTTGATTACATTGCAATTTAATGTTCATTGCTAACAAATTGTTTGAAATTCTTTTACCAATCAATTTTTCTACCTAAAATTGCATATGCTTTTTAAGAGAATGCAATTACAGTGCCAATGTTGTTTGATTTTGCAGTGACTGAAGAAGGCTAAGGACATTCATCTCAAATGCTCTTCCACCTCGACGAACGAGCTTCAACTCAATAGCTTCCGAGGACGGAATCTACATCAGGAAGGGGGGCATGTTAACCCTCACGGCACACGGACACCCTATGATCTATAAACGTTGTATTATTTAGAGTCAGGTACCGGGCTTGTCGGACCAATAGGAACAGGGTAAGGGTGATCGCCGATGACAGGCGCACTCTAACTGGGATATTCAAGGAGTTAGTTGGCTACGAATGGGCACCCAAGTGTGAATGGGGTGAGTTTATATAAAATCCACTAAACCTAATTTTTACTCATTCTCTCATTTGTGCAATAGAAGAGTGCTCTTGCTCCATCTCCATCTCCATCTTCTTCTTCTTCACCTCCTCGTGTGTGTGTGTGTGTGTGTTTGTGTGTGTGAGAGAGAGAGAGAGAGAGGGAGAGTGTGTGTGCGATCGAGCATTACGAAGGCACGGCGGCGACGAGGCGGTTGAGCGCGGTGTAGTGGCGTCTCCTTCTTCTTCGCGGCGAGGAATCCTCTACAACAAGAGCATAAGGCGGTGAGTGACAGACCATTGCCCTCTTTGAGCTTACTAGTTAAACTAGTTGTGTGCTTGGAGCCGTCTGCGGCTCGCACACGGTGCATTGGCAAGTCCCTTGCTTCGACAGTGCGGCAAGGAGCGCACATTGCGCATATGTACATACACATGCATGGTGCATCAAATAAAGAATTGCCCATTTTTTAGAGCTAGGTGGTTACGTGGGGCCCACATGTGTACAGGTAGGACAACGTGTACATAGTACATCGATTTTCATTATCACCAGTACCAATGTGTTTTTTCTATAATAATGAGGATTTGGTAGCACATAAAACTTCTCAAGGAAGTTATCAGTGGGCCAATGCCATGAGGTAAGCAGGTGCATCAAGTGACATCCAATGGTGTCAGGAGGATGAATGGGGGCAATAGTTGTACATGGTAAGCGAGGACACAACGAGGGCGTTTTCTTGTGATGAATTATGCAGAAATGTCATCATGAAAACTGTATTTGGGGGCTACTTGCATTATTGGAAAAAGTTGAGTGCCAGGTGTGTGGATGGATGTAGAGAGGTGACAAAAATGCACTACGTGGCCATTTTTGGCATGTTCGGGGTCCATTTAAGGTCAATCAAAAGGCCAAAGGTACCCAATGGATAAAGTGAAGTGTGGACACTGAAAAACCTGAGAAAAAACCAGCAAAGTGTGGAGAGAAGAGGAGGAACAACCGCAACTAAGTTTTTGTTGTTTTTGGAGCCTATTTTGGCCATAAACTGCTCATCCGAGGTCGGATTTGAGCACTTTGATATTGTAGAGTGGGGTGTTGGGCCGTTTTGGACGCAATAGCACTGTCTATTTTTCCAGATTCCTCACTATTTTTCTGCTTTTTTGGTTGTGTAAGTTTCTCCTGTGAGCGAAGCCTCTGCTCAAATTTGTGATTGTATCTGGCATATTTCATCCATATTGTGTGAGCTATTTGCCCCATTGGTGTTGGCCCAAGCTCAATTGTATCTAAACATCAAAAATATTTCCCTTTTGAGCTGAGTTTTTGGGGGGTCTGTGTGTGTGTCTCTGTGTTGAGTGGGCAAATGGATAGTCTCACTCCATCAGTGTGTTCCCTGTCTCGGCCAGGTGGGTTGTGTAAGCGGAGTGGTGCCCCATAGTGTGTGTGTGTGTGTGTGTGTGTGTATTATCCCAAGAGTGTGTCTCGGGTGATTATAGAGGCGTTGTGTGTTTCCATCCCGCTCACACGGCCATCTTAGCTAGAAACCTGAAGAGGGGGTCCTTGGATGCTCCCCTAAGACTAACTTCTTCGTCTGGCCCTCCAGGGTACCTACGTCATTATTGGCCCTGGCTATGTGGAAATTCAGGGGAAAGTGATCTGACATGCTCTTGGAGGTATCTACACCTAGCATCACTAGATGAGGGGGGCCAGTCCGCGCCTGATGGGAGACGTAGCACCTGTCCAAACAGGACGTTGTGTTGGCATATTGCAAGCTAGTTTAACTCAAGCTAGGAGAGCTACTCCACGGACATGCATTCCACAAATCAAGCAGCATCCATTTTTTGCAGAGTGCTTTCCATTTGGATTTTCAGAACCAACCAGCAGACTAGCTGATCACGTCTTGTCCTTGCGATCTTCAACTACCATTGCTACATACAAAAATGGTAGAGGCTAAACCTCTACCAAATAAAAGAAGTCATGGAGGCTCAAACTAAAGTTAAACTAAAGTTCGAGGCTCTTCCTTTGCTAGATACAAAAATTGTAGAGGCTAAACCCCTATCAAATAGAAGAAGGCATGGAAGCTTGAACTTAAGTTTGAGCCTCTATCCCTGCTAGATATAGAAAGGGAAATTTGAAATAGATAATTAGTTTCTTAGGTAATTTGCTAAACTAATTAAGGTTTCTCACCCAATATCAATGCCGGCATGTGAGAAGCTCAAGACATGACATGATAATTGAGCTTCTTTCCAATTGTGCACACTATCTAAGAAGCAAGGCAAGAGCATGTCATACAAAGCGTTGGACACTATGCATGGAATGCATGATAAGCATTGATAGCAAAGCAAACCCTTGGTGTGATCCATTCACAAAGAGTCCAAAAAGAGTCCTTCATACTATGATCGTCCTTAAGCTAGTGTGCCTTATACCTATGAACACCTTCCGATCCAAACTCTTGTGTTCTATAGCGTGTTTGAATTGTAGTATAGTATAGGCTATAATAATAGAAATGGCAATATGTCTCACCCATTTTCAAAAAATTGTAGGAGGCCAAAATAAAAAAAAGATGCCAATTTTAGAGGATCGAAACTAAAGCATGGTGGGCGATGAGACAACGAGCATGGAGAGAAAGGTGGCATGCAACGGGTAGGAAGGAGACCAATGATGTGCAGGAGTCAGTGGGCCAGGGTGGAGCACGAAGCCTCGTGCACTGTCGCATGAAGCTGAGGAGAATAAATCTTTTTTTTAAGTAAAAGTACACATGCAGAACACAAGCCGCTTGTGTGCATGTTGATTAGGGTGTGGGATTTAAAGCTTTTGAGCGGGCTAGGAGAGTTTGAAAACTGTAAAAACTTGAAATTTTGCACCTCTAGCAGTTCTACAGGCATCAAGGCTAAGGAATCGCAATAGATTCCGGGAAATAAAAGTCAAATCATATCTTGCAGAAGAAGAAGAAGAAGAAGAAGAAGAGAAGAAGAGAATTTTTAATGTCGTAGGAAACTATCCCAAGAGACCTTAAAGATATATCCGACGAGGAGAGTTGGTTGGATGGTAGTATAGTATAATAGAAATGGAAGTAGATGATGGCGAGGGGCTACAGTAAGCTGGCTTTGCAGTGAAGGTGTAGGGAAAGGACCTGATCAGGGAAATGATTACTGACATCCTTTCCTTGTAATCAGGGCGACCCCATATGGTGACCAACAGAGGCCATGAGCCATGGCCCCCATGGGGGAGCACTGATTATAGGGAACAGACAACAATCGTCCTTTGCTAACCTTCACAGTCAGCGGGAGGAGGCCCACGGTTATAAGGCAACAAGCAGAGCACCGACAGTGAACAATAGTGAGCAAGTCCCGAATATTATGCATGCTGAGTTGTCAACAACTCTTGCTGCTGATGTGGTGCACACTACTTGGACTAGGTCTTTATTCCTTTTGGTTGCTGACGTGCCTAACACTAGTGAGCTACAGGCACTGATTATGCAAAAGGTCCTCTCAATGGACAACGCAGAGGGCGACCCCCGATTGTGAAGGTCGTGGAAGACGAGATCAGTGTGGCTGCCTTCGCAGGCACCTCCTGCTGCTTCCACGCAAATTCTTGTCGCCACCGTCGACCCTAATCTTCGACTGCGACATGACCAGAAGCTTGAGTCACACCTTGGTGAGGCATAGGAAGCTGAGGCACCTGGATGAGGAAGACCCAGAAGGTTGAGCAGTGACGGCATGCCCCGCTCCCGATCATCATCTTTGACGATCGTCATATTTGAAATTCAAATTAAAGCCATGCTTCCATATGCCTTTACCTTTATGCCTTTCTAGTATCGTGTTAATTTTTAAAAAGGGCTTGGCCTCAAGCTCAAAGAAGAAGCCCGTTCAAATTTCACATTGCCGTGTGCTGCATGCAAGCTCAATTTTTTTCATTTTTTTCACTACAATTTACACAAGCTTTTTTTTGAAAGGGCTCGGCCTCAAGTTGGAACGAGCAAGCCTTAGGGCGGTTTCAAATTTCACATTGCCCTGTGTTGCATGCCAGGTCAAGCTTTCTAATATTGAGTTTATTTTTTGAAAGGTCTCGGCCTCAGGTTCGAATGAGCAAGCCCTAGGGCGGGGGTAAACTTCACATTGCCTTGTGTTACATGTAAGCTCAAGCTTTTTCACTAAAGTTCACACAAGCATTTTTTGAAAGGGCTCGGCCTCAAGTTCTAACGAAAAAGCCTTAGTGCGGCGTCGGGGGTTTAAGGGTTTGAAGATGAGGCGGGGTAGCGCCGGGCTGCTAGCTATCAGAAAAGTGAGGAGAGGAAAAAGCACCACACCGTACAGTAGAGCAATAGTTGCCTTGAAATAAGATTATTTAAAAAAACAGAAGGATATGCTAACATGAACAAGAAAAGATGCACAATGACCAAGCGGCACCGTTATCAGCACCATAATGTAATTAAGTTGTAGAATATGGGGTTTAAACTCCCTTACAACGGGTTAACACGACTAATTACAGGTAAAATAGAGAAATTAGTCAAGGGAGATACGTAGAGGAAGTGTCAGCTCTCTCCCTGATCTTGCTCTCTCCGCTCAATAATCTCTCAACAACAACAACAAAATGGTTAAAAAAATTGTTATGTCCCCCTCCGCTCGTTTTTTGGTAAGTCCCCCTTTTTGCATGTCAAACTCCACCTTTTATAGGGCACCGGACACTTGTCCTTGCATTGCATATGGAACTGCCTCTTGAGGGGGGGGGGGGGGGGGGGGGGGGGGGGGGGGGTCGCTTCTCTTATCTCTCTCTCTTTCTGCTTAATGCACCACAGGGAGGGCCCCTTGCACTAGCGATGTCACTAGTGGGGCTCCCCTGTTCCTCTCAAAAGATGTTGCCCATGGCAAGCGCAAGACCAACCTTTACCGGGGCGCACTGCCACGTCCTCTTTTGCCTGAGCCACTGCCGCGCACTGCCCTTCTCAACCAAAACACGCCATTTTTCCCAGCAAGGCAATCAAATAAGAGGAGAGCACCTATTGGGTATGTAAGGTGTGCTCAATGGCACACAGATATAGTTCTTTCTTCTGCTAAATCGCCCCCACTCATCGTAATGCCACTTTTAGGGGGAGGCCACTCTCCATGCCTAACCAGTCTCTAGCATAATAATGAAGCTCTGGTCTTAATTGTTGGCTTGTTCTAGTCATCACTTGTCCACCATCACTTAGATGAGCATGCTGAGAATGGGCATGTTCTAAGTTGGCAATCACATTGGGAATCGTTATACTTATCAACACCTCTACACTAAGGTCTTGGAAGTGAACCTCAGTGGCCCCCTTCAAGCATGCAAAAATATCGGGCAGACCATGACCACTGATTACTAAATACATAGCCTTCAATGAAGTTTAATTTGCATCCCTATACTCACTTTCTCTCCATGGAAGCGGATCTGCATGACATCCACCCCCTCTGAACCTACACAGCCCCCGGTTTGTGCCAATTACACTTAATCAGCTTCATCAAAAGCATCATCAAACACATTGTCTGATGCATACATAACATTATCTTTTGGAGGTTGATCTAAATTGAAATTTTCAAAAACAATCTTGCCTTCTCGCTTCTTGAAAAGATTGATCTGTTTTCCTGCAATAGGCACCTTGAGCACAGTGCCATCAAGTTCGCATAATTGATATGTTGCATTATCAAAAACATGAAGCACCATATATGGTCCAAACCATCATTTAACCATTTTCCACATAGCAGTATATTGATTGTCCAAGCTACTGTCATAAACAAGTACCCAGTCACCGTCTTTGATAGCATGAGGTCATAGTCTGTGCTTTCCATCAAATGCTGCTTTATTCTTCAAGCTTGCCTCCTTAAGCTTCTCTTTAGCCTGTTCGATATCTTCTTGAGGCCTCTCAAGTTGGCAAATACGTAGAGCAAGAAAACCTTCTATAGACATACCCTCTTCCCATGGCATTATGGTCCAAGTCATAACCGCCTCCTCTTTAGGCATAATGGATTTTTGCACATATATCAGCTCAAACGGCATAAAACCTATAAACAAAATTGTGTGTAGTGCGATCAACCCATAAAGAAAATGGCAGGAGCTTAGGGCAATCACCAATATGTCCCTGGCATGCCTTTGCTAAAGCTTTAACAATAGGCGGATGCCCTCTTTCACTATTACCATTACCCTTTGGATTGTATGTTTTAGTGAGAGCCAATTAGTTTAATGCCCATACGAGCAAAAAACTCTCGAGCTTCATCTGCATCTAGCTCTCCTCTATCAGCAGTAATTCTACCAACACATCCATACCTAGCAATAACATCTTCAAGCAAGAACTTGCATACTGAACTTGTAGCTTTGGTACGCAAAGCTCTGCCATCAAATTGGTTAGTAAGATCTTCTCTGGCAAGAATAATGTACCTCATTTTCCACACACCTACTGGCATCGTAATCAGGTCCACTACCCAAGTGTAGTGCATAGCTAGTGGATAGGTGGGAATCCATCTCTATGTCGCACATTAGAATATTGTTGGCATATTAAGTATGTTTCCACAAATTGAGCCACATCTTTACACATACCTTTCCACTAGTACCGATCTTTAATCTTGACAAAAGTTGCACATGCTCCTCCGTGTCTAGCCCATAAACTTTCATGAAATTCATTGATAACCTGCTATTGAGTCACTTTATCACAAACAACCCATTGCGGTACCCCTCCTGAGCGCTTTGGTTGCTTCCATAAATTTCCATCTTTCCAAAAATATCCGTAGGCCTTTTTCCTGATCCTCTTGTAATATTGGTCACTCCATCCTTCTTGTCTAGTGAGAGTGCTAAGGTAGCAGCCAATCATAAGTCACTCTCCCTCATAGAATTCTTCAAAAAATACTTCAAAGACATGAGCAATATTACCACAATTTGCATGTAGATAAGAAGATGTTTAGAACGTCAAGCCAACATCATCACTTAGGGTAAGCATCTCTTCTTTATCTTCAAACATAGACCTTGATAACATATCTGCAACAGGATTATCTCTACCTGCAATATGATAAAATTCAGGGTTAAATGACTTAATATAGGCTATCCATTGTAGCATGACAATGCCCAGAGGAGTAGAGCAGTTTGCAATCATCCCTATCAGTGGAAAGCAATTTGTTTCTACCACGACTGAAGCTCCAATAAAATATTTTTTATCAGACTTCATAGAAGTAGCAACTCCCCAAAGTTCTCTCTTAACCTGTGGATAACCTCGTTGACAAGCATTGAGCACCTTGGCTCCAAATCAAACTGTATACATGTGTCCTTCTGCATCATTTTGACCTATAGCCCATCCAGTACCTGTCGCACTAGTGTTAACTATTAAAATAATTGGCCTCCCGCTTTTGAAATCGACTTTACTCAAGGTCAGAGCCTCGAGAACCATCTTCTTTAATTTCTTGATAGCCTGTGTGTGAACTTCTTCCCAAAAAAAACCTTTTATATTTCCTTAGCAATTGATATAGCACCTATGCAACATGAGCAAAGTGTGGCAACCAAATAAGGTAGAACATACACGCACCCAGAAATCCACGAACTTAGTAACCGAAGATCTTGTTTCCTTCATCTTTTGGATAGCTTCAACTTTAGCTCGACTTGGCCTTCTACCCTCATGATTGCACATATGCCCCAAATTAAGACCTCTTTAGCACCAAAAGTTGATTTTTGACCTGAAAGTGTTAACTTCTTCAAGCTTGGATAAAATAGCATCACAGTCAGCAATATGTTGAGCAACAAACCGTCGGCACCCCCTCTAATCTTTTACCTCATCTTTGGATCCTTCTTCACATCCTTTAACTGGTAGATTATCAATAAAAGGCATAGTAGCATGAGGGATAAATTCCCTTGATACCTTATTCATGCCATTCATAATATGAGCTACAGAATTAGTAGCACCATGTGGTAGAGTGCACGTCCTTACCAAACCAAGAGGAGTACGCAGTGTAGTAAGATCCTTGCTCTCCAAAGCTAACTGGGATTGATCGTATCCAGAATAAAGATCTTCCATGGAGTAAATAGATCTACCTGCAAAGGCCTCAACAAATTCATCCACAATTAGGCCAGTACCCACATTGCGGATTGTTACCTTATTAATCGGCTGCATATCCTGAATGAACCTTAACATACCATTTTTCTTCGGAACAATGAACCATCCATTAGAATATGGCGAACATGATGGCTCCAAAATTTCCATTTGCATCTTCTGATTAATCATACCAATAAGCTTTGGTAGGTGAGCTGTAGGAACAGGAATAGGAAATAAGCTCCATGGTATGTGAGGAATAGTGAATATAATCGTAGGTGAAACAACACTTGGATCCACACATCCAATCTCACTTGGCTTAGAAGCAAAATCTTTATCGTGTTTTTCAAGCATACCTTGAAAGCACTTGATTTCCTCTTCATTGAAGAAACCATCTTCTCCCATCTTCAACTGCCGCAATGGCCTTAGTAAATTTATGCCCAATGTTCTTTGGATTTCTGAGTATAAGCTGTCGTGAAGCCTCCTTAATCACTCCATCACTCCCTTCTAGTAGAGGTGTAGCCACTGGTCTCACTTTCTTTGCAACATTTGTCTCTACATGTGCTTCAACTGCTTTACCCTGAATCATCCTCAATATGCATAAGTGCTTCATATATACCCAGCTCTTCATACATGGTTATTGAGTGGACCTTAACCACTTCAGTTCTGCTTTGTAACTTGTATTGCCTGATCTCCTCAAGCTCTAGCATAGTATATACATAAGATACCTCTTCAAAGATCCCTGAGATCACATCATGTGATTCAAGCATATCACATCTCTGCAATTCACGGATACTTGAAACATACATACTAATTTTTCCACTTTGGCAAATCATTAAATTTTTTGTAAGATATTGAGCCTTCAGATGTTAATCCCAAAAACCCTGAAGAGAAAGCTTCTCTCTGTGAGAACTTCCCCTCACTTGTACCACCATAGTCTAGCTTTATAGTGGCACTCCGAGAAATAGATGTGCAAACCTGTGTTCTTTGAACTCCTTGTGTACCTTTGGTAGTGGATGATCACATAAACTATCTTTGTTCTTGGCATGATCAACACATACAGCCAAGAATTGAACCGATTTCTTACCATCTCAGCTCCGAACCCTGGCATATACATCCAGCACCTTGGTTTCCATCCGCACATCCGTAATGTAGGGTTGTCCCAAAATCAATGGATAAGAGAAATGCTCCTATATGAAAAAAATTTGCTCATCCCAGATATCCCGTACTGTTACCTTAACATTTGCACATGCACCATAGAGGTCTCCTGGAAGCATGTTGGTAGCTCGAATCCGCCAATCGTGGTCTACATCAATAGGCCATTTCCCCTTTTTGTGCAAGCTTTTTGCCATCAAATTTATCTCCGATCCATGATCTATTAGTGCTAAGACCTGTTCTTCAATGTCGCCAAGCTTCACAACAGTTTCGGTTGTTGCTCTTGCCCAATGAGTCCTTGAAAATTGACTCCAGGGTATAATTTCATTGTCTTCCTCGTCATTGAAATTAACATGTCTTACCTCAAGTAAAATTGGGCTTGAAACCACCACAGACCTCAACTCTTCTTCTTCAAGATCTACCAAATATTCTTCATAATCATCCAGAATTTCTTCAATGTGCCGATCGTTTGGCTCTTAAAAAACTGATTCTGGCTCCTTATCACTTGGTATCTACTGCTTCCTTTTGATAATATCAATGATCTCCTCGTGGAACTCGCATTTGGAAATTCCCAAAATATCACCCAATGTGAGCTCCACTTTGCTATTTAGAATGCGTTCTTCAAAAACTTTCTTTAGATATGTAGCTAGTTCAATATCAATTTTAAGCTTATACTATAGGGACCTCTGGGCTTACCTTGCTTTTTGTCCTTGGGTGCCTCCTCCATAACCACTTCAGGAGCGGGCTTAGGAGTAGGACCTTCCTCTTTCTTGCTGCCGAATCTCGTTGCCCTTTTTGATGTCCCTTCAACTTCTTCATCCATTTTTTTCTTTTCTTCCACCATAGCCTCATTATCTTGAGACTTAGCAATGAATGCATACTAAGAGGGAGTCCATTGGATCAATCCACCCTCTGGTTTCTCGAATAGAATTCCCTACTTGTAGTAGCTTCTTGTAAGTTACCTTGCCTGCTTCTACTGTCTTCAAAGCATAGGGCCGCAATTGGCCCTTTGTACCTACACCATCATCATCTCCCTTTTCACAAACCTGCAACCCATATGTAGCCGCTTCCACAAGAGCTACATTATGTTGTATTTTCTTAACTAGCTTCTTCATGCCGCCCCTACCAAAGTTCAAGCGGAGCATCTCACCTATTGCCCTAAGGTGAATCTTCTTCTCTTTCCTAAAAACCACATTCCTTTTGTAAGCTTCATCAAACTCATCACATTCCTTAACATATCTATGGTCTTCACTATCACCCCACATACATCTATCCCAACCTTTGCATGGAGTTTGTTACCTAGGCTTAGAAGTAGACCCCTTTGCAGCTAACCCTTCAAATTTTACAGCTTTGAAATTCAAATTTAACTTTCATCAGTGTGTCGAGAACTGGCTCCTCCACTTTGAATATTGTCGAGGATGATTCTTTCCTACTTTCCTCTTCCACAACATCCATGACATCAGTAACAATCATCTTATCAACTCTCATCTGTTGTTTCACAATCATATTTACCGCTTCATTGACTATTTTCCAATCAGACGTTAAGCCCAATTCACTTGTTGAATCCTCTAGTAATTGCGCCAGACTCTTCTGAAGTCGTGTATTAGCAGCCTCTGAATGAACAATTCAACCTTTTGATCCTTTATCGAACGCTACTCTGTCGAGGACAATTGGTCGAATTTCTTTTCAAAATCCCGTGACAACTCTTGTGCAGATAAATTTATTTTTCTTCAACACCCACTTCATGAAGCTCTATTTGGTTACCCTTTGTGAATCCTCAAGAAAATATTCCTCCAACAGTGCCTTCTTAAATTCTTGCCAATTTGGGCCTTGAGCAGTGTGAATCTCTTTAATTTGGCCCCTAAGCTCTTGCACTGCAATTAAATGAAACCCTTCCATTGCACCCTTGGGCTACAGGTGCTAGGAAGACAGGTATCATCAATCAACATCTTGAGATGTAGGGCCTTGCTAGAGACGATGGGAGGCATAACCTCCAAACAATTTCTTGGGACGTTGGAGAGGGGGAAAGGGGAACACACCCAACTGTCAGGACAAGGGTCCTGTACCCTAAGAACTAGGTTAGTCACGGACTACGGCCAAGGGCCGGGCTAGGCAGTGTGGACAGGGGATCCGTCTAGGGCAAGGGGCTAGGAGCCCACCTATATAAAGGGAGGTTGGGAGGAGGATCTCAGAGCCTATTTCCCTAGTTCTTATATTGGTATCAGAGCTAAGTTTGGAAGGCAGGGAGTGGTCCTCTCCACTTCTCCTTTTTTGGCATGTTCATGCAAGCAAGAAAAATTACGAAGCTTGGCTGTGCGGGCATGGCCGCTTAGCAGGCACCGTAGTCGAGCTTGGCTCGTGCGCAGGGCCGCTTGCGACGAGAGAGGAGGGAACAGAGACCACGGCCAAACACAGCGAGGGTGGGATCATCTTGAGCGCGATGGGTTGGGGGACAGTTCACGACACAACGACATCTGCTTTTGCTCCTCGCAGCTCTCCCCCTCACCTCCGGAGCCCTCGCGCTACCTGTCGGATTCGCCATCGCCTGTGTAAGCTCCTTTTTTTCACACAAAGGGCGCCCAACCCATTTTGGGTTAGAGGGCAAAAGTTTTTTTTTACATTCTAGGGACGGTACCCACAGCGGGTACCCCCCCCCCCCCCCTCCCTCTTGTGAAGCTCGAGCAAGGCGGTTGGCCCCCATCCTCTCTTTAACTGCTACGCCGCGATTGTCAAGGCACCAGTTACATTGGGGGCAAGACGGACCTGATCTCTAGAAGATCTGCAATTAACGTCAACACCGAATGCATAAGCAGGAAGAGGGAGCGATTCAAGGAATTCGGTTTCAAGGCCGAACCAAGTTACCAATATCTGCTGCAGCAATTTTGCACAGTTTGCAAATTTTGTTTTTCGAATTCAACAGAGTCGGGATTATGATGAATTCGTTCCACCGCTCGAAGCGGCTATAAGAATCGATAAGCAAGTTCACGTTTGTGTTTTACATTCTGCATTCATGAAATCTTGCAGTCTGCAGATCTCTTCGTACTCTTGGCATGGCAATCAATTGTTGCCTCTGTTCTACAAGATTTTTTGGGACTAAGCAAAGTGCTTTCACTGTTTACACCCTCACATATCGCTTGCCAAGGTCAACCATGTACACGAACAAACATGGACGGCAAGACTAGAAAGTGTATTATGCATGGAGTATGTGTGATAGCTTATACGGCTTTGAGCACAGTAGCTGGGTCAGTTTGATGCAAAAGCATAACAAGTTGTCATTGTTCTGGAATCTCAAGGAGATTGACCTGGCTTGCTGATTGACTTGATGTACGGTGCCCAGTTGCTCGGTATGACCGCCTATTGTCACCTTTTCTAGAAATTGGCAGAGAATACATCAATTATGCATACTTTTTTATAATTCTCGAGATGCTAATATGTTTGACTTGGTCATTTAGCTAAAAGTGTTCGACAAGGTCGATTCATTTTTGCCAATTTTCCATGTTTTGTAATCTCAACAAGATTAGCACATCCTACTGCTTGACTTGATGCAGAAGGCACATTGTTCGGCATGGCCGACTCCTTGTCTCTGTTTCTAGCCGTTGCCAAAGGATGCTTGTCACACAGTCTTAGCTCATTTCAGTTGAAATTCCTCGACAAGGTCGATTCTTTTTGTCATGCTCTCTGCATGTCAACAACCGCCTCAGTTGGCTATCAGCAAGGCTTCAATTTCTGTGAAGCAAGGCTTCAAGTTAGGCATCTTGCATTGAGACTTGGGAGGAATTTGGTAATCTGCTTGTAGGTTCTTTCATTACATGCCAGATGGATGTATATGATACAAGGGACGTATATATATACACGCGACAACCCTCTCTCATGCAGCAGACTAGGCTATGAGCCGTTATGGAACGAATTCTTCTCCATCAAAATTTCAGGATGACTGGTTACAGCGGGATAACCAGCAAGGCTTCTCACGCATGCCACGATACTACCCATTGACTTGGCATCAAGGGAATTGGCATGCCATTTTAGGAAACTATTACCATTGCATTTTCTCCCATTTTATGTGTGGCAACAACATGTTATGATGCATCGCTACCAAGGCAGACTCTGCAAGGCACTTATGGTTTCGGCTCTCATGCTTGAGGCCGTTATAGTAGCCCAGGGCTTACAATTCTGCATGCACGGCATGCTAACCAGGTGGCATGACTTCCACCGCTTCATGGATTACGCTTTCGCTATCACACTCGCAACTCTGTCAAGGACATACTAAGTGATGGATTATTTAATGTGTTTTTTGGTTGCTGTCAACACAACAACACTAAAAAGAACCAAAAATTTGGACTTGATTCCCAGGCAAAGTGCCAATGCCAAGTCATCCTCATACAATCACGACCCCTACAAGGTAGGTGGGACGGAATGAGTTTTATGTTTTTCTGTTACCTCTCTCGCTGAGCGAGTTATACTAGAAAATTGTGGACTGCTTATACGATAAGTTGCAAGTTAGGCATAAGCTGTGTCAGGGCACACAGCTTGGGTACACACTCTACAACATTAAGGAAAGTTCCTCAGTCCAGCATGCTCTTCTTCTCTCTCTTTAAGGGAATAATGAAAATTTTATAACAAGCTTTTGATACATGTTTTGCTGGTGAGTCAGCCTGCGACAAGGTACTCTAACTCTCAGCTAGAAATTGGGCAAGACGCCATCTAAATTAGTCTTCATCGGTTCCTCGATTGAACACTAATTTCCACAAGGGCTATGAGCCACACACACTGGCTAAGACTCATTGTCACGACAAGGGTAAGACCCAACTGTTGGTATTCCTTGGGAGATTATTCTCCAGCTTGAATAGATCTACCCAAGGGAGTACACATAGACATTAATGGACAAGCAAGAGTCTTGTCATTACGGATGTTTAGGGTGTCATTTTCGCACTACATGTTTTCAATGCGACACTCAAGTTGAGTTTTTTATAATCTTCACCTCACAGCAGCTGATCTCTACAAGGAAGTATAGATGCAGCAATCAGTTGCAACAGCATGGCTATCCACAAGAGCTAAGCAGTTCATTTGTGTGGATTTCTTGCTCTCTCCATGGCACTACGGAGTGTCTATGGACATATTGTTTTGGGGTACAACCCGGCGGGTGACTGTTACATCACCCCATAGGCATTGCGGATCACAGTTGATCTGCATTGAGGATCACCGTTTGATCTCTCCCAGTTAGACTTTCAAGGAAAGAATTATGCAATCTACTACCCGGTAGCAGACAAATTCAACTTTTCAAGTTGATTTCAATCATTACGTACACGGTTAGCTATGTTGGTTACTGTTACCTGCTAGTTGAGCAGTTTCTACAAAGGGTCTTACCAAAGGGTTTGACTATGTAGATTTTAACCAAAGGGGTTGGATTGCGAAGGCAACACCCACAGTTCCCAGTGCAATGCTGTTTATTTTTTCAGGTAGGAGACGTGCTCCTCTCTGTTTGAATACGGGTAAGTGAACATTACATTCAAACCTCCAGGTACGCATCTATTGATTTGGTGTTTCCAATTTTTGTATGCTTTGCTTGTTTTTTTTTTTCAAGACGTATAAGTACACTTGAAGGCATGCCGGCACAAAGTATTTTGGGCCAGGTATCCAATCTATCTTTCTGCCTTATGTTGTTACGAACCTACTTGTAGGGTTCAATTTGGCACATGTTGTCACATGGGATACAACATGGTCTCGGAACTCAAGGAGTTCGGTTTAGCCAGTGTGGAGCAATGAATGAGGGTCCCTCTCACTCTTGTCACAGAGTGTTTAGAGTTACCTCCACACACAAGTACATCTTGTACTTGAAGGATGTTCTATTTTACACATCCTTACATGAGACATATTCCACATGTGGAGAATACGCGTCTCTGGACTGACACTGGCGCCATTATTTCAATTATGTGTCACGACAAAGTACCTAGGTGCTGGTCACATCTGTTTTCTGAACCTTTTTTAGCACAATGTAGCAGGAGCAATTTCATGGCCAGAAATTGTCGGATACTTAGAATGACTTGTTAAGGTACAGGTACTGCTAAACAACATTACAGATGGTTGTTTATACATATAGCAAGGCTATAAGTTGTTCAGGAAAACTTTTCATTGTCTGTACTTAGAAGTGATCAACATTTTACCTTCTATTGCCATTCAAACGTTTCAGCAAGGCTTGCAAAAGATTGCAACTGAAAGTATTTAGTTTCTTTTCAAAACTATTTACATTCTTTTTTAATGTGTGCTACGCGCATCACATTTTTCCATTTAAGTATTGGCAAGGCTCATTATGGATATACAGGTTCGGGTTAGTTTTTGCTAAATGCATGCACACTAGGTGTTATGGGCCCTGGTGTTTAGCAAAGGCGATTTGGAACGGCATGCATATTCCTCAAGTTGTTGCTTATGAAGCATTTTGCACTCTATGTGCACTATTTCTATGAGATTCCTTTTGGATCTACTAATCGCCAATAGAGTTCATGGCTCGGTTTGGGCGTTTGTGGATTTTTTTCAAGTTAACCACGATGGTTATTTCGGACATTGTTAAACACTACTGTGATTTCCCGTTTACCAGTCGTCTGGGACGACTGTCTGTAAACCATGAGGAAAACACACCTCAGTACTGTCAGTTATCCAAGGGGATAGGCAGATTACAAAGAGTAATCTTGTGCTAAAGGATCTACTAAGACCATACGTTAGCACAACACATTTCTGAATAGATGATTTTCTCCCTATTCTAGAATTTACTTAAGTACGATTTTCGACTTTGAACACCTCTTATGGTGGGGGTTGGACATTGTGTCAATACTTTCATACGTCAAGGACTTACCAGGTGTGCTGACAAAGTATGTTGGCAAGTAACCCTCATTAGGGATGAACATGTAACGGACTTTTCAAGATACTCAGGCGAGTAGGAAATCTGGCTCACAACTGCATGGACAGTTACGCTAAGGTTTCCTTGCATTATTCCAGTACCTTCAGAAGATCTGAAAACTGGTTATGTCTTTGGACAACTCTTAGTTGTGGTTACTCCTTTACAGTACTCAAGTGAGTTATAAATGGAGTTATCATTTAAACCCAAGTGACTCTTAGTTGTGGTTACTCCTTTACAACACTCAAGTGAGTTATAAATGGAGTTACCATTTAGACCCAAGTGGTTGCAAACGGACAACAATGTTGAAAATCAAGATATTCCTCTTGGTTTCATTGAACCACCTCACTGCACCAATTATCGGCCATACAGACAACTGTCTCACTTATGGGACATCAATAAAGAGAACATCAGTATTCTTAAGAAGATATTACTACTTGTGTTTTCGAGGACGAAAACACTTCCTTAAGGGGGAAGTAATGTCAAGACAAGGGTCCTATACCCTACGAACTAGGTTAGTCACGGACTATGGCCAAGGGCCGAGCTAGGCAGTGTGGACAGGGGATCCGTCTAGGGCAAGGGGCTAGGAGCCCGCCTATATAAAGGGAGGTTGGGAGGAGGATCTCAGAGCCTAGTTCCCTAGTTCTTATACCAACACACAACACAATGCCTCACTATACCCCAGGGTATACACATCGCCCTAATCCACTATAGTTCACCTTCAAAACTCGACACTATTTGCAAGCAAACCACCGCCTGCACATGGCCATATACACACAAGCTTTGCAATGCACCAAACAGACCCAATCATTCCGCTCTGCCCAATTCACAGCCTTCCACACGCACACAACCTCTCTCTATCTCTCTTTGCACGACAAACCTCGGGGGCGGGGGACACACGTTGACACATGCCCGAAAACACACGCACACAAGCAGAGAAGAGAAGGGGGAAGGGGGAATGACGCCAAGAGACAACAATGATGGCTTCCTTGCATACCCACAACCATGTACAACCAATTCCCTACTAGCACAACCCTCAGCAAAAACTTCAACATGCCAAAAAGCCTAATGTCAAAAAGGCCCAATGGCTCCGAAAAAAGCCCCTTTGGCCCAAAAGCCCCTAAAAAATTCACATTCATCCCCTTTTATAGGGGAGCTAAGTCCAAGAAAAGAAAAAATGTGAGCTCTCTAGCTCGTGCACTTCAACTTGAGCTCACATTAGAGTTATCCTTGCATTGCACACACTTGGTTCACTTCTTTTTTGGAAACAATTGCATGGGGGGCTTCTCCCTTTGTCTTGCTGCTTGGAACCGGCCTCTTGCTTTTTGAGCTTGCCCTTTGGGCCCCTTTGAACTCTCTCTCTCTCTCTCTCTCTCTCTCTCTCTCTCTCTCTCTCTCTCTCTCTCTCTCTCTCTCTCTCTCTCTCTCTCTCTCTCATGCTTGCCAATGACGTGGGACTTCCCACTTTCTCCATCTCTCTCTCCACTGGCGCAGGACACCTCCCTTTGCACCTCTCTCTGCCCCTCTGCTGACGTGGGACCCCCCATGGCACTAGCAATATCTCTAGTGGGGGGCACCCTTCCCCTCAAAAAAATTGCCCCTCAGCGGGCGTGTGAACTGGCCCCAGGCGGGCTTCCATGCCATTATCACCTGTATACTCAACCGCCGAGCAGGCGCCACAATTGTCATCATCACCTTGACCGGCCAATGCGCCACCGGCGCCAACCAAGACTGCCCCCATGCCTCACCCATCACGTCACTGCGTAGAGCCCAAGGGATAGCCTTCCATAGCCACGCACGCCACGAGAGCTCCCCTCTCCGTTCACACTACCTCAATGGGCTTCATGGGCAGGTCTTATACCGCGGCCGCCAGCTCCAAGACCCCGCATGTGGGGTTATACGCCTGCCATGTGACACCCCCTTGGGCATTCACCCCACCCTTCAAAATTTTCCAGAAGCCTCACAAGGCATGTAAACAAGCCCTTTTTTTCACTGCTTACCCACTGCCACCTGGTGATTCGCGATTGCTGAGCTGCAAAACCCAGCCAAAAGCCTCATGATTGGCTTTGCTCCTCTATGACCTTGCCACACTTCAAGATTTTCCAAGACCCCGAACCGAGGCCACAAAAAACATGAACTTTCATCTACAAGCAATTGCACCCAACCTTCAGACTGTTATAACTTTCTGCTCCAGGCTCTGTTTGACGAGCGATCAATTCTTCTTAGCTCCATACACTGCATAGCACCTTCTCAAACTCTATTGAGGCCCAGAAAATGCCAGATGACACGACTTCCCATGCGGTCAAGTGGGCACCAACCCGGCCCCCGGCAAAACTTCAAATGGCCATATCCTACAATCCATAGCTCCGATCTGCAATCTGAAAAGATGGGCATGTTCCATACTTGAGCACTAAACGTCTGTACACTGAAATCCACTTGGGCCACCTATCCCCATTTTCCCTGCCCGACAAGGATCTGCAATGCACTACACCTTCAAACTCCAATATCTTGGGCTCTGTCGCTCTGCTTGATGAGCCATCTAGACCTGCTCCTTCAACACTTCAAGCTCTACATTTCTAGGCCCAAAGATTGCACCTTGAACCTCCTTTATCTGCTACCCAAATTAGCCCCTTCTTGAGCCTTTCTTGGCCTATAAACCGCATCAGCCATACATATCCGCTGCTACCTGACTGCCCATGATCTTCATAGCTTCTCTAGCCCTTTGCCATGCTTCTACTAGCCTGCACATACCTACCCATGCCATGTTCTATGGTCGACCAACTTTGGCTGCACCAATGTATAACAAGTGCAACAACATGTGCGCATTTTGAAATGAAAATGAAGCGACATCAACCTTTGATTGCTAACATTTATGTGTCTCCAATGAGTCTATCTAAGGAATGGCATCCCAAAACGTTTTGTATAAATTCAATTTCTCATCACACATGGCATCCAAGTTTGACAAGTTCGACGAGTCTTGATTTCATACATGGAAAATCAAGGTCAAAGGATACCTCCCATGAATGAATCTTTAGAGTCTACCAAACAACAAAAGAAAGATAAATAGGCTTGTGGTACTATTTGAGTTCTCTTGAGGGTGATTTTATTCATTATGTAGATGATTTCAAATCTTTGAATAAAGCCTAGATAGAATTAGAAACTCTTGTTGGTGCCAAAGCTAAATATCCTAAAATGAGCTTGACGATGAAATTGTATTCTTTAACCATTCACACTCATGAAAATATACCACCATTAGCCAACAAGTTAAAGAGCATCAAAACCTATCTAGTATATATTGAAGCCTCGGTACCTAGCAAAGATCTTATTGCGGCTTTACTCAATATTTTACATGTTTAGTTTCATCAAGTTGTGACCAGTTTGAAGGAAAATTATCCTATATACCTTCTTTGGATGGTATTGTGAATTCTCTACAAGAGAGGACAAAAAGAGCATCTTGTGCTACTTCTTCTATAGGTTGATCCACAACATATTCAGTCAGTGAATGCACTATTAAAACAACTTCAACAAGGCCGTCCACTAGATCTTGTGCAATTTGTGGGGAAGATAATCATCAAACAAAGGATTGCTTCACAAAAAATCCTTGTGTTCATTGCGGAAAGACTAACGATCCTTCCAACAAGTGCTTCAAGAAGAACAAAAACCAAATAAACTTTGTTGATGGTGATTTTGAAGCCTTTTAATGCATCAAACCATATCTTAGCCTTGCCGCACATCACCAACAGAATAGTTTGCATCTTGTTGTCCTTATTTGACATATGTAGTGACAACATATATAGTTCAGAATCCACAATCCAATCATCTTGATTCTCCTTTCCAGTAAAGATCGGCCCACAGCTTCATGTCACCATTTCTTCTTGTCTAAAATAGATCTTCCGCTTCAACAAACAAGCAATCAAATCGCTCCTCATTGGGGGCACCAAAAGATGAAGAGGGGAATGTGGAACACAGCTAAAACACACAATTGCCTCTATGTAGCTCAGGGTATCCATAACACCTCCAACCTCTCATAAAACATCTTTAAACAATACACTTCTCGATAGCAAACCACCGTTTAGACACAAAAACAAATGGTCATAGAGGAAAGTGATTTCCTTTAGTTTCTCTAGTTTCTTTATGTTGTCCCAGTCAATAAAATCTTGTATAGGTACTTCCACATTGATAAGTGGTAAGACCTCCTTGTTTGTCATTTTTGGTTGTCTTCTTGTCCCCCCCCCCCCCCCATGTTGTCCGGGGGGAGAGGCTTCTACTCATGTTTCCAAGTAGTTTGTTGGAATCTTCCATGTCAAGCATATGTCTATCACAAGCCCTTTTTTAGTAGTTTGAGCTTGAGGGGGGGATTGTTGGGTTCATGCCCATTTACTCATTAGGAATAGTCCCCTTAGCAACACACACACACACACACACACACACACACACACCATTCCTTTTTTAGGTAAATGCATGCAACAACTTGTGGTTACTCTATGTATATGTAGATTTCAAAAGTTAATGGAAAGCGTACTTTTTTGCTTGAGTTTTTTCTCTCTCTCTCTCGTCCTCTCTCTCTCTCTCTCTCTCTCTCTCTCTCTCACAGTTAGATCCAACAACATCACCTCCCTTACACATCAACATCACACTAATTTGATTTGCAAAATACCTTACACTTGCCCAATCAACAAAAAAAAGGAAGAACTATAAAAGGTGCAAGAAGCACGCACGACAAGAAAATGGGCAGTAAACTCCCAAACCGGTTCCCCCCTCACCTACCCCTCCTTAGGCTTTGTTCATTTTATCTTCTTTTCTTTTGTTCACACCTCGTTGGACCCTCAGTCCTTAACTGAGATGTATCTCACAACCCCTTCTCTTAGAAGGAACCCTTTGCATTGTTTTCTTTTCGGTCCCATAGGTCATATTTGACGTGCATGATGATAGTTCTCTCTCTCTCTCTCTCTCTCTCTCTCTCTCTCTCTCTCTCTCTCTCTCACGACTATCTTCCATCTCCACCACCATAGCTCCAACGTTAACAAAATTTGGTGAAAAAGGCAAGAAGAAAATGTGTTTCCATTATTGCAAAGCTAGTGATCACTTGATAAAGCAATGTCCTCAGTTTAAGGCAAAAGAGGACAAGAAGAAGGAGGCTAGATCCATTACCAGTGCAAGTACTGTAGAATCTTTTGGAAATGGATATTGTGCTATTGATATAGATGCAGAGTGGGCATTTAGTGCCAAGTGTACTTCTAAGGACATGGGTCCTATGGGCAAGGCCACCGGCATAGCCGGATAGTGTGTATGCTAGGGGGAGGCCATAAGATAGCATGGTTAAGTGGAGACTAGCACACGCATCACCACCGTCCTTTCACTAGTATCCAATCTATTTTTGGGAGGAGGAAAAAAGCGGGTTGCATGTGCGTGCAACGCTCTGCTTCTCTCCTACGTTCCGTAGACAACGACGTCTCCGTTGTGCAGCAAAAGAAGACAAGCACCTTTTCCTATGCGCAACACGTGGACAAACAGCAATCGTGCCAGCTCCATCTATGCCCCTCCATAGCGCACGACTAAGGCCGATGACCAAGGTAAACTCGATTGGCAACTCGATGGAACCAAGGCTTCGAAGGCTTTCATTGGTGCCATTGGTTGCGTGTGTAGGAAGGCCCACTTAACCCTTGCATGAAGGAGGGTTGAACCCACCCCATGAGGTAAGAGGCCAACACTTTACCATCAAGCTATTGACCCTTGTTGTGTATAACAAGGAAAGATAGCCTACTTGTGTTGAAAGGAAAACTAGAAGGAAAGGGAAAGCTTCAAACTTAAAGGAAGTAGCTTCACCCTTCCTTTTCACTTCTTGAAGGAAGGCAAGTTTTCCTCCAAAAATTCTTTTCTCCTCAAGCAGGTAGCTTCAAAGTGAACAAAAGCCTTCACAAAAATGACGGGTTTTTGTGAAGAATCAACAAAGGTGTTCTTACAATGAACGACAAGTGAAGCGCTCAAATTTCCACAAGGCGAGGTTCGCATGCAGCGCAAATCGCGAAGCATACAAAACACAAAGACTTGAATTTCTTAAGATACAAGTTGTCGTTTTTTTTTCCTCTCTTTGCATTAGTGTGTGTTTACCATGGCCAGTGAGGATATCCCACTTACACACACGTTTGATTTTGAGCACGTAGATCAAAATTAGGGCACCACGGGTGTTGCTGACACTAATATGCATGATGATGATGATCTAGGAGATCATGGGCTTGTAAGTATGGCTGCTTTCAAGACTTTGGAACATCGCCAAAGCGTACTTGAAAGCAACGTCTCTGCACTCAATGCAAATGTTACCAATCTTACAGAGTTACTTGTGAAATTTATGAATTCACAAACAACTCAAGTCACAAGTGGCACGGTTCAAGGGAACCAAGCTCGGACGACTCAAGGAGTCCAAGAGACAAGTGTTGCAGAAGATGCAGAAGGTAGCAATGCATTACTTAAGAAATCACCATTCCTGAGTTTCACGGGGAAGAGCGTGATTGCAACAAGGATGTGGTCAATACGTTCTTACACAAATGGAGTGATATTCATAGATTGAGACACACCTCGGATATAAAGACAGCTGGAAACAAGTCTATCTCTTAAAGGCAAGGCCTATAAGTGGTGGATGACATTTCCAATAGATGCTCGTCCTCCGTCTTGGGTTGCATTTCAAGCTTCTTTCTCCAAAGATTTTTTGGACTCCAATGAAGAAGATAAGAATTGGTTAGCATGGAATGCATGCCGCATGTCTGGCCTCTCTCTCACACAGTACCTTTCGAAGTATCGGAAAATCATATTAAAACTAGAAGGTCTAGATGAATTCCAAAAGATATGGGGTTTTAATAGGGGTCTTGACAAAGACTATCGTCTTTATGTCAAGACCCAACATCCAAAAACTTTGGAAGAAGCCATCACTCATGCCCAAAGATATGATGATGACCAAGAGAGGAAAGGAAACGTTCCCTACTCTAAGAATACTTTTGGTAAGAGCAATGTGGCTAAGAGCCAATGGAGAGGTAGATCTCACACACGTTCCAAGAGGAATAAGAGAAATCTACCTCTCCATGCCCACAAGAGGCTAAGAAGCCTAAGCACAAATGAGATACTCCACGTGGGTCTCTCAGCACTGCCGATTTTGAGCGTGCGAAGAAACACAATTTGTGTTTTAGATGTCTTTTGGACCAACATAACAAGAAAGATTGTCCTCTTTTGCAAGGCAAAGAAAAGGCCATGCACACGGTGCAACACCTCACAATAGATTCATCTCCTAAATATTATGTTGTAGAGGTTCTTCATATGGAAGAAAAGCACAAGTATTGTGTGCCTGCTTCAATGTGGCAGCCCACCTTTGGCCCCCATGATTTGATTCGCATGCATGGCACTATTAACGGACAACGTGTTCGTATTTTAGTGGATGATGGTGCAACTCATAACTTCTTGAACTATAAGCTAGTCAAGAAATTGAAGCTTACACAGACTCCCTACTCTCACAAGTATGTGGTGGAGCAGATGTGTGGGAATGATAAAGAAGTATGGAACACGGTAGTTCAAGGGGTTGAGCTTATTGTTCAAGATCATACGATGACCCTTGACTTCCAAGTTATGAACATGGACCGTGTTGATATAGTTTTAGGACGGGAGTGGTTGCATGGTTTAGGAAACACATTGCACACTAGTTATGAACACAACTCCTTTTCTTGGTGAGAAAAATATACCATCTGCACCTCTTATATGTATAGCCGAACTTTCTATTCCACAAAAAACAGATTTAATAGATGAAGTCTTTTTGTGTTACTGTGTGTCTCCAAGTCTTGTGAATTCTCAAGAGCAAAGTGCGGTGAATTCTAGTAATGATATGCAAAGTGCAATGAATTCTACTAATAAACAAAGTGGTAACAAATCTAACGAGCAAAGTGATCTCAATTTTAATCTATAGAGCAACGTGCAACTGTTGTAAAACAAAAATTACAGGAATTACAAGATTCTCCATCTCAATATAACTCTAGTTTACTTTCTCCTTTTGCACGGAAAAAGCTGACTCACTTACTCATGAAGTATAGTGATGTGTTCTCAAGTGATTTACCACCGGGTTTACCCCCTACACGTGATGTGCAGCATGGCATAGATGTCTTGCCAGGCACTACACCGATGAGTAAACCACCTTATTGTATGAGTGTTAAAGAATCCAAGGAGGTTGAGAGTCAGTTGGCTAACTACCTCGCTCGTGGTTTCCTTAGACCTAGCACTTCGCCTTGGGCATCACCAATTCTATTGGTAAAAAAGAAAGGTGGTACTATGCGCATGTGCGTAGATTATCGCGGATTAAATGCAATAACCATCAAGAACAAGTATCCTCTACCTCGAGTGTATGAGTTATTTGATCAACTCCACGGGGCAAGATACTATACAAAGATAAATCTTCATTCAGGATACCACAAGGTACGTATCCTACTGCAAGATATCTCCAAAACTGCCTTTAGAACACGGTCCGGGCATTTTGAATTTTGTTATGCCTTTGGTCTAGCCAATGCTCCAGCTACATTTATGACACTCATGGATAGTGTCTTACATCCCTATCTTGGAAAATTTGTTGTGGTTTTCCTTGATGACATTCTCATTTACAATAAGACTGAAGATGAACACATAGAGCACTTACGATTAGTGTTTGAACAGCTACGAGCTCACACGCTGTATGCTAAGCAAAGCAAGTGCGATTCTTTTAAAACAGAGATACATTACCTCGGTCATGTGATCTCTTATTCTGGCATCAAGATGGACACTGACAAGGTCGCTGCCATTCTTTGATGGCCACATCCCAACACGGTTGAGGAGCTTAAAATATTTTTAGGCATGGCTGGATTTTATCTACAGTATATCCGTGACTATGCCAAAATCACCGTTCCTATGACGAATCAACTTAAAGCAAAAAGTAAGACCAAGAAGCCCAAAAACGCAGTTTTGAACAGCTCAAGGTAGCTATAGCCACTGCTCCCATCCTAGCAATCGTCGACCCACTTAAGCCGTTTGTGGTAGAGACTGATACTAGTGATAAAGCCATTGGTGCGGTACTTCTCCAGGAGGGAGGACCTATAGCTTTTGAAAGTAAAAAGTTAGATAGAGCTCAACATAATTATTATGTTTATGAGTGAGAACTCTATGCCATAATTCACGCTTTACGAAAGTGGCAACACTATTTATATGGTGTCGAGTTTGAAGTAGTTTTTGACCATGAGAGTATCAAATGGTTTACTACTCAAACAGACTTGAAGGGCTGTAAAGCTAGATGGGCAAAAATCCTTCAAGATTATGATTGCAAGCTACGATATTGCAAGGGGATGATATAATGTAGTAGCAGATGCACTAAGTCGGATGCCTCAGATTAATTCACTTGCTTTCAAGGAACTAAAGAGTGGATTTTTGGAGTCATTATGTGGCAAGTGTGCACACGATCAATCATATGCTAAAGTGTGGAGTGCAATTTTAAAAAGGGATCCCTCACACTCACGTGTCTCTGAACAGCCAGATCAATATGTCTTTGCACGCGCAGATAGAAACTCCAACACACAAAGCTCCACCCCTACTCAGGAAGAGCTTAAGCGATGGAAGAATTTTTCCATTGATGATGGCTACTTACTCCACAAAGGTAGAGTATGTGTGCCAAAGGACTCAGACACTAGGTGCCAAATCTTATTTGAGTGTCATGATAGTCCAAGTGCTGGTCATCCAGGTATTCGTAAGACGTATGCCTTAGTTCGACACCAATTTTATTGGCCGAGCTTACATCATGATGTTCAAGAGTATGTACTAAACTGCCAAGAGTTCCAAGTTAATAAGGCATAGCAACTCAAGGTAGGTGGCCTTTTACATCCTTTAGAGATTCCACAAGGTAAGTGGGAGAGTATCTCTATGGATTTTGTAGTAGGACTACCTACTACAAATCGTGGCCATGATGCCATTTGGGTAATTGTAGACCGTCTCACAAAGATGGGTCAATTCATTCCCACTAAGACTATGGTTAAAACACCAGAATTAGCACGGCTATTTGTAGAGCATATATATAAACTCTACGGTCTTCCAGCTAGTATCATTAGTGACAGAGATCGAAAGTTGGATAATCACTTCTGGAGAGCTGTGTTCCAAAAATTGGAAACTAAACTTAATCTAAGTACAGCTGATCATCCAGAAACGGATGGTCAAACAAAAAGAGTTAATCAAGTGCTAGAGGATATGCTACAAGCTTAAGGAGGTTTTTTTCCGAGTGCATTGTATATACGCCCATCATTCTAGGGCTGTATATATTTCCATTGCACAGTAAGTAAAACACTCTCCATTGTGTGCCTTGAGCTTCCTTTGTCTTCTCCTGTTATAGAATTGACATTTTATTATTTATTGCAGCTGACAGGTGGAAAAGACTAGACCCAGCTTGGCCTATGCGAATGGATCTGTATATTAAGTACATTTTATTATTCAAGTACTCTTTTATGAGCTTTGGCCATTTATGACCGGCCGGCCAGTTTGTACTCAATTTGACCATTTAAGAAATCTATAAATGAAATACGTGCAAGAGGAAAATGGTCACTCTTGCATAGGGGGAGATTGTACCCCGTGCTTGTGTCTTGTTCTCTCCTCTCCTCTCTTCTCTCTCGCCGTGCCGGCGTAGCACTCCGCTCTAGGAGGTGCGCCTGCACGTGTTCTTTCGCTCTCTCCCGCTCTCTATCTCTCTCTGTTTGCGTATATGTGATGAGACTTGACATTATGAGATTGATGATGAGTGTGACCAATGATATCCTGATTCATCAGGGTATGACATATACTGCTTATTCTAGTGGTATGGGACACTAGAATAGGTAGTATGTGGATGACGACAGGCATAAGCAATGTTGTCTAATTTTATGGATTTTTTCTTTTACTATCTGATACAGATTTCTAATCATTGTTTTTGACAAGTATTGTTTGCAGATTTTTACCTTCGCAACTGAGGACAGTTGCTTTCCAACGGAGAGGTATGTTATAGAATTGACATTTTATTATTTATTGCAACTGACAGGTGGAAAAGACTAGACCCAGCTTGGCCTATGCGAATGGATCTGTATATTAAGTACATTTTATTATTCAAGTACTCTTTTATGAGCTTTGGCCATTTATGACCGGCCGGCTAGTTTGTACTCAATTTGACCATTTAAGAAATCTATAAATGCAATACGTGCAAGAGGAAAATGGTCACTCTTGCACGAGGGGAGATTGTACCCAGTGCTTGTGTCTTGTTCTCTCCTCTCCTCCCTTCTCTCTCACCGTGCCAGTGTAGCACTCCGCTCTAGGAGTTGCGCCTGCACGTGTTCTTTCGCTCTCTCCCGCTCTCTATCTCTCTCTGTTCGTGTACGACTTGATTATATGCTCACAGGCTTTGTCAGGAATGCGTATTTGCGGTGTTTTGTTGTTTCCATCATGCTATTCGAGGTATTTTGCAGGGACACTACGCTCCCGTTTGTAGCATCTCCAAGCTGTGTGTGTTTTCCTGCAACCCTAATTCCAAAAATTGGTATCAAAGCAGGTTGCATCCTCCCGGGCTTAGTCACCAGTAGCTCTAGCACACGCCTTCTCACTTTCTTTGATTTCAGTGAGCTTTGGCAAGTGTTCGCAGGTCGACAAAATTTTTAAGAGTGCTCGTAGAGCTTAGTCTGCTTGGTTTTCTAATTCGAGCTCATTTTGGCCTCCGTTTCCACTACATGCAGTACTACATAGGCTATTTTGTCATTTTGTGCAGAATTTTTGTTAGTGTCATTTTCTGCATAACAGGCCCTTACAGTCTTCTACGGTTTGTGTTGTACATCACGTTTTGTTTTCGCTTTGTTTCTTCTCTTTTCGGACAGTTTTCACATCAGGTGCAGCATTTACCATGGCTGACAACAACACATATGTGTTCAAGATGTTTGTTGCTGAGGACAGATTGGATGGAGACAATTACCCTATGTGGGCTTACATGATGCAACATGTTCTTGTGTCAAAGGGCGTATGGAGTATTGTGCACGGAATTGATGTACATCCTGGTTCTGAGGATGTAGGCGACGTTGAGGATGTTGGAGGTCTTGCTGCAAGGATTGTTGATGTTAGAGTTGTTTTGCCTACAACAGAACAAGCTCGTTGGAATGTAAAGGATGTGTAGGCTCATGCGTTGATTGCATTTTCTGTGAAGCGCACCATTACTCCTCACATTCGTTCAACAAAATCTGCAAAACAGGCTTGGGATATTCTAGCTGATCTTTATGCAAGCCACAATGTGTTAAAAACTGCATTGCTCCGTAAAGAGCTGGAGTCGAAGATTATGCATGAGGAAGATGATATGGACACTTTCCTTACTGGTGTCAAGGATATCAATGAGCAACTTATTTATGCAAGTGAAGTCATTTTTGATAGTTCCCTTGTGTAGATTGTTCTTGATGCCTTGCCACACTCTTACCTGCTAGTACTTGGAGACTCATGACCCAAGGAAATCCTGAAGTTGTCAAGTTTGATGCATTGTGCACATTGTTGTTGCAAGAGTCACTTTCCAAAAAAAACAAGACTAGACAGCGTGCACTTGAACAGGCTTTTATTGCTGCTCAAAGAAAAGGTGGTAACAAAAATTTAGCCACTTCTTATGGTTCTTCTGCGAGTGGAAAATCATATGTTCCTAATGCTTCTGCTGGCAGCAATTCGTCTGGAAATTCTGATGATAAGGGAAAAAAGAAGATGCATTGCCATTATTGTAAAGCTAATGATCACTTGATCAAGCAGTGTCCTAAATTGAAGGCCAAAGAGGCTAAGAAGAAAGAGGGTGGCTCCATTGCAAATACTGGTTCCACTACAAATGCAACTATTGTTGAGTCTTCTGTGAAAGGAGACTGTGTTGATGCAGAATGGGCTTTTAGTGTAGTGTACCTATAATCCTGTTGTCCATGATGCGTGCATGTTAGTTGCTACAGATTCACATGTGTGGTATTTTGACAGTGGTGCTACAAAGCACATTACCTCACATCGTGACTTGTTCACCTCTCTTGAGTCTATCCCTCATGGGAATTCAGTTACTTGTGCCAACAATGCCTCTTATCCAGTACAGGGAGTTGTGCTTATTGCTGCAAATGGCAGTTTTTTTACACTTGTTTATGCACTTTATGTACTTGGGATCAAGAAGAATCTTTGCCTGTATCTGCACTTTATGTACTTGGGATCAAGAAGAATATTTTCCTGTATCTGCACTTGCTAGGCTTGGTCTTGTAGTCAAATTTATGGATGATAGATGTATAGTACATGATCTCAATTTTGGTGATGAAATTGTTGCATCTGGCATTTTATGCCATGGGTTGTATAAGCTCACTTTGTATGACAAGTGTGGGTAGAATTTTGCGAATGCAGTTTTGGATTCAAAGGCTATTTCAGATGCAAAACTTTGGCATGCACATTTTGTTTTGGCTTGTGGCCATCACGTCTGCCACTTATGTACTTAACCGGTGTCCTACAAAAGCTTTGCCATCTATTTCTCCATATGAACCATGGCATGATAGAAAGCCTTCTATTGAGCACATGCGTGTTTTTGGCTGTTTGGCATATGCTTTGGTGCCACAAACACAACAAAAAAAATTGGATGATAAGGCTGCCAAATGTTTTTTTTTTTTGCTATAGTGTTGAACGCAAAGGTTACAAGTTGTGCCATTTGCAAACAAAGAGTATCTTGGTTTCACGGGATGTTGTGTTTGTGGAAGATTCTGTTTAGTCCTTGTTGTCATGTACTAGAGACAATAATGTAAGCTCGCAGGACATTTATTATAGTTTTTTGCCTCTTTTCAGTGGTGGAAGTTCGAATATAAATTCAAATGAGGCAAATATACAGCCTATGAGGGTTTCAAAAATTGTTACAAATCAGCCTATTGTTGATGCAGATGTACATGATTTACTTGATGAGGAAAGGGATGAGAATGAGGAGGCTAGAGGTATGCTAAAATGGCTGAAACATACTTTGTGTGACATTAAATTGGATGCACCTTTGTCTAGTCATATTCATCAGGTTCTCACCATGTATCTTATGCATCAGATTGTTATGCTTTGACTGTGCCTAGCTTATATGATGTTGAGGAACCTCTTCCTTTGATGAAGCACTGAATTCAAAAAATTAGATGGTTGCCATGCAATCTAAATATGATGCACTTATGGAAAATGACACATGGACTTTATGTGATTTGCTCCTGGCAAAAAGGCCCTTGGTACGAATTGGGTTTTACAAGTTGAAACGCAAGCTGGATGGTGAGATTGATCGCTATAAGGCTCAACTTGTTGCAAAGGGTTATGCACAGCAAAAAGGCATAGATTATGAAGAGACTTTTGCTCCCATTTGTCGTATGACTATTGTGCATTTTCTATGTGCATTGGCAGCTCATTCTGGTTGGGATGTACATCAATCAGACATTGTTACTTCTTTCTTGAATGGTGACATATTTGAGGAAGTTTCTGTAACGTAGCCTCGCGATTTTGTCAAGAAAGGACAAGAGGATAAGGTGTACAAATGTAACAAGCAATCTTCTCGTGCTTGGTATGAGACGGCTTACACTCATTTGGTCAAACGAGGCTTTTGTAACAGTCCAACAGAAAGCACATTGTATGTAAAGCATGCAGGTGATGTACTTCTCATTGTGGTTTTTTATGTAGATGATTTGCTGATCACTGGACCAAATGAGAGACATATTGCTGAATTTAAGGCTGATTTGAATGCTAATTTCAATATGAAAGATTTGTGGTTGTTGCATCATTTCTTGGATACAACTTAAGCAGTGAGATGGTGGTATTGCCTTGTATCAAAAAAGTTACATAGAAACATTGCTATGTAAGTTTGGACTTGAGGATTGCAAACCTATCGCCACTCCCATGGAAATAGGTTTGAAATTGAGTCTTCATGATGCTGGTGATCCTGCAGATGTCACTCTTTACCAAACTGTTGTTGGATGCCTCATTAATGTATGCAACACGAGGCCGCATATTCAGTTTCCTATCTCACAGGTCAGTAGATTTATGCATAGCCCAGGGTCTAAGCATTGGCACAGGACACTGCCAACACTATCTACAGTGACAGTTAGAGCGCATGAGTAGTTGAGAGGAACCCAATTTTTAATGCTCGCACAAAGCACATTGAGGTGCGTTACCACTATGTTAGGGAGAGGCTCTCAGGGAGAGATTAGCTTGGCTTATGTGCCAATGCATGACAACATTGCAAATCTTTCACAAAGGCATTGTCTCGTGAGAAGTTCAAAGGTTTCTGCAAATCTTTGGGCTTACTCCCCTTTGTGGAATGATCATGTCCTCAGGGCATGGCACTTCCCTTTACTCTATGTGCCAGCTCTTGTTCACCCCATCACTCCAAGGGGGATTTATTACCATATACATGTGGTAGTACTGTGTGTGAACACACTTAGGACCACCGAGGTATTTTTCCCTCTTTAGGAGGTTTTCCCCCCTTGCATTGTATATACGCCTATCATCCTAGGGCTATCTATCTTTCCATTGCACACTAAGTAAAACACTCTCCGTTGTGTTCCTTGAGCTTCCTTCGTCTTCTCCAAGATGTGTGTGTTTTCCTGCAACCCTAATTCCAATAGTACTTTGATAGTGGTTCTACAAAGCACATCATGATTCATTTTCCTCTCTAGAGGTTATCCCTAAGTGAAATACGGTCACATGTGCCAACAATGCCTCTTATCCAAAGGAACTAGAAAGATTGTGCTAACTGCTGCAAATGGGAGTTCTTTCACACTTGTTGGTGCACTTTATATACAAGGGATCTAAAGAGAACCTTTTGTCTGTATCCACACTTGCAAGACTTGTTGTTGTTGTCAAATTTGTGGATGAAAAATGTATTGTTCATGATCTCAATTTTGGTGATAAAATTGTTGACTTTGGCATTTTGTGTTGTGGGATGTATAAGCTCAATTTGTATGCCAAGCGTGGGTAGAATTTTGCAAATGAAGTTGTGGATTCAAAGGCTGTTTTAGGTGCTAAACTTTGGCATGCACGTTTTGGGCAACTAAATTTTGCCAATTTGCTGCATTTGCAAAAATTTGATATGGTTGCTTCTTTGCCGTCTCTTGAAGAACCTTCTAAGCATGTTTGTGAAGGATGTATTTTGGGTAAGATACAATGTTCAAAATTTCCAAATGATGGTTTAGTAAGGCTACATCCAGGTTACAGCTTTTGCATAGTGATGTTTGTAGGCATTCGAAGTGCTCATGTGTTTCAAGAAATTTATGGTTATGACTGAAAATGTCTCTAAGTGTCTATTTGGATCAAGGGGGGAGTATATCTCTTATGAATTTAATGCATTTTTGGTGGCTAGTCATGGGATAAAACACCAATGTACGATGCCGTATACACCGCAAAAAATGGTGTCACTAAAAGAAAAAATAGGTCACTTATGGAGATTGCACAATGTATTGTCAAGAGTCAAGCTTTACCACATCTGTTTTGGCTTGAGGCTACCATGTGTGCTCCTTATGTACTTAACAAGTGTCCTACCAAAGCCTTGCAATCTATGACTCCTTATGATGCATGGCATGATAAGAAGACATCTATTGATCACATGCACGTTTTTGGTGTTTAGCTTATGCTTTGGTGCCACAAATGCGGCGCCAAAATTGGATGATAAGGATGTCAAATGCAAATTTTTTTTGTTACAATCCTAAAAGTAAAGGTTATAAGTTATACCATCTGCATACAAGGCCTATTTTGGTTTCAAGAGATATTGTATTTGTAGAAGATTATATTCAACCTTTGTTATCATGTACCAAAGCAATAATGTAAGCTCACAATGGCACTTTCTTGCCTCTTTTTAATGGTGGAAACTTGAATGTAAGTTCCAATGAGGCACATGTACAACCTATGGAGGTTTTTGAATATGTTACATATCAACCTATTATTGATGTAGATAGATGTACATGATGTACTTGATGTGGAAAGGGATGAGAACGAAGAGGCTAGAGATTTACCAAAATGGTTGGTGCATACCTTGCATGACAATAAATTGGATGCACCTATGCCTAGTTGTACTTGTTTAGGTTCTCGCGCCATGCATCTTATGCGGAAAATTGTTATGCTTTGGTTGATTCTAGTTTATGTGATGAAGAGGAACCTCTTATTTTTGTATTTTATGAAGCACATAATTTAAAATATTGGATGGTTGCTATGCAATCAGAATGTGATGCACTTATAGAGAATGGCACATGGATTTCCTGTGATTTGCCTCCTGACAAAAAGACCATTGATGCAAAGTGGGTTACAAGCAAAAATGAAGCTGGATGGTGAAATTGATCACTACAAGGCTAGATTTGATATGAAAAGTTATGCACAAGAGAAAGGCATTGACTTTGAAGGGACTTTTTCTCCCACTTGTCTTATGACTACTGTTTGTTTTCCTAGTGCATTGGCAACTCATTTTGGATGAAATGTACATCAATCAGACATTGAACTAGTCCTTTCTTGAATGGTGATATATTTGAGGACGTATATGTAACGCAGCCTCACGGTTTTGTCAAGAAAGAACAAGAAAATAAAGTGTGAAAATCAATCTCTTTGTGCTCGATATGAGAAAGCTCACACTCATTTGGTCAAACAAGGCTTTCGTAATAGTCCAACTAAGAGCACTTTGTATGTCAAACATGAGGGTGATATATTTCTTATCATCGTTTTGACGTATGTACATGATTTGCTGATTAGTGGTGCAAATAAAACACACATTTTTGAATTCAAGATTGAATTGAATTTTCCACTTTCAAGATGAAAAACTTGGGGCTTTTGCATCATTGCTTGGGCATAAAGTTTAAGCAAGTGATGAAGGGATTGCTTTGTGTCAATCAAGATACATAGAAACATTACTATGTGAGTTTGGACTAGAGGACTGCAAACCTATTGCTACTCCAAGGGGAACAAGTTTGAAATTAAGTCTTCATGATGGTGGAGATCTTGCTGATGTCACTCTTTATCAGGCTGTTGTTGGTGGATGCCTTATAACAGGATTGTCCAAAGTTTCCAAGTCTCTAGAATCATTCACCATGGCTAGTCATGTGATTCGATGCACTTGAATCCACCCGCAAAAACAGGCTTCTAATTTGTCGTCATCAGCAATAGTGAGTCTAAAAGATAATCATTAATTTCCATGCCCTTTTTGGCCTGCCCCAAAGAGGGGAGGCCCTAGTGATGGTTTCCCTTTTTGCTAATGAAAAAGAGAAGATTTTTTTTTATAAATAAATTATTTTTAGATGTTTTTTGGCAGATCAAAGGGACAAGGAAACGATTGAGACAAGTGGGCTAGGATTTCCAAAGGGTGAGAGGAAGTGTGACAAGACTGTGTGTGTGTGTGTGGGGTTGAGAGAGAGAGAGAGAGAGAGAGAGAGAGAGAGAGAGAGAGAGAGAGAGAGAGAGAGAGAGAGAGAGAGAGAGAGAGAGAGAGAGAGAGAGAGGGGGGGGGGGGGGGGGGGGGGGGAGACTGAGCAGTCTAGAGAGTGGAGGGAGGAGGATCTAACTAAAAACTGTTACCCCCCCTCCTTGTGGGAGTAAGCGAGGGTTTCATGCGCCAACCATCACTTATTTTCAATGTTGTCATTGGCAACAATAGCAACAAGGTCTCCCAATGTTTTCAATAGTAGCCTAGACCTCTATAGATGGTAATATTAACCGCCCAATGCTCACAGCTACCATACAGAGGCAATATAAATGCTTGAGGGAAATGCCTGGCAATGGCATAGTGGTCAAAGAAGTGGGAGCGCTGCTCTTTGGTGAGAAGTTAGAGAATAGAGCTCACCACTGATTTTGCACACTCTCAGGCTGTTCCGCCAAAGCAACCCACAATGACACACACAATTACACGCTCTCTACGAGGCTCTACTACACATTATAAATGATTGACTGAGCTCTGCTATTAGAAATGGGTGGCGTGGTATTGTTCATGGGGGGGTATTTGTAGGTTCTTGCATAGATGAGAGAGAGTACAAAGCATGGTGCATTCATATTGCAACCAAAGCTGCAAATATACCATGGTCCCCTAGCAAAGGGGCACAAACAGTTGTCCATGTGATCCAAGGTGATGGATGCTTATCGATATCCCACCATTGACTTTGGCCCTGGTACATTAAAGACCGTCTATGATGAGCTATTCCAGCCACTCGACAACTTGCCTAAATTCTATACATGGTTTTTGTGGCATAAGCTCCTATTGCTTGTAGAATGGCTACATGAAGACTCGAGAGAAGGGCTTGAGCGTGGAAGCATACTTGAGGGTCGAGAGAGATCCCTAGAAACTTAGGGGAAGCTAGTTGCATATAGTTGTATTAGTGAGGAACATTAGGTAGTTTCTACAGAGTCTGTGACTAATTTTATTTATAAATTTCTCTCACTTGACGTGTATTTTATTCGTGGCACACCTCATGATTTTATCACTTGTTTTACACTCCATTCAACTCGATATGCAACTAGAATTCCTTGCATGTTGTTGTTGGTCACATCTAGTGAAACCAAATTTTCCAAGCCCCCTTGGGGGAGCTAGCATCCTATATGCACCCGATCATGGTCTCTTGTAAAGTGATAGTTAATCAATGCATGACCTTTCGTGCTACCTAGTTCTAATGGTACATGCTAACTACAATCCAACGTCTAGAGATGTCATTGTCGAAGCAATGATATTGTATGCAAAAACTAGAGATTTCATAAATGATAAGAAAGAGAGATTCAAGGGTGCATGACGAAAGAGAGCCTAAGGCAAAGGAGCCTAGGATGGATGCAGAAAAAGGATAGATTGCCCAAGCCAAATGTACCTTGAATATGATCATATGTCTAGCCAAACAATGCAAGAAACAAGCTATCCATTGCTGCAGCTACACAAAAAGCTTTCATTATTGAGCTATCTTTTGAAGACACAGACATATAGGAAATGATGAAGTTGCTCAGTGGAGGTGGCCAACAAAGGATGGTATGTATCTGTGTATTATGGACCAAGATATTATCAACACGACGAGGCAAATGATTTCCATCCTCCATGAGGCCGCATCGAATTTGAGGGTGCTCATCGATGCAGATAGGAAGGCCCTCATCCTCGATATGATCCGCCAGCTGAGGTTGTTTGGAGTGGAGCAAGGATGTGTTTCTATGGGCGTCCTTGCCCTTCAAATCTCAAGGTAATTTAGTGTATTTTGTGCAGGGTAGCTCATATTTTCACTCGTGAATAATAGGCAAATTACCCAAAAATGGGTAAAATGCACGACATATACCAACTCTGAAGGCGAGTGTGGGGAGCTTTGTTATCACCATGAGATGCATTTTGCACGAGGGGATTTGCATAGCACTCACAAGTAGATCACTTTGTACGAGGGCTAGAAAAATATATTTTTCCTAACCGGCCAAAATAAGGGGAAACTTCAACTTCTTCCAGATTTAAGGTCAAAATTTGAAGCTTTTGCCGGTAATTACACTAAAACTTGTGTAAATTTCTTAGAGTCAAGCTTAAAATCTAACCCAGATTTTACAATTTCAGCCGGTTCTAACACTGCCCAGTCTCTCGATGCATGATGCAGCCGGCCGGCTTACGGCTGGGCGAAGGGAAAGATTTCAAATGCATCGCACACAAAGAGCGCCCGCCATCTCTCCGTCGCCGCAGGCGTTCTCTGTCCGCGAGCACAGCATACCGCCGACGCCATCTATTACTCCAAAAAAGTCCTTTTCTGCATTGTCTTTTGTTGCGATTCGCGTTTGTTTGTGTACGTAGGGGCGGCGGGCACCCACTGCGCAGGCAATCTGCCGATACTGGGAAGGACAGGAAGGAACAAAAGAGGTCCCCAGCAGAGCCAACATGCGGAGAAGGCTGGCAAACTCTCGTGCTTTTCACAATCTCGCATTGTGACAAATGATAAGGAGGAGCAGGCTTTGGTATCATCGCCAACAAAAGCAAAGCCTGCACACACAATCCGATTGCCCTGATTTGATCCCCTCCTTTCTTGGGCGTTATCATTTCCAGGTTCGGTTATCTTTGAGATTTCCATCCATTTGGGGCTTTTGGGCAGTTATTGCTTCTCTGCTATAACCTGTGTACGTGCGTTGGTCGTGTGTGTGTGTGTGCTGTCTTTGCCTTGACCTGCCAACATTTGGGATTTTGGGCAGTTATTGCTTGCCCCTATTTATCTGCTGTCATTACTAGACCTCGAATGCATGTGTTGCAGGCTTTTTGGAAATCATTGCTTGCCTTTTGATATCCTCAATGAAGGCTTGTAGCTTCATTTGTGACAGCAGAGAGCTGCATCCATCATACTCACGCTTTTGCAGCCTTGCCTTTTGCCTTTGCTCTTTTCCATGTTGTTGGGGCTTTGGTTGGGAAGAAGCCCATCAAATTTGACCTCCCTGATGTAGGTACGCAGGTACGCGTTTGGTTGACATGTCTAAGCATACTCTGAGGGGGCCCTCATGCCAAAAATCAACCGTTTTGACATTTGACAAAGCTATTGGCTGTTGAGAAGCCTCGTTGCTAATGAAAAGGGTGAGTTTTTTGAGGAAGCCCATCAAAATTGATAGCCCAAGCTACGTATCCAAGCGTACTCCGAGAGCCTAAGTATCAACTGTTTGACATTTGAGAAAGCTATGGTCTGCTGAGAAATCATAGTTCTAATGAAAATGAGAGTTTTCAGCTTCGGACACTTGTTGTCAACCTGCATACAACCAATATACACCTTTTTCTGATACAGCGTTAGGTGGGATTCGATTCCATTTGGGAAGTAGGATCCAGCTATGTGCCTCCAACGTCTTCTTCCATAAATTTCTTCCAAATTATTTGTCTTTCTCTATCGTAGCCTCCTCTCATCATTCACCTTTTCAATTTCATGTATAAGCAAGCTCCAAGCTCACTTATACCTGTTGACCATGGGCATTACACCTCCAAGCAGATGCATTATTTAGCCACTTGCAGGGCTGCCTTTGAATTCGAGCTTGGCTGCATTGACAAATATTTTGTCATGTGGGTTTTTCCTTCGCTTGATGTACATACAGCCAGAGGTGTCAATTTTTGAAGTTGAATCAAACAAGTGTATGCTTTCCATGAGATCTGAAGATGATTTGGTTGAGGATCCCACCGACGATCTTGACAGTGAAGAACTCATTTATCTGGTGGAAGTCAGAAGCTCAAGGTCTTCGAAGCCTTTTAAAGGATGTTCCGCCTCAAAGAAGCTAGGCTTCATTTTTTGGGGCAGAGTATGGGACTTTGTGAGATAAGCTTGCGCATGTCTGGTCTTGAAAGTTGTGCAGAAGACAATGCTGTTTCACCCCAGCTCTCTGAGAAAGAAACCTTTGAAAAACTGTTCGCTGCATGTGAGGCTTGTGAGCTCACTGGCAGCCTATGTGCTGAAGCACATCAAGCTTCTCAAGAGCACCTGTTTATTAATGGAGATGTCTATGTGGGCTCCCGGCAAGGTGACATTCCTGAAGGCACTGGTAAATACTTGTGGCCAGATGGGTGCATGTATGAAGGAGAGTGGAAAAATGGAAAGAAATCCGGAAAAGGGAAGATCTCCTGGCCTTCAGGAGCAACTTATGAGGGTGATTTCTTAGCTGGGTTCATTCATGGGTTTGGAACATACACTGGAGTGGATGGCAGCACATACACAGGCAACTGGTTTTTAAATGAGAAGAGAGGTTTTGGAACAAAGAGTTACATTAACGGAGATTTTTATGAGGGATCATGGAACAAAGGCTTACCGGATGGGGAAGGAAGGTACGTATGGAAAAATGGGGATGTTTCTGTTGGAGAATGGAGATCAGGAGCCAAGTCTGGAAGAGGCGTGCTCTTGTGGGCTTGTGGGGACAAATACGAGGGCCAATGGATGGATGGACTAGAGCATGGTCATGGTGTTTATTCATGGAAGGATGGTAGCACATACGCAGGCACTTGGAGCAGGGGTGTTAAGGATGGAAAGGGTACATTTATTCCTGCAAGATCCTCTTCAAGTTTATTAAGACAGGATTCAAGTGAAGACAAAAGCTGTGATTTTCGAATGCTGCCATCAACAAGTGGCACAGTCTCTTATGAAAAGGATCAGAGAGACTCCAGAGGCTTCATGCTCTATAGCGATGGGCTTTGTCATGGAAAGCTCACAATTAGCGAGTCTTCCACGAGCTCAGACAGCGGCTTGGAAGACTGTCCATCTTTTGAACGAAGCTGGAGTCTTGACGAATCCTTTGATCGCTTTGTCATACTGGATGATGAAGCCTACGTTGTAAAGAGGCAGGACAGTGTCAGTGAAAAAAGCACTTTGACTGAGCAAGATGCTCCGACCTCATCAATTTTTGAGAGACATTATGTGCAGGGAGTGCTTGTTACTGAGGTTGTGAAAGGAGACTCAAGTAAGCTTGCATCGAGGCCCTTGACTACACAGCGTAGCACTCGTGCAAGGGAATCCATCAGAGCAGGGGAAACAATTTCAAGAGGACATCAAAGTTATGAGCTGATGTTGAGCCTGCAGCTGGGAATAAGGTGCTTGTCCATGCAACGATCTGAGTCAAAATTTTTTAGTGTTATGTTTCTAATTAATTTCACATGTTCAGGTACACAATAGGAAAAAAAAGCTCAGAGCAGGCATATGGTGTCTCCCTGGCTGATTTTGGTCCAAAAGCTAGAGTTTGGATGAGCTTTCCAAAGCAGGGTTCGCAGCTCACTCCACCACATCACTCTACAGATTTTAAGTGGAAAGACTACTGTCCTGCTGTTTTTAGGTAGCTGTTAAAGAGTTGCATTTTTGATGCCATGGTTAAGGCGACCTTGTTATTTCATCGGGCTATGTCTCTGTTTGTTGACATTGTATATAAACAGGTCGCATGAAGCCCACGAGCTGTTGATTTTAATTTACTTGTGATGCAAAATAGACCTCAAAGAGGGCCTGACGAAATAACAAGGCGGTGTCAACTATGGCATTGAAATTCCTTAACCTTGACATTTTGCCATGAGCTAGTGATTTTGATTTACGTTTGTATCAGTACTATCTTGAATTTTGGGTCCTTGTGCTAGCTTTGGTTCAAACTGTTGGATGTATGTGCCTTTGGGAAAGAAACCAAGTTTTGGTCAAATAGAGGTTTGTTGATGGTTCTTTTGCTTCATTGAAGAAAACAGGAGTTTTGTCAGCTTGTTAGCATCTTCTTTTTGTGCTGCGTTTATACGCATATGTCAATTGTCTTCCTCTAATCATTGCATTGTGACGCTTTGCTTCTTATATAGTTGTTGTACATTGGCAGGCACTTGAGGGAGCTATTCAAAATTGATACAGCAGAATATATGATGTCTATTTGTGGAGACACTGGTTTACGGGAGTTGTCTTCGCCTGGGAAAAGTGGAAGTGTATTCTATATCTCTCATGATGATCGATTCTTGATTAAAACCGTGCGCAAGGCTGAGGGTAAGGTATGGTTTGCCAGAATCCTTCTCATCTCTCAAGTGCCTCTTGCATCACATGCTGATGCATGTGCACGTAGCCACACATGCACATGTGTCGTCACCAAAGCACTTATATTTGCAGCTATTCTTGACACTGCAGGTTTTGCTTGGGATGCTATGGAATTATTATAACCATGTCCGATTGAATGAGAACACTCTCATAGCAAAATTTTATGGGCTTCATAGAATCAAGCCTATGGGTGGTCCAAAGGTGCGTTTGTTTCCATTGAACAGCTGCACATTTTACTTCAGACATGTAATGAAGGTTAATGTGTGAGTGTCAATTCTCTATCTGGTTTGCAGACTTGAAATTTGAGAGGCACTACCCAAATTGTGTTCTGCAGGTCCGCTTTGTAGTCATGGCCAACATGTTCTGTACGGACTTATGGATACATCGAAGATTTGATCTTAAAGGCTCTTCTCAAGGGCGGTCTGCGCACAAGCTAGAGATGGACGAAACTACAACCTTAAAGGATCTGGATTTGAATTTCGTGTTTCGACTCCAACCTTCCTGGAGGGAGGCATTGCTAAGGTTGGTATCTTATTTCTGAATGAAAACCTGTGGCTTTCAGGGTGAGAGACCAGCTGAGTGAATTACTGCAAGAGTTTGTATGGTATTCTCGGTTCAAGTTATTGTTAATTTGCTTCATTCAGCAGCCTTTCTACAGCATGTTTTAAGTTTTAGGGCCCTGCTTTGTGGCATGTATGCTCGCCCAATCTCTATCAGAACAGATAGATCATGTCAACATCCTTATAAGGTGAACTCACCAATGGGACAATCTGGATACAGCAAGTTGAGATACATTCCCCTCGAGGTGTTGAAGAGCCCAAATAAAATCAGAATAAACTTCAGCACATCACAGACGCCTCAAATGCGTAGTATCTTATGTGTTTTTCTTTCATTCTTGGAGCTTCCCTATGATGTCCTGATTGCTCTCTAGCTTTTGCAAGCTCAGCTGTGACTGCGGCCTGCTTTCTAAATTCTTCTAGCCTGGTCCCCTAGATGACTCTTTGGGTGTCGAGACTCCATAATGGCCCCTTTTTCTTTGTACAGTCCCCATTTTCCCTCTTTCTTGGCTGTTGCCACCTTTGCTGACGTGTTCTTTAATTGCGCGAGGACTGACTTCATTGGCTAACCACATTGTACCACAGGCAGGTTGAAAGGGACTGTAAATTTTTGGAACGTGAACGAATTATGGATTACAGTCTACTGTTAGGGCTCCACTTTTGTATGCCACAGCTTCCTTCTCCAACTCTTTCGCAAACGTCAGAGGATGTACCGACTCAAATTTCAACATCAGAAGGTAACCGTTGATAAAGTCTCTGGCTTGTTGATTATGATGAGCCTTAATCATTCTTGGCTTTGGTAATCTGTAGTGAATGTGAAACTGCTTTCATGATTTTCTGCCCCTCACATCATGGTGGCACATTCTGTCTGCACTGCTCTCATTTTTAATAGCGCATTGTCTACGTGCTTTTAAATAGTAATCAAAGTCTGAATCTTGAATTCCATCAATGTTCTTCATGTTGATTGAGATTATTGTCTACACTTGCTAGAATCTAGTTATTTTTTGCCCTTCTGAAACAAGCCTTAGTGGAGGGAATTAGGCTTACAGTTTTACTTTTGTATGTGAAGCAATGAGTGAGTGAAATTCTTTGGTATTTTAGTTTGTAAAATGGGTCCTTAAATTCACCACAGAGCATCATATGGGTGCTTTTCATTTTTCAAAAATTTTCCTTTGGTTTTAGAATGCCAACGTGGCCCTTCACCTAGTTAAAGCTGGTGCAAATATGTAAATCAGGGATTATTCTAAGGCTTTATCTTGCCTTGTCATTGCAGAGGCAAGAACAGTTTCCGGGGATGTAACAGCAGCTGATGCCATGCTTATTGTTTCACCTGAATCAAACAAGAATGGGTTTTCTCCGATCTCACAAGATAATGTGCACCCATTGGGAGAAGGTCAAACCACAAGGTCTTCTCGATTAACCAATTTCTACATGTTACTGCATGTTATTGTGTTGAAGGTGCATGATGTGCTATATATAAAATTGTCGAGCGGCCTGCATTCGAAACAAGGTGAAGGTTCATGTTAGCATTCTAAAACAAAAAAATAGAAGAGAATTTAAGTCATGTGAAGGCTGTGAAATGAAGGAACCCATTGACAAAGTAAAAGCAAAGGCAGATTTTAATTGTTCATATAAAAAAGTAGGTCCAATTGGTGTACGCCTAGCTCTCTTCTCATGTATGACTTGTTTTTACAAAGCCAAAAAAAACTGTCCTCATCAAACAATGGAACCTCTCAGGAGTGCTAGACGACTTTTCGAGCCAAATCGTTGATCCTGTGTATTCTTAAACGTTAACTGGCCATTGCAAAGAACACTTAGTATTTTAAGTGTGACTTGTTATGCTAGATGCGCAAAAACAAAATCATGACTACTCTCAGCATCAACATCATGTGGTAATGAAAGCCTTCTGCATGTTTACTAAACACATGGGTAACACTTGCACATCAGCAAAATGTATCAAACCATAACAAGAAATACTTAATTTGGTCCTTGGGTGGTGATGGATCTATAGGCTACAAATGCAACTCGGTGTCAATGTGCCTGCTAAGGCACATAGAAAGATGTCTTGCAATGGAAGCTCTCACTCAAGTCTCGACAAACAAGTGGAGGACGGCCATGATGTTTTCCTCTACTTTGGGATCATAGATATTTTGCAACAATATGACATGAACAAGAAGTTGGAGCGTGCCTATAAGTCTGTTCAATATGATCCTCTTTCGATTTCGGCCGTGGATCCGAACCTCTATTCTCGGCGTTTTCAAAGTTTGATTCAAAAGACATTTCAAGAGTCTGCAGAAATCTAGGCGTGCATCCATTATTTCTTCTTCTTCTTCTTCTTCTATGCATACCCAAAACTCATGGCACACATAGAATGTATGTAGTTTGCATCTTGGAGGATTTTATATGTAGGTTAAACCTTCAGCCAAAATGGTCATTGGACCCAACATACTGTGTATATACATATATATTTTTGTCCTTGTGTTACAAGGATTGGTATACTACATACAAGTTTATGTAAACAAAGGGAGACACCCAAATCTTTTGCCTTCTTGATGGGGGCTTTTAGAATACTCCACTTTACATGAAAAATGTATCTTTGGTTTTTAGGCATCAAATGGTTTGCTTTTTCAAAAATATTTAGTGGTAAACAATCTTTTACTCTTATTAATTACAATAATTTGCATTTTGGGACTACAATTAAGTATTTTAATCCTTGCTATTATGTGAATATATTGCCAAAATACCATGGAGCAACCATCGGTATTATTGACACTAGTTTGGTAAAAAGGATACTTGTACTCAATTGTCCTTTTTTCTTAATTTTAATTAGACTTGCGCTTTTGTACACTTTGTGAAAGAGCTTCAGAAAATGTTAGAAATCAACACTTCCATGCATCACGTATTGGGTCACTTCAAAAGAATAGAAAACCTTTCAGATTATCTAGAATGCAAATCTGAAGGGTAAGATAATAGGAAATGAAAAGCCTTTTGATAATGGGAAGTCCAAATATTTTCTACTCTATGTAGGGTAAATGTACCAGTCTAAGTGTACTTGATGTCTGGGAACCACCATGCAATCTTCAACATGCACCTCTCAAAGTCCAGGAGTTCCATCAATAGCATCCATGGAAGCCCAAGTCAAGGAACACCATTGCTCCTCTTGGAACTCGTCGCTAGAGAAGGGGGTAATGTCATGGATGCTTGAGAGTCAATCTTCTCGAGTCTCCTACAAGAAAACACTAAAAGCTTCCAGAAGTTTCTAGAAGAATCTTCTCGAGTCTCCTACAAGAAAGCACTAGAAGCTTCAAGAAGTTTCTAGAGCCTTCTAGAAGAATGGTGTGGAAGATTCTAGAAGATTGAAAAAAGTGCTAGAAAGTTCCAAAAGATGGCTTGCACCATCACTTATGTCATTGCATACATCATCGCTTATGTCATCGTTTGCATCGTCACTAAAAAAGCTCTAGAAGAATCTAGAAGGATCCAAAAGATTCTAGAAGGTTCTAAAAGTATCAAGAAGATTTTAGAAGTAGCTAGAACGATAAAGAGGGTTCTAGAAGATTCTAACCTCCTCAAGCAGAACCTAAAAAGTTTCAACCTCCTCAAGTAACCTCCTCAAGCACTAGTATAAATAGAGGTCTTGGGCTACAAGCCCCTCAGTCTTGCCAACACTAGTTGTGAGGCTCTTATAAGGAAAGCCCTCTTCTAGTTCTTGTCTTATGTTCAAGTTTTGTCCTTGCAATCAAGCCTTGTCTTGTACTCGAGTTATGTAATTTAAGTCTTGGATCAAGTTCTCTTAATAGAGTATTAAGTCTTGTAATCAAGATTAAGCTTATAGTCAAGTCCCAAGTTCTTATACCTTGTGAGCGTCTCCTCTTGCTCTCTTCTAGCTTTAGACGCGCTCATAACACTTATATAATAAAACGATAATTAGAGGGGATTTTTCTATTGAGTGTAAATTTGACTTGTAGAACATATAATTTGGAATTTTCTTTTCAGAGGATTTTTTCAAGATCAACATTGATATCTTTTAGAAATTTGTTCAAGTTCGTAATTTTAAGAATTTTGAAAACTATCATTAAGAGGCATTTTTATACTCTTTTTTAAAGTGCTTGAAAAATTGCTAGCGTTGAATATCTCCACATGTTGAATAGAGTGCGGCTCCCCTCCCTTCCTCAAGTTGTTGGCTATTGTGGTAAATGTGTGCCTACACGCACGCGCAAAAGAGACACTAACAAAAATTAGAACGTTGAGTATGTTTTGAGAAGAGAGGACTCGCCAACTTCCAATAAAGTTGAGCCATCCATGTGTCAGCTTTAGATATAGCTCAAGTTTGTGTGTGTGTGTGTGTGTGTGAGAGAGAGAGAGAGAGAGAGAGAGAGAGAGAGAGAGAGAGAGAGAGTCAATGAGAATGTCAGATTGTTGAAAATCATTGATGCTTGCTTTTCCTCACTGTCAATCTCATGTTCACATAGCTATGTCAATAGACCAAGCTCCATATATTTTGTTACACACGATTATCCCTATCTTGGATCGTAGCCCCTACTGGGAGAGGCGAAAACAAAATGTTTCATTAAAGAGATCCCCCCCCCCCCCCCCCCCTCTCTAACCCCAAAAAAAGAAAGAAAAAAAACCACGTCAATTACATACGAGAGAGAGAGAGAGAGAGAGAGAGAGAGAGAGAGAGAGAGAGAGAGAGAGAGCAACAGGTCTAGGCTGCAGTTGTGGGCGACACAGATGAAGGGGAGAGAGAGAGAGAGAGGGAGAGAGCAGCGGGTTTTCACTTGCACTCTCGAGCAACGCATGAGAGGAAGAGAGATATCAACGTAGGTGCAAGCAGACCTGAGAAGCTCATGAGAGAAAGAAAGTAGCAATTGCCTCTGATGTGATACACACACACACACACACACACACACACACACACACACTGCATGGGAGAGAGAGAGCGGCAAGTGCCTCTGCTTGACGAGAGAGAGAGAGAGAGAGAGAGAGAGAGAGAGAGAGAGAGAGAGAGAGAGAGATGGATGAAAAGGGAAAGAGAGGGGCATGCCCTGCACGTGGCTTGTCCCCTCTTCCCTCCCTCATCCTTCACTTTCCTATCTACCTCTCTCCCTTCCCTTTTCTAGCTCCAACTAATGAGCGATTTTTTGATTTTCTCCCAGCTGGTACCCCCTACTTGGATCCTCAAACATATATCTTTGTAAGGGTCTCAATGATGTTATAATGGATCTTGGCAAGAGTGAGTGGGCTAGGGTAGCAATGAGGAGAGCTGTGAGCATTATCTTAGGCTATGCTGAAATGAGTAAAAAAAGCTCGAGCATATTAATGACTTGGGTTGAATTGTGTCTGAGTTCAAGCTATGATTACGAAACAACTATGGAAGCACTCTCTTTTATCTTTGTTAAAAAGAAGCGACTAAGAGATAAAGACATTTTTCTTTTTCTTTTTCAAACAACAACAAGTAGAGAAATAAGGCCAGAGATTCTATCCATGGCATTAACAGAGCCCCCTACAATGCTCACTCATGGTGAATCAAATATCTCCACTACCTAGCTTAACACATAGGTAAAAAAAGAGTTGGGTTAGCAAGCATCTTCATGGTAGTTTACTTCAAAATACTATCAAAAACAATTCTCAATGATACTTTAAACATCTATGTGTCTTCCTTTGTGAAGAACAATGCAACATTTGAACATTGCCTCTCTCTCTCTCTCTCTCTCTCTCTCTCTCTCTCTCTCTCTCACACACACACACACACACACACACACACACACACACACACACACACACACATGAGCTCATACATAAGCTTTTAGAAAGCCTTTTCTTGGCGAATATTAATGCACTTGGAAATTACAATTGGAATATTAGATGATATACAAGTCTACAATTCTCATAGTTTATACACCATGTATACAAGGGTTATACACTCTATCTATCCATCCTAAAACAATTAAGCCATGCTAGGAGCAAAAGACAAAAGAAATGGACAAAAGAAAGCAGTTTTGAGAATCGCTTTATGATCTTGATAATAAATAGTGAATGTATTTTAACAAAATAACCTCTCTTTAGATGAGAATATTTTATTGTTTATTATTGGAAATAAAGAAGCTATTATAGTTTATTATTGTAACTGTTTCTTATAAAAAATTTATTCTTTTAATTGTTATTTTTCAAAGTCTCTAATTTGTCTTTAAAACTTATAGTTTTTTGTCATTACCAAAAAGGCGTCTAGTAGCCTTTTGGGATATAGAAAGTTGAAGCTACTCTTCTAGTATAATTTTGATAAAGGGTTTAGAATAATAGCATACTTATTGCAAAATGTATTTTTTTTCTCTGAACTCTAGAAACATTGTTTGATGTCTTGTCAAGATAATTTAGCATCTAAATGTATTTATAAAATAATAAGATGATAAAAATTGATAATTGCACAATCAAACCCTTAAAGAAGAACCTAAACGAAGGCATTCTAAAATCTGTTGACATGTTTCAATAGGCCAAAATTTTTTAATTTTTTATGAAAGAAAACTATATCAAATTGAGGAAATGTGTTTGAATGAATGATAATTTAAGTCCATAATATTTTGATGCCCATATTAAAACATATATTTTCATTGAAATGGATTTGTATTCATAATAGGATTAATAACTTAAACTTAAACTTAAATGTTGTGAAAAAACTTAAAGCATTTGTAAAAAACTTAATTTATCGAACCTTTCATATTTTACTAGTTGATATTTTATAAACTTAGAGAAAAAAAAATGTGTGATTTGGAAGAGGTGAAAATGCATCAACATGTAGAACTTTCACATATTGGTTTTATCGTACCTTAACCTTTACACTTTGAAAAAACAAGGTGAGGAATTAATGGGGATGATGTTTAAATGAATGCTTACAATTACATACCATTTTTGTATTTTTCATTATACACGCATAATAAAAAAATGCTGTATATGTTACAAAAGGCCCCACTTAAACAACAAGGTGAAAAATGCACATTGTACTTTTAAACAAAAGAAAATGAAAAAAAAGTAAAATAAAAACAATAAAATAAAGAGATTCATGAAAAAACTAAAACAAAAAAATATTTTAATGCTTTCATAAGAAAAGGTAGGTCTAATTGCCTAAATAATAATAAACTAATTTAATGAAATGAACTTTTATGAGGTCCTTAAATGAAAGGACTCTTTGATGGAGTAAAATATAAGAAAAATTTTATTGAGTCAATACCACATCATGGGGTCAAACTCCTTAACACTAATTCTGTAATTGGACACTTAAGTGTCTTGAGACACTAAAGTATCCTATTTTTCTACCAAGTTTTGACAATTTATTTGTCAAGTTAGAAAGAAGATTTTGACACTTTTCTTCTACCATAGATTGGTTATGAGGGAAAGAAAACACTGGATTTTTTTCCGCATCAAAATACAATCTGTATAGAGAGAATTTTGATAAGTTCTAAGACATAAATTTTAGTAAAATTTCAAGCTGTTTTGCCAAAAAAATCATAAAATTATTATATCTTTTTGTAGAGATGACCTTTTTTTATGTTTATAAAAGCCAAGTGCTAGCACTTAGTGTTACAAAACAATGGAATGCACTTTAAAGATAAGTTTTCAAGTCACATGCAAGCTATAGACATAATTTCATACTTCAGCACGTGTTGAATAAGAGCATAATTTTGGTGTTCCAAAGGTCTCCTCAAGAAATTGATACTATCCTAGTGCAATTTGACAACTAAAAATGATTTTATATGTTTAAACCAAGAAACTACTTATTTTTTGGACTCCCTAATTCAATTAAATCTCGTTGCTTGAACTCTATCTTGAATTCTTTATCGTGCAAAAACTCTTGAAAATCTTGAGTTCTCTATAATAACATTGAAACCAAGATTTTATGCACCCCAATTGTGTATGTACCACGTAATTTGATACATTTAGTTGATTTACATGAAAAGTTTGATATCATTTGAGGTTTTGAATGCTTATGTTTCAAGAATGAAAATATGAAAGTTTTCTCTTATGCAGTTTTGAATATTTAAAATGATCCAATATTTTTTGCATACCAAAGCCCTTCTACTTGCCACCTTAAGTGCTCAATGGAAAAGGAAAGCAATGTATCACTTTTTAAAACTCACAAATACATCAAAAACATATTTTTCTTTGTAGACAACAATATGCTTGAAATGACCATATCAAACACATGGAACTTTCCATTATTTTATATACTCCAAAGTCAAATTGTTTGCATATGAAACTTTCAATTATCTATAGCAACATCGTGGAAGTGTCACCTAAAATTTTCTACAAGGTCGCTTCATTTTAAGGTTATATTTTTAAAAGACCCTCTAGCTAACATATTTAAGCATATCAAGAGGGTTTTCTTAAATAAACCATTTAACGCAAGTAGTATTTAATTAAATCTATTAAAAAAGGACACTTAAAGTGTCCTGTTTTGGTACCAAACTAGTGTTAATCCTTTGTTCTCTAAGCAGTGTTTGGAAAAAATGTGTCTCAGCTTAATATCGTGCCATTTTTGATTTCAAGAATGCTGATTGAGGACAAGCGTAAATAGAGAAAACTAGTACAAAAGATTGAGATTTAAAAAACAACATTTTCTCTTGGCAAATTCAAGAAAAGGAATTTTGTATGTTTGGGAAAATGGTTTTTCACGAACTTTGTCTCTAAGGCCTTTTTGAGCAGATCAACAAGACGGAGGCTCACTTCTCGCTCACTTGAGCATTCTAAACCAATGCAATAAAAAGGAAGTCTAGTAATGTACAACCAACAAGACAAAGGCTCACTTCTCGCTCACTTGAGCATTCTAAAACAATACAATAAAAAGGAAGTCTAAGTAATGTATGACATGAAATGAAGGGGCCTTTTCACAAACTAAAAAGAAAAGAGATTTCAATGCTTTACTAGGAAAGACTTTTTTAAATAATAAAATATCAAATATATTATTAGCTCTCTTCTTTTGCAAGGCTTGTTTTAGAAAACCAATGATTCAATCCTTTCAAGTTCCAAGGATTTTTCTTCAATAGTTCCCAGATAAAATTCTTCGATTACCAATATAAAGTTTATATACTAATATATTTTGGTAATTATAATAATCTCAAAAAAAAAGCAAAACAATGCTATGGGAAAGCCAAAAAACAAAAAGACACATAAAAGGCTCTTAATTAAAAAGTCCTATTTATAAACTTAAACAAAGTGAAAATTCACTATGGTCTACATAAGGCTAATGAGAAGAGAAGAATTTCAAACTAGAGGTTTCTTTGTGAGAGAGAAAAATAGAAAGTGACACTAGTATTTTAAAACATGTGGTATCACAATAAAATGCTACGTTTTTTTTAAAATAAATTGTAACAATGAGCTATTAAGATTATAATATATTCCAAAAGTATAAAAAGAAATGTTTGACACAGTACTCAATGCCTTCTTTAAAGAGAGGTACGAAAATGTCAACACCCTCTCACAAGTAAAAGAAATAATAAAAAAGGTTTTTATTATTAGCTTGCCGTGTGGTGCTAATCCACAAGCTTTATCCAATGGTCTAGATATGCATCCAAAATCCAACCCTTTACTAAGGACTACTTATTTACAAACTAAAATGTCAAAGGAAATTTGTCAATGTGTATGCTTACCTACTTCCTTACTTGCTACGGCTTGTTTTAAAATGGACGCTTTACAAACTAAAATATCAAAGGAAATTTGTCAATGTGTATGCTTACTTCCTTATTTACTACGGCCTGTTTTAGAAAGGCTTTACAAACTAAAATGTCAAAGGCAATTTGTCAATGTGTATGCTTACTTCCTTATTTACTACGGCTTGTTTTAGAACTAGTATGTGATCCACGCGTTGCTACGACTAACTAGAAGCTAGGATATGTCTATGACACTTTCCTCCCTCATCCAAGGTGGCAACATGTGAAAATATTGTTTATGCATCGATGAGGTAGTGCACAATATATCTTTGGATGCTTCATTATTAACTAAGATCACCCTCCAAAGCTACGATAAGGAAACTATAATAACTAACTATCAATAGTGACATCTCATATAGAAAAATGGAGGAGATGACATCTAAACCCTCTAAGAAGACAATTGAATGAAAATCCACCCACATCAAGGTATTTATCTTATAACCTTTTTGAAACAAAAAGTAATTGTTGGCTACTTTAAGTTGCTACTAGTATGTGACACGTGCATTGCTGCGGTCAAGAAAACACGACATGTATTCTCATAGGGATATCTTATGTTCCAATTAGAACACTATCAATACTCTCTTTCTACATGTATAATCTATTGTATTTCTAAAAATGATGCATGACACAACCTCTTCATAGATTTTAACTGACATGAATATATGTAAGATGTTGCAAAGAATTCTTTAATACCAAGCTTGGGAGCTTCTCATAAACATTATCTTTCATGAGGTGCTAGCCTTTGTTCAAAAAGACTTAGGAGTGCTCTCCTTGTATTGGGATGGGTAGAGAGAGAGAGAGAGAGAGAGAGAGAGAGAGAGAGAGAGAGAGAGAGAGTCCTCCTTTTGGTCTATATGTAAGATGATGCAAAGGATAGTTCAAAACCAAGTTTGAGAGCTTCTCATAAACATTGTCTTTCATAGGTGCTAGCCTTTGTTCAACAAACTTAGGAGTGCTCTCCTTCTATTGGGGTGGGTACACACACACACACACACACACACACACACACACACACACACACACACACACACAGAGAGAGAGAGAGAGAGAGAGAGAGAGAGAGAGAGAGAGAGAGAGAGAGTCCTTTTGGTCTATCTTGATCTAGCATACCAAACTTGATGATAGAGATTAGATAAGCTAGCATGGTGTGAAGAGATGAATGCTAAGAGAAGTCAATGTGAATAAAACTTTTTTTGAAAACGGAGTGGATTCTAGGATTGGTTTCAAATGATAGGAACACAATTTTATTCAATGTCTTTACTCCCCTCTCTTACTTGCTTCTATCCTTGCGTCTTTCTTATGAGAAAGACATGGTCGTAGTGCACATCTTAACAGCCTATATAATAAGAAGGATGTCTTTTCCTTGGTCTACCTAGGGTTGACAAAAGTGCTACAAAGTCAAGAAGTACAAACTGGGTAAGCTAGCAAGTTATTAAATATGAGAACCAATGACTGCTAAATTGTGTAAGAAAAGATTAGGGTTCATAGTTTCCAATGTACCAAGAAAGTTACAAGTTTCAAAGAGATGAGTTGGCTTTCTATTGATATTAAGAATGTGATTGACCTTTCCATCTATGTTTCTCTCTAGATGACTCGCTTGCATCTCTATCTATGTTTTCTCCACAAGCATAGTAATGGTTCAAATCATCGTCTAAATTCACAATAATACATAAGCAGCTTAATACAATAAGGTTCACACTATTTTTTCATTTACACTTTCACGTCATTTGCATCTTTAAATGTGATAGAAGTGAAAGGAAAATAAGGTTGATTTGTTGTTTATTTTTGTAAGAGGTTTGGCCATTATGTTAAACTGAAGGATGTGGTGCAAAATGAAGTCGATGACCTGAAATCATTCATGCCATTAATCTTTCTCTCCCTCTCTCCCCGAATTACAAAAGCATGTTCCTCTTTGTGAGAGCATATTGTATTCAACCATTTACATGCTTGAAACTATTCGCTTATGCACAATCTATATCATACCAACCATTTGGCTTAGCTCCTACTCCCTTACATGTGAGACCGAACATTGAGGCAATGTAGGAGAGCGTCTTTTTGTATGCACATTATATCCTTTGAAAATATGAGAGCATAAACATCATACCTTACTTTAGTCTTCTCATGTCAATTTTATTTTCTTACATTTTAGCCTGGATCACGGCCTACATTTCTTTCTCTCCTAGAAACTTCATGTACTCAATTTGTTAGTTGTCACCATTATATCCATAGTAGGGGGGCATCTTCTTTATGGAAAATTTAAAGATTCCACCAATAAAGAAGATTCCACCATTGACATCAATAAAGAAGTTATAGAATATTCTAACATCATAGAAAAAACCTCAAATTATTTCAAAGACTTAAAGCATCTAATAAAATTGGAATGATATAGAAATGATACACATTAATCTCTCTCTCTCTCTCTCTCATACTCATACGTATGTATACATGTATATATGCATACATATACATATTATGTCTAAAAATAATGAAGCAATTCATCTCCAAAGCCTACATGACCAACTCAAATTCTAGTTTTAGCTTCCTTGTATTCAAAGGTAATCAGTCTTCTTATGAAAAGCTACAAAGTTTTTTTATCATTGGAGAAATTTAATCTCACAACCAAGGGTATTTTGGGAATTTTGAGAAATTTGAAGGGAATTTATGACAAAATATTTGGGGTATTTTTGGGCTTTTTGAAAATTGAGGGATATTTTGGTAGTTTTCCCTACACACACACACACACACACACACACACACTTATCTAGCTGACAAGTCCTTGGCTAACCCTTGGCTGACAACTTCCCTTTTTGGTGCTTTAATCTTGGAAAATCGACACTCGCGCACATCCTTGAAGATGGAATGAACTTGCTTCGACACGCACTTCTCAGGGTATGTATCGTCCCTCCTCCCTCCCTTCGGTGTCATGTATAGATAGATCTAGCTCTATCTTACACAAACCCTGCTTACAAAACCCTAGAACCTCTAAATGGAACACTTAGGTGCAGTTCACATGGAGCTCTAGTTTGCAACTAGTTGCCAATCAGTTGCGAACCAGTTTGGTTCCCATGAGGTGTTGCGAGGAAGAAGTTTGCAATTGGTTGCAAACCGGTTGCGATGCTGCTCCTAGGGGAGGAGGTGGAGCAGGCTCGAAACCATGGAAAAGGACAAAACTTTGCTCACTTTTTCAGCTTCGTAGAGGAAAAATACGCCATTTTTCAATGCATTTTCAGAATTTTCGCTTTTCATGGGAACTGAGTAGTTGTTGGTTGCCAACCGGCAGCCGGTTGCGAGCCATGGTTCCACGTGAACTGCCTCTTAGAAGTTTGCTTAACTGGAGATGGGGCAGGTAGTAGACTTGAATGTTAAATCTTTGAGTCAATGCATATAATGTGGATACTCATAATGAATTCTACAAATGCGTACACGTGAGCTTCAAGACGACTCCTCTATTTTTAGAATCAAGATTCTTTTATAACGACTCACTGTAATTCTCTGCGTAACCACTAGCCCTTCCGGGTTTGATTCTTTCTTGCAAGCAAACTCGCGCCTGTGTGCGCGCGCACGGACACACACACACACACACACACAAGGACATTGTGGCATGTAGACCTCTCTTTGCACACGGAGAGCTTGGACATAATACCTCTCTCTGCACATGCAGGGCATATTTTTGCTGCTCACTTGTACAATGAACAGTCTCTACGCTTGGTACATCCACCCTCATGCCATGCTAAGTACACACACACACACACACACACATACACACACACACACACACACACACACACACACACACACACACACACACACACACACACACACACACACACACACACACACACACACACACACACACACACACACACACATGACATAGACTCCCTATCCTCTTCTACTCTAGAGCTCTGGCAGGGCACGCAAGGATCTTCCCCCACACTAGCGCAGGTTGTGCTCCGCATTTTCACACGCACACACACATGCCGTATCTCCATAGTTCTCTCTCTATCTCACGCTCAACGAGCGCATGGTATGAAGGGTTGCTATCATAAGGTGGGATCCCTTGGCTTGAGGATGCATCCAGGTCTTGCGCGCCCTTCTCAATCGTGTGCAGTACACACACAAAGTCTCTGCCTTGCAAGCTGAAATTATGGTTGAGAAACCTCGGACATTGCTCACATAAGCACATCAGTTTATGGATTGAGGTGGAAAAGCTACCCTTACTGTCCCATGGCAATTTCTCAAGGCATGTACAACATTCAGGTAGGTGCATCTGCACCTACTCAGTCCGTAGTTAGATTATCTTAAAACAGTTTTTTTTGCTCATGATTTTGAGAAAGTGTACAAGGTTTTTTGGTTTTCACAACTAATCAGTTGAACTTAATGACAAATATGGTTTTTATTTCTCATGTTATGCAATTCATATTGAGTTCGGATGGTTTATCAGACTTATCATTTGACCTGAATGCAGCAAGGTTGGATTAAACTAAAATAAAAGACACTCTTTGTTTGAGGAAATGATTGTCACTATCTGTTGCATACAACCTCATGTGAGGGTCTCGTGGGAGATGGCATTGACTGGTCTTTTTTGAAATGACTGAGCATAAACAAAGGAAATGCTGCCGAAATTTTTGCATACATAGTTCCGATTCGCCATACCCTGTTTCTTTGCTTGCATATAATATCAGATGGTTTATTTGGGATTGTTTCTCGAAAAACGTCCACTAAACACAGAAGTCCTAATCTTATACTAGAGATTTGGCTGGCGGTAGTATCCTTTTGCATAGTCAGTGTCTTGAGTTGATAACGGACACTTTACTGGTGCTGATATATTGTTGCATACCTGTGACTGAGCGATTTTGACATGATCGCAATTGCACCTACTCAGTATATTTTGGATTTTTGATAAGTAACAAGTTCTTAGAAGGTATGTCGGAAAGAAAAACATTTGAAACCTGCAAGTAGTAGTGTCCATTTCTGGGTTTTGTACTTAACATAGTTTGAAGTTTCTGGATTTTCTATTCACTGATGTGAGTTTGCCTGAGTTGATGGACCGGAGTTGGGGATCCATTGGCCCTGATATCTACATGGATTGCTAACTACATTAGTCATTTGGTTACTGGAAGTCGACACTAAAGTGTATGTATCGGATGAGTTAATCAATTTTAGGCATTGGTTTTTTTATCACAGAGATATTTGCTTGCTCCTGGAACTTGGCAAAAAGTAATAATAAATGTATGGATGGGAAATGACTATCATTAGCATAAATATGCTTATGCCTCTGGTAAAGATCTTCGAGGAAGTGGTAATGACCGGAAATTTTGAAATACAATTTGTATGTAAAAAATATGCTGTCCAACTTAAAACATCCACCTAGCAAACTGGCCTTAAAGACATGTATCTTTGTATGTAGAAAATCACTTCTGATGAAGGTAAGTATATAGTGGTGACTTCACAATTACAAAGTATTTTTTGATGCTTTTGGATAAATACATAATTTTTAACACAAATGTTTTACTTTGAAGTTCGTTCAAATTAAAAGAGCCTTAATCCTCAAGTGGGGGTCTCGGAAGAGATGGTAGTAGACTGCACTTTTGAAAATTGATCCAATTTACAAAGGAGATGTTGTCCAATTTTTTCTAGAATTAAAAGATATAAACATTAGCATATATAAATGGCTCAAACCTGATATTAGATCTTGGTTATGGTGGTAGTTTGTGTTGTAATTTTTGACACCAATAACAAGGGGAGGGAGTCGTTGACACCTGTCTTCCCAAGTAATGCTAGTTCTGACAGGCTTGTGTTTCTTGGATGGTGGCAGGTAAGAGCTTCTTTCCTTGGGATTACAACAAAAACTGCAGCAGTAACGGAAGATCGTCCAATGTACCAACAAATGTACCAGTTGGATGCTTCTACATGTAGATGTAGTGGAAGCTCATCCCAAAGGATGGGCACATACAATACAGATATTATATTGTAGTGATCAAAGATCAAATTTTTGATCTAAATGATTGTATTATCCATTAGATACATAATTTTGTATTGGTGTATATGAAATGTTTTATGACATCTTGTCTTAAAATATGTTATTTAATATATTATCTAACTCAATTGTCTAAGTATGGTTCAATTATGAGGGGATTTTTCATACTTAAACATACACATATATACATATGCATGTGTCTATGTGTGTGTATATATAAATAAATATATAAGTATACACACAAACATAGAGATACCTGCATATTGTGTATATGTGTGTATGTGTATGTATGAATGTATGTGTTTGTGTGTAAATAAATAAATGAATGAATAAATAAATAAATAAATGAATGAATAAATAAATAAATAAATAAATGTATATATGTATATGTGTGTGTGTGTGTGTGTGTATATATATATGTGTGTATATATATATATGTATATATATATATATTATGCTTGAATCAAAGATTTTCCACATAGGTCTTGAGGCCTCCTGCTCTATTGCTATAGTACAATAATTATGACATTCAAAATTTCTATGCCCTCCCCCCCCCCCCCCCCCCAGCAAAACCTCTCTCTCTCTCTCTCTCTCTCTCTCACACACACACACACACACACACACACACATGTTTGGTGGATAGTAGTTTGCATGGACTATGATTGGTCTCTCTCTCTCTCTCTCTCTCTCTCTCTCTCTCTCTCTCCATAGATATTCACTTTTTTTTGAAGACTTGTGCAACTTTTAGTGTCTTTTTAAATTGTTCCTACGTCCTTGTACGTTTTGCTATGTCATTCTCTCTCCCTACTTCTCCTTTCCGCATCATTCATTGGGCGCTAAAAAATTATCCTCTCTCTCTCTCTCTCTCTCTCTCTCTCTCTCTCTCTCTCTCTGTGGTTGATTTTTAAAAGGCACCCTTGTGTGTCAAAGTTTAGAGAATTTATAGGTTTTTAAGCATGGCCCACATTTTAACTCTTAGAAATAAAGAGGACAAAAGATCTGAGAATCGGTAAAAGATCCGTCAACTGGGCAATCTCTCTCTCCTCATTTGGGGTGCCAATACAAGGGTTGGTTTTTATTAGGCATTTCATCTATTTTCTACAAGTGAAAACGTTAGCTATCCTTTTAAAATTACATTACACTGCGATTTTTTTTTTAAATTCTTGGAAATTGGAAGGGCTTGAAGGATGCCCTTAGTGAGTTATAGTACCTATGAGCTCAACGATAAAATCTTTGTTTTTCTCTCTCTCATGCATGTGCAGGTGTGCATACACATACAAACACCTCTCTCTCTCTCTCTCTCTCTCAACCAATAACGTGGATCAACCATTTTATTTGCATGCATGTCCTCAAAGCAAGAAATCACCAAGTCGACTTGAGGCGAACTTGTTTTCTCTCTCGATCTCTTCAAAAAAGAAACTTTTAGAAATCTGTAAAAAATATGAATATTGGTCTTGAAAAAAACCTCTTGAAAAGATAAAGCCAAATATATATATTCAAAAATTAAATTTTTATTAAGTAATAAAATCTTCACTAAAATTATCAATTTTTTGTTATGTATATTTACATTGAAACGTTTATTCTATACAAAGTAGAAAGTCTATTGACTTTACATTCTAAAAAGGATGTCACTTATTACAATGTTACCCTTTACTTTTTCATTTTAAATCTAACCGTTCACTTTTGTTTTGGAAGGTTCTCTCTTAAGTCAAGCAAGTGAGTGACACATGGAGGGTCTCTCCTTCCTTGAAATTTACATGATGAAATTCTCTTTTTAGCTTGCCCCAAAAGGGTGACGCCTTAGTGATACCTCCTCTTTTTGCTAATAAAAAAGGAGAGTTTTTTTTAAATAGTCAATTTTTTGATTGGTGGATAACTTAGTGGCTGCCAAGAAAATGATGAAACAACCAACATATTGAACTGGTGAAATGGAGATCTGTATCTATCCTTTTTTTTTTTGCAAAACTCACAATTGTGATCGATATCTATCTTAAAAATGGGTCTTTATTGAAAACAGAGAACTCATGCTCCACGTCATTACTGAGCCAGGCAAGTCATCATTCCCACGTACATTGGACTGCCACCATCATGCACACAATTGTGTTCGTCGTTGAGTTGCAAATTGGCCTGCCATTGACAAGCGCAAAGCACCACACCGACCCCAACGGCTTCAAGCGCCAGGAGCCGATGCACGCCAAGCTAGCCACGACGAAATGAACAGGGGGCACCACCTAGCTTTGAGCGGCTAGGACGCGGACAATAGTGATTTGAAATAACAGGAACACTACACACACACACACACACACACACACACACACACACACACACACACACACACAGAGAGAGAGAGAGAGAGAGAGAGAGAGAGAGAGAGAGAGAGAGAGAGAGAGAGAGAGACGTAGGTGATGAAAACCCCTCGGGATGTGAGGAAAAACTGATTAAATGCAATATTTACAAAAAACTCATCTTTGGCGAAACAACAACCATGGTGATAGAGAGATAGAGAGATAGAGGGAGAGATAGTGAGCCTAATAGTGCATTCTCTAGAGGTGACTCATAAGCACAGGGATCTCTACTATCGTGAATGTGTGGTGACCATTGGAGTCAAGGTGTACACATGGCTTCTTCCCATAGTGCTAATTCCCAAAATGCTACACTAAAATCCCCTCTCTCTTGACACGTGTTGCCAGTCCCTCCCACCAAATGCTACCAAGTACTGACCCCCCCCCGATAGTGACCTCTCAGTGCCTTTTTATAGGTGCAGGCTGCATTAGTTTTGGGTAATCTGATTAGGTTAGGGCCCTAATCAGGAGAGACAAAGCAAGGAGTTCGGTCCTACATGGTTGACCCTTGCTTTGTCTTAAGATAATTTTAAACTGAAAACTCCTTGGTGGGCCTTTGTGACCATCACCTAGAGGAAGGTGGCAATTTACGATGGTTTCTTTTACAGGTTTTTGGCTTGAAACTAAAAAATAATGATAACCTATGGATATTATTGTAAAGGTGCATCGTGGACGAGATACCGACGAACGGTGAGCCTTGGTGGTGCGTTGGTGTAGCACGTTCGCCAGTTTCGGGGCCGGCCGGGGCATGCCTTTGACGTCTTTCCTTGATTTGGTGTCGGCATCACGCGACTTGGCCGTTTCTTTTCTTTTGTCGATGGCGTCGAACTTCGTTGTTTTTTTAAATTTTTGTGGGTGCGTATGGCGTACGTGTAATGTGTGTTTATATGCATTAGGCGTGCTTGTGAGTGAGTGTGCGTATGTATATAGGTTGTGTGTGGATGTGTAAGTATGTGTGTGTGTGGGAACAAGAGAGAGGGAGTAATTTTATTATATATATAATGTTTTTTTATGGATGCTTACTACGCAGGGAAAGAGAGAGAGAGATAGCACGGGTGCTAGGGAGAGAGGAAGGGGAGTGTGTGTGTGTGTGTGTGTAGGTGTGTGTGTATGAGAGAGAGAGAGAGAGAGAGAGAGAGAGAGAGTAATGGCTTGGTACTGCACCTGTGGGCTTGACGAGGGGAGAGAGAGGCAGAGAGAGTGGGCGTGAGATGGGGTGAGGGAGTGTTGAGGGGGTGAGGGGGGTAGTGTGGGGTATGTGTGTGTGTGTGTGTGTGGGTGTGAATAAGAGAGAGAGAGAGACCTCTATACTACACTTGCAGGCTTGAGACAGAGAGCACGAGAGAAAAAGAGAGAGAGAGAGAGAGATGGCTCGGTACTGCCTGGTCGACAAGAACGAGAGGGGGGGGTTGAGTCAATGGGGGGTGGGGGGGGTTTGGGTGGTGAGGGTGAGGTTGAGGGGTGAGGGGTATGTGTGTGTTAGGTGATATGAGAGAGAGAGAGAGAGAGAGAGAGAGAGAGAGAGAGAGAGAGAGAGAGAGAGAGAGAGAGAGATGGGAGAAAGATGAGTGGTGGTCCGTCGTGGGAGAAAGACAAGAGGGGAGGAGGGAGAGGAGAGTGAGGTCGAGGGAGTGTGGACGAGAGGGGAGAGGGAGAGGGTGGTATGGCGGCCAACCGAAGGGATTATGGACCAGAGAGGAGGTGTGTGTGTGTGTGAGAGAGAGAGAGAGAGAGAGAGAGAGAGAGAGAGAGAGAGAGAGAGAGAGAGAGAGAGAGAGAGTTAATATGAATAATGAAAGAGAGAGAGGGAGACTTTTGTCCAAGCATGACGGCCCGCCAATGAAAGAAAGAGGGTGGAAGCTTGTTTTATGCACCCATTGGGCTAGGTAACATAGAGGCAAGGTAAGAGAGAGAGAGAGATGGTGGGCTGGCGGAGCCGAGCAGGACAGAGAGAAGCTGTCCTTTGGTGATAATGGAGGGGTGTGGCTAAACTGAGGGGCAGCCCACTGTGGGCAAGCATAGAAGGGAAGGTGGTGAATGTAAAAATGTTTTTTTTTTAAAATTGTGTCCTTGGTATTGTGCTTCCCCCCGATTGGGGTTGGTTCTTGTGGCCGCGGTTTTGAAAACCGGCCGTCATTAGCCCTCCCTTCTGGCTAGAGGCATTCATGCTTCTAGCCCTACTTCTGATTCTCTAGCAGCAGAGTTGGAGGGTTCCCCCTCTTCCGGAATATCTAGCATGAACTCTGGATCAAAGCTTAAAAAGTACCCTTTGAGCCTCCATCCATCAACTCTGGTCTTGTGAATTCTACCATCTACTTCCATCAATTTGTAACTGCCGTTGGTGTATCGTATTTCGACAATGAATGGCCCTTCCCATCTGGGTTGAAATTTATTGTGTTTCCTAGTGTCAAATTTGTGTCATATCTCAATGCTAACATTCCTTTTTTCAGGCCCTTTTTCTTAAGCCCTTGATTGAACGTGAGTCGGCGTCACTCTGCTTGTGCTGCATAGTGATTGATTGCATCCTCCCTATCTAGTTGAAGCCTTTCTAGATCCAGAATGTGGTTTCGGAGATGGAAAATTGGGCACTGTAATTGGCTGGCCATAACTCGCAAGCTGGCTATCTGTACCTCGATGGGTAGAATTGCCTCCTTTCCATATACCAGATGGAAAGTGGTGAAACCTAGTGATGTTCGGAATGTCGTGCAATAGGCCCAAAGAGCAGCCATGAGATGTTTATCCCAGTCACATGTGTGGTTATTCACCTGCATTGTGATGATCTTATAGATCATGCCGTTTACCTTTGCCACTAGGCCATTGCCCTGTGGATAGTATGGGGTGGAATTTTGGCGTGTAATGCCTAATTTTTTTATGAGTTCTCCCACCAGATCACCTCTGCAACCTGGTCCTCTATCAGATATTATCTCTAGAGGTGTGCCAAAACGGCAACAAATGTGCTCAAATATGAACTTCACTACTTCTTGGGTTGTAATGCATGTGGGGGCTACTGCTTTCGCCCATCCGGTCATGTAGTCTACACCAACTACAATGTATAATTTACCTGATTGGGCCCTTGGTAGAGGACCAATTTCATATATTCCCCACTTTTCAAACGGACCTATGAAATGATAGGAGTCTCTGGCTCATAGGTTAGTGTACATTCACTGGACACTTGACAAGCCTTGCATGTTTTACACCAATGATGCACATCCCTGTTTAGACTAGGCCAAGAGAATCCTGCCTGTAGAATCTTCCACTTGGTAATGTCTAGAGCAAATGGCCGCCGCAGACACCATCATGGAAACTTGAGATTACCTCTGTGATCTCACTGGGGATTGGCACTCACCTGAGAATCTGGTCTTTGCACTTGCAATATAGGTTGCTGTTTACAAGGCGGTATCTTGTAGCCTTCCTTACGAGCCATTGTTTTTGGCGCTTGGTATACCCTTCAAGACACTCTCCTGTATCTAAGAAGCTAATGATATCAGGCATAACATCGCTACCTTGAAAGAGGGGTAGTTTCAATTTGATTGCTCCTATGGAAACATCTTGTATTCTTTCCTTGGCTAGAGCATCTGCCTCTTGATTTTATGCCCTAGGGACATCAAATATCTGTACTGATTCAAACTTTCTTAAAAGATCCTTAACTTAGTGTAATTGGCCAAGTAAAGCCTGATTTTAAAAAATCCAAGTGCCATTTATCTGCTTTATCAAAAGCATAGCATCGCCAAACACATTTAAGCGTTGAATCCCTTGCAAAACACATTGTTCTAATCCAAGAATTAAAGCCGCGTACTCTGTCTCATTGTTGGAGTGGGAGTGTAATAGCTACCCAGTAGAGAATACCTTCTCCTTTTACTCATTGAAAATGATGATGCCAGCTGCAGACTGGACCATTGTTCTTTTGTATGCTCCATCAAAGAAAAGAGAATGAGCTCCTTCTAGCTTATGAACTTCTACCATTGGTGTCACTTCTTTACCTTCTATGGTGACCTTTAGTTTCTTCTCATAGTGAGGATGAGTAAGAATACCTGCCAGACTAGCCCTGGCGGAGTTTTCTACCTGCATGGTGTAATCAAACTCTTGCAATCTAACAAGACACTTAGAGATTCTAGATGAGACATCCATGTGTTGCATCATATATGGAAAGACCTTTTCCATTGTCAGAATCACAAAGGGTCTAGGCAATAGATAAGAGCGGAACTTTGTAGTGGCAAACATCAATGCAAGCACCATGTGCTCTACTTTAGTGAATCCATTTTCTGATGGGGTCATGATACGACTAGAGAAGTAGATAGGATGCATGAAAGAGGTTTGGGGATCCTTTTCCATGTACGACTCCCAGTGTATCACTTCCTACAGTGGGGTTCACATAAAATGGCTCACCCCATATAGGGGGTGCAATGGTGGGAAGTGTAGCCAGGATTTGTTTCACTTCGGTAAACTGTTGCTCATTTTCTTCACTCCATGAGAAGGCATCTCTATGGGTGACTTGTTGTAGAGAGAGAACCACTTGAGAGAGCAAGTGAATGAACCTGCTCAAATACCTTACCTTCTGAAGGAAAGAGACCAATTGGGTGATGACAAAGATACCAAAGCCTGGATCTTGCTAGGGTCAGCCTCAATCCCTTTTGCTCAAATGACATGGCCAAGAAGAGCGACCTTGCTTTCACCAATGTGACACTTATCCACGTTACGCTAGATGCACAAGATTTGCAGCCTAGTCAGGCCATCATAGACCTTGCTCAAATGGAGGGAGCGAGAATTGTAGATGCAAAAATCATCTATTAAGACTCGTATTGACGTTCCAAAGTATGGCTAGAAGACAAAAGTTACATAGCGTTGGAATGTGGCCAGAGCGTTGGTGAGGCCAAAAGGCATCACTCTGTAAGCAAAACATCCCCATGGTGTTATGAAAGTTGTCTTTTTCTGGTCTTCTTCTGCAATGCTAATATGAAAGTAGCTTGAGTAGCCATCACAATTGTGTAGCGCTCATGATCTGCTACCTCATTGAGGCTTTCGTCTTGGAATGGGGGAAAATGATCCCTCTTTGTGGTTGCCTTGAGAGGCTTGTAATCTACACAAACTCTCGACTTACCATTCTTCTTTGGTGTGACTACCACTGGAGAGACCCACTCTGAGTCTTCGACGGGGTAAACGAAACCTACCTGTAGCAAATTCCTTACTTCTTTGAGCAATGCTTCTTGTTGGATTACCCCAAGCCTTTTGAGCTTTTGCAGTACAAGCTTACTTCCTTCCTTGAGTCTTATGTGGTGTTGTACCACTGTGATGCATGTGATCTTATCATAACAATCAATGAACAATGTGGTGAAGTTACCTAGCATAGAGACATATTCTTTCCTCTCTTCACCAGTCACACTCACTCGAGAGCATCCGATGTAACTTAGTTGTATCCACCAAGGGTTGCATACCTGATGGTCCCTCTTGGTTTGCCGGTGGTGTTTCAGATTGTGTCAATATTTTTGGGTCTTTGAGGATGACCCCCATTACTTTGATGATACTGTCGCTCTCTTCAATTTTTGTTGTCTCTTCTCCTGAGGTGGACAAATAGTCACTGGTGGAGTCATCTTATGATGCCTCCAAAATCATGTTGCATTGCTTACCAATCTTCATGTCATAGAATATGGACTTCCCTTTAGCGTCCTTCATGTGAATCATTCCGGTACTCCAGTCTTACTTAGCTTCCATAGCAATGAGCTAGGGTCTTCCAAGAATGATAGGGTAGCCCTCCCCTTTGTGTGGCATGAAAAAAATGTCTACCTCCACTTTTGTGTTGAATGCCTTCACTTTCACTGCATTTACTATGCCTATGCACTTCACTCTGACATTATTTTCCATTTTGGCTCGTCGGCAGGGTGCCGGCCTACTTACCTCTAGGCCAAGATGGTGCATCATTTAAGCACTCATGACACATATCTGTGTGCCACCATCTATGTAGACATTTGAGATATGTTTCCCCTTGATGTGGGCATCCATGGTTGGGAGGATGTCACCAAGATTCCTCCCAGAGATAGCCCCAACTATCCTTGGTCTTGATTTTCTTGTACTTAAAATCTTTGTTCATTGTCTCCTCATCCTTGGTGCAAGGTGGAGTAATTGGGGCCAAGTTATCTTTGGAACCTGCATCGATACATCCTGAACTAGGTCATATGATTTAGCATACTTACCCAGTGAAAAATCCACAATGTCGATCTTTCGCTAAGGCTTAGATGCCTGTTTGCTAGATTCGCCTTTTCCTTTCATCTTCTCGTTCCTTTGAGAGGCTTCTTTGTGCCTGGCACGCTTCACTCCCATAGCAACCATTTCTTCTACCTTTCCTTTTCCTTTGTTATTCTCTTGGATCGGCTCTTCTATCTTTGCCTTCCCTTCAGCTTCTAGGCTAATGACACTCACCCCTTGGTTTCGAGCACAACGATGCAATGAGAGGTTGTGGTGGTGGTGGTTGTTGTACAGGTGGTCAAAGGATTTGGATTGTTTAATAGGCCCTGGTTGCTTGGGTGGTGGTGGTCTTGCCCTTGGTGGGATTCTATCTTCCTCCTCTATTGAGATTATGCCTTCTCGGATGTGGGCAGTAATACATGCCATGGCCGTCCTCCCCATAGTTGTAGCAATGGTATTCTTGGTTTTGCCTTCGTTGTCCCCTACCTTGTTCTAGATTTCTAACAGGTGCATGCCCTTGCTACAACAGATGCACGTATAAACTTTCAAGCTGGGTAGTGATGCGACTCAACAGGTCTTTTTGCTCTTCTGATGCCTCTTGTGGTTGGGTTCTATGAGCTGCTATTGCAGTCACTGGGGTTAGTCGGACTGAGCTTGATTCCTCTGACTCGTTGACTCTTGCTTGCATACGTAGCTTCTTGTCTTTAAGGCGGGCTACTTCCACTGCCAACCCATACGTTGCAGGGAATCTCCCCTTCACCTTCTCTTTAAGCGGCGACCATAGGCCAGCAATGAAACGGTCCTTCTTCAGGAAATTAGGCGCTTCTTCACCTTCCTCCAGTGAGGCAACCCATCGCTCCCACAAATCCACAAACTTGGATTTGTAAGTGGCATACTCCAACAGACCTCCCCGCTTTAACTCTGTCAGCAACTGCCATAACATTTTTGAGATTGTGCCTCCACCAAACCTCTTCACAAAGGCAGCACGTAGTACATCCATGCATTCTTGGTAGCTTGGGGCAAAGCATTGTACTAAGACTTGGCCTCTACTTTCATCAGTAGAGGAAAAATTCGTAGCCATGAGGCATCGTCATTCTTGTTAGAAACCACACAAGCGATGTCAAAGTCATCCAAGAAAGTGGTGGTGATGTCTTCTCCCTTTTTTCCACTGAATGTGGGAAAACAGACACTTGCCATGGTGGTAAAAAAATGAGCAAGAAATTACAAACCTTCTCTTTTTTTTTTTTAATATCACAAATGACTCAGTGGTGCATAACGGCTTTCTTATAGGGTTGGGTGGATAGATTTAAAACAAGATAAAAATGGAAACATTGAAAGAGTGGTGGTAATCCAACACGGGGAGAATAATAGGGTTAGGGAGCTAAGGATTTCTCCTAGCACTGCAGCACCAAACAGAGACACAATCTTCTGTTGGTAGAAGATACTCACATGCATGTGTTGCGAAAACCTAAACGGGAAGGCGGTTGGTCCATTTTCCATGATGCACAGAGGGTATAGCACTTACTTACACTCTTAGTGTGCCGGTGTTGATGAGTCAGCACGTTCATAGGAGTTCGTCGCCCTTCATAGGCTCCACTTTTCCTTCGTCACTCAGCACACATGGGGTGATGGAGACACGTTTGACTACTCCTAGCCTTTTAGCTAGCAATAGTTGCAAGTAATTACTGTAGTCAGCGCGTTGCATGAACTCCACTCCATTCAGCTGTAACTCGTCTCCAGCCCATTGGGTCTCACCTATGGTAGAGCGTTTCTTCAGGATGAGCTGTACGGGGAGAGGAGGAAGACCCTCTATCTGTCCTCCAAAGCAGCGGGAATAGTAGCCGAACTACTCCTCCTTAGGGCATGGGAACCTTCTTACTACTTCTGCTTTGGGGTTGTCGAAATGGATTGGCAGCACTCGCATGCACCGCGCGAGTCGATAGGCGACCTTCCGTCGCTTCGCCTTAGATGACCTTCTTTTTGGAAAACTAGGCACGAATCTGCTTCCTGAACTTGAAGCACTCGTGTGGCCAGGTGCTTCTTCCTTTGGGGTCATGTGTTTTAGGATTGGCCTAGCCCTTCTTTTCCTTTGGCTCGAGCAGCCTCTTTTGGCCACTTAGGAGTAGAGGTTATACATTTACTTGCAGACTCCTTAGGAAAGAGAGGCCTTACCGATCCTTTCCCTCCTTTGATATGGACGACCTCCTCGCGGTGAACGTTGATGTAGATGATTTTTGCCTCTTCGTTACCTTCATTGCTGGCATTCATTAATCGTGTGCTTTGGTCGACAATAGTGATGGCATTTCATAGCCTTCCCACCTGATGCTCTTAATTTGCGTTTAGCACAACCAATACAAGATGGGGACGCTTACCTCTTGAATACTCATGATGCTACAACCTGGCAGTAGTACTTCAATGAAGGTGGTCAGTGTTTTCTCCATATCCTCCTCCTCCGTTCTCCAATAGGAGAATTCTTGCAGCCATTCGTCCATGGTCGACGATGTGCGTTGTCTTCAACATTGTAAACCGGAGGTTTTTGAGAAGCCCTCCTCAATGGGGGCACCAAATGATAAGCACAAAGCACGACATGGACCCCGATGGCCTCAAGCACTAGAGCTGATGCACGTCGAGCTAGCCACGACAAAATGAACAAGGAGCACCACCTAGCTTTGAGCGGCTAGGAAGAAGACAATAGTGATTTGAAATAACACGAACACTACACTACACACACACACATACACACACACACACACACACACACACACACACACACACACACACACACACACAGAGAGAGAGAGAGAGAGAGAGAGAGAGAGAGAGAGAGAGAGAGAGAGAGAGAGAGAGAGAGAGAGAGAGAGTCGTACGTGATGAAAACCCCTCGGGATGTGAGGGAAAACTGATTAGATGCAATATTTACAGCAAACTCATCTCCTACGAGATAGCAACCATGGTGATAGAAATATAGAGAGATAGTGAGCCTAATAGTGTGTTTTTTAGAGGTGACTCATAGGCACGCAGATCTCTACTATCGTGAATGTGTGGTGACCATTGGAGTCAAGGTGTAGACATGGCTTCTTCCCATAGTGCTAATTCACAAAATGCTACACTAAAATCCCCTCTCTCTTGACACAAGTGTTGCCAGTCCCTCCCACCAAAATGCTACCAAGTATTGACCTCCCCCCCCCCCCCGGTAGTGACTTCTTAGTGCCTTTTTATAGGTGCATGCCACATTAGTTTTGGGTAATTTGATTAGGTTTGGGCCCTAATCAAAAGAGAAAAAGCAAGGAGTTGGGTCCCAGATGGTTGACCCTTGCTTTGTCTTAGGATATTTTTAAAATGAAAACTCCTAGGTGGGCCTTTGTGACCATCACCTAGAGAAAGGTGGAAATTTACAATGGTTTTTTAACAGGTTTTTGGCTTGAAACTAGAAAATAATGATAACCTATGGATATTATTGCAAAGATGCATCGTGGATGAGATACCGGCAAACGGCAAGCCTCGCTGGTGCGTTGGTGTAGCGCGTTCACCAGTTTCGGGGCCGGCCGGGACATGCCTTCGGCGTCTTTTCTTGATTTGGTGTCGGCATCGCGCGACTTGGCCGTTCCTTTTCTTTTATCGAGGCGTTGAACTTCATTGGTTTTTTTAATTTTTGTGGGTGTGTATGGCGTGCATCTGTTGTGTGTTTATATGCGTGTGTGTAGGCGTTCTTGTGAGTGGGTGTGCGTATGTATATAGGTTGTGTGTGGATGTGTAAGTGTGTGTGTGTATCGAGAGTGCATGTGTGTGGGAACGAGAGAGAGAGAGAGAGTAATTTTATTATATATGTATATATAATATTTTTTTTATGGGTGCTTACTATGCAGGGACCCTATTCATGTGCAGTAAAAGGTATTTGGCAGATTGATAAGTCTCACCAAGATGTTTTGCAGGATAAGATAACCAGTCTTGAAGCTTTGAATATGGATCGTGAAGCGGCATCAGATTTCTATGTGAAGCAGCGAGAGAAAAGAGTGGCAAAGTTTAATCAACACTTGACAAAGAAGCAGATAGAGAAGGAGGATTTGGTGATGAAGTACAAAAACTATCTGGATTTCACCTTCCAAAGAAGTTTGAGAAGAAGTGGATAGGGCCCTACAAGGTCCATTAGGTTTTTCCTAATGGTACTTATTTGCTGATGCGGATGAACGCTCGTCTTCTCAAGAAAAAAGTGCATGGTGTGCATCTCAATCTCTATTTTGTAAGGGAATTGGTGCCAGTGATAGCCGTTTTTCGGCTCTCCGTAATTTCCATAGTGAGTTACCCCACCCTACCAAAATCACCTAAACACTGTGGCTATTCTTACCTTTTCATTGTACATAGGCGTGTGTGAGTTAGGGGGCTTTTCCCATATCTTCTTCAAACCCTTAGCTAGCTAGTCACTGTGCTAGTTGAGCCAAAAAATAAAATAAAATAAAAATTCTAGCCCATTTGTGTGTATATATTTCATTGTACATAAGGCCTAAATATAGAGATGTTTCATAATTATTTTGGTATTTATTTAAATATTTCTACTTAGGTGTGCGTTATTTTCCTATATATGCTATGTACATTTACTCACCATTACCATAATTTTTCTTATCTATATATTCTATAAAAAATAATTTCATGCAAGCTTCTCTTATTTTTGGGCGAGAATCCACTCCAAGAAAAAACCTCAAAAATACCTTTCACCATCAGTCATTGCCTTTCACTAAATTCCTATTTCCTAGAGGTTTTTTTTCTTATCTCTTGTAAATAAATATACTTCAATAAAAACAAATGAGGGTCCCCTCATTTGATTCCTTATATTTTCATATATCTCTTTGTTTCATTTTATATTTATATATAGTTGACACTATTCTAGATTCCATGAATAGTTTATATACTAGCCAGTTTTTTCCCATCATATCCATGTATTATATTTATGCATAATCCACAACCATGCATATTTTAATACCCCTAAGAATCAATTAGGTCATGCTCTCATGCAAGGAGGGGCTCACCTTTGGAGCCATATGCAAATTCAACAAAAGGGGGGCCACTGAAGACTTTGTTGTGAAAAAAAATATGTATTTTTGTGAGATTTTTTATATCCATCTCCACTCTGAATTTGAAGCGGTGGTCAAAAGAGAAAATGTGGACCAGGAGCTGAATAATCACCTCAAACATTTTGGTAATTTTTGAAGCAAGCACCGGTGAGCTAGGATTTTTTGAGTGGACCCCAGTCTGCCCACTTTTCTCACAAGTAGTCCATAGTCTTCTCTCACGTCTTTCCACACTTCTACACACACACACACACACACACACGCACACACACACACACACACACACACACACACACACACACACACACACACACATTCCTCTCAATCCCTCATTCAAACCTGCACCTTGTATGGTTTCTCTCACCTTCTCACCATTAACCTCCCCTCTTACTTCCATAGCTCTCATATGAGCTCTACATGTATATACACCATCTCTATGCTTCTCTCTATTACTTCCAAATTACAATTCCATCTCACCCCTTCTCTATATACATAAATCCAGCATGTAAACCATGCTTAACATCTGCAAATTGAGATATCTCATCAACGGAATTGCCATTTTCATCACGATAATCAACCTTGGCGGCGGTGGCGTAAAGAAGACAAGACAAAGAAGAGGATCAATAGTCATTTTGGGAACCTACACAAGTAAGTCCTTCTTCAAGCTTCACCATCACAAGGATTTCCTCACTTCATTCAACCATCTTACTTCAACCATCCACCTCATTCTACTTATTGTAAATACATCATTAACTTTCTAGTGATTACTAACACTAACCACTAACATACTAGCACAAAATAGCCATTGACCTAACCATAAAAGGCACCTCACCTCAAGATATGTGCATAGTAACTCTCTCTCTCTCTCTCTCTCTCTCTCTCTCTCTCTCTCTCTCTCTATCCTTCATTAAAACTCTACTTTCACCTTATCTACCATCAATAATGCTCTCTTTTGAGCCCACATCCATGACTCAAGCAGACAAAGAAGGCCTGCAATGTTTTGATATTCAGAAAAAATCATAATCCTGATTTGTTTGCTTGTAAATTAGGATTTTCAATAATCTTAATGAGGGGTCTCCAACCTATAAATAGGCCCCTCTCCTTCTTGTAAAACAATCTCCAATATCTCACATAGCACCCCAACACTCTATGCGTGAGGAGAGACTTAGGCGTAGCAACCACTTTGTGAGCTTCACTTTTGGTGTGAGAGAAGCTTTCAAGCTACACATTGTAAGTGAGAGAGCATGAGTTCCAAAAATCTCAAAACCACTATTGTATATGCTCCTTCATCATCAATAAATTGAGGTTTGGTGCATCAAAGGCGTGATTCGACGTTCAAATCTTCGTCCTTCCATTTGTGCAATACGGTTTGGTGAATTCAAGGTGACTTGTGTATTTTGAGTTTCTATCATTTGATCTTGATTATAGAAAGTGTTTTAGTGTGTTTTTCATGCCAATTTTGTGTTCACTGTAAGAGATTATTGTGGTGAGAGGTCTCCCACACCCTAAGATAGTGTGTGTGCTTTGGCAATGTTTAGCAATCACTAAGCATTGAGCGAGTTTTGTACAAGCTCTATGATAACATCATAATGAACCATCTCCATTTGCAAGTCACAAATAAGGTATTATGTAAGATCCATTTCTCTCTCTCTTCCCTTTGGTCTAGCTCTCTCTAGTCCATTTTATGTGTGTCTTGGTGTGAGGTTGCTTGTGTGTGTTTTGTGTGTATGTTCTTGGTTGTGAAAAAATCTCTTGCGTCCTAGTTCATACCATAACTAGGTGGTGCCCCTATCTTGTTTGGGTTTGGCTGTGGGTTTGTTTTTTTTGTTGTGCTTGTGGTTGCCCCAGCCCCAATTGAGCAGCACGAGAGTCTTGAGGGGTGTTTAGAGGTCGCCTCTCTTGTTGCCTGCCCCAAACCGCCTCACCAACAATGCATCAAGTTTTGATAGAAGGGGTTGGGAAACTCTCAACTTCTCTGAAAACTTACTGAACATTGCATCTATGTCCTCATGTGTATGCCAAGCATAAAAAATCCTAGTTTTTTATATAGCAGCTCAATTTGTTTTTGATTGCATATGTTGCCATTTTGGGGTGCCTTGGGTGCTCATTTTTTATCAAGGTCAAGGATTTAGAAGTAAGCCGGTGCATGCACCAATGGAAAAATTGGGCATTCAACACAGGTTTTCATCTCCATATCATCCATAATACAACGGTCTGGTTGAGAGTGCAAGTGGACAGATAGTCAAGATGCTCACCAAGTATATATACAAGCAGGTCAAAGAGTGGGAAGCTAACCTTGACAAATGATTGTGGGCATACATGACCTCTTACAAAGTGGCTACCAACTTTACTCCTTATGAGTTGGATTATGGAAAGAAGGCGGTGCTGCCTGTTCATGTGCAGTTAGGTGCAGTAAAAGGTATTTAGCGGATTGATAGGATAAGATAACCAATGTTGAAGCTTTGAATATGGATCGTGAAGCGGCATCAGATTTCTATGTGAAGCAGCGAGAGAGTGTCGAAGTTTAATCAACACTTGATAGAGAAGGGGATTTGGTGATGAAGTACGAAAGATATCTGTATTTCAACTTCCAAAGAAGTTTAAGAAGAAGTGGATAGGGCCCTACAAGGTCCATTAGGTTTTTCCTAATGGTACTTATTTGCTGATGCGGATGAACAATCGTCTTCTCAAGAAAAAAGTGAATGGTGTGCATCTCAAGCTCTATTTTGAAAGGGAATTGGTGTCAGCGGTGCATCAAGTTTTGATAGAAGGGGTTGGGCAACCAACCAAACAAGGGTTTATACTTGCCATGAATAAGAATTTGTACATACTATAGGATTTTTGGCTTGCTCACGGTGTTTGTCAATTTTGTAGTTTCTCAGTTTCTTTAGTCGTCTTTTTGGTTGAACACTAAATGTTCAATAAGAGGGTTGGGCAATGATGGTGCAACAAAAGCTGGTCGGTGCTACAAAATGTCTAAGGGGGATAGTGTAGGCTCTCAAGGGCATGCCAAAGTGATGGGGCAACTGTGAAGGTCAAGAGCAGGAAAGGAGAAATGATTATGTATGCTATATATATGGTTTTTAGGGCGAGAATTCTCTATTATGGTGTATGTAAAAGATGCACGGCCAGAGTGTTGAAAGTGCAAAAATGGGAGTGCCATAGGTGGCCCTCAATATGCTCTACAAGCTGGTCTAGACTGCTCATATAACAAAGCTACAAGGCAAATGATATGGTTGTTTAAAGTTGGAGTGCATTACAGATCTAAGAGGGACAGGCCAAGTGATGGTAGGTGGTCAGAGTTGGTTTCAGTATACGGATGTGTAGAGCTCATCATGTGGAGTGTGTCGATGTTTTAAATTGTCATTACGAGTCCCAGATGTCAAGTTATTGCCATATGAAGTTTTGTTGGGGGCCAATTTTGTACCACTTTGGTCGCCTCAATCGGTGTGCCATCAGAGATTTTCTGAGCTTTGCCAAGATTTGTATGTGTTCTATGTAGCATATGAAGGCCATAGGAATTGATTACATGATGAACCAAAGTCCAGATCAATCAGATATCTCAGTCTGAAGTTGGCAATGGATGCCGATAGAATTGTACCAGATCAATTTTGGTGATTTTAGTCACATCGGATTGCGGACTCAAAAAAGTCAAACTAGGGTGATGCACGTAAGGATTTAAGTTGGGAACCTGAGGATTCCATGACATCTTTCGGTTGGAGGACATGCCACACTTACCAAGTAGTTGAATTCAATGGGGAAAAAACCTTTTTTTGAGGGTTGTATGGAGAGCTTGGAGGAACTTGGAGGGCAAGTGGAGGACTGACCACCACGTGGTGTAGAAGAACTCACATACAAAAATTGGGCACAAAAAGTGACAGTATATAAGTTAGGCCATGAGAAAGTGAAGGGTGTAAAAGCAAAGGGAGAGGGGCTCAAGCTTGTGGAACTCCCTCGGACATGGCCGACGAGCGCTTGGCGCTACTGGCGGGTCATGGGCCTCGATTTTAATAGGTGTCAGCATGCGATGGTGCCGTGAGGTGATGTTGCTAGTGCGTAGAAGTGGATGATGTGGCACTCTAGTACACACCCATTGTCATGAGGCCTTCAAGGGCCAATTATTTTGTATGAGAGGGGGGTCCCACCCCTTGTCACGGCGTCGTGACAACCGGGGGGGAACTTCCTGTGTAGCTTGGAGTCCAAGACAAGCCAAGAAAAGGGATGGTGCACAAGCGTGTGCGAGCTAAAAAAAGAACTGTTGAGCCAAGAATAGAAGGCAGGTGCACGCACCCTATAAGGGGTTTTCTTTTGACGTTTTTAGGGAAGAGACAACCCTTGTGAAGAGGGAGCGAGGAAGAAGAAGGACAAACACGATTGTAACCAAGTTTGCTGTCAAACTCTCCCACCCTTCTTCTTCTCCATCTGTTTGTGTTCTTGCCCCCGATTGTGCCATGACGGTGTGTGTGAGAGTGAGAGAGAAGTTTTGATTGGTGTGTCGTGTGTGTAATTGCAGCAGGTGTGGTATAGTGGTTGTGGTTTCTCCAAAATCTTGGGTTGGTGTTGTAGGGCTGTGTCAATTGCTTGAGATTAAAATTGTGCAAGTTTGAAGGTGAAATTGAGAGGAGTGGGGTGTCGTGAGTACCTTGGGCTATTGACATGCAACTGTTTTGTGTGTCAAGCGTGTTTCCCATTCCCCCTCTCCATCTTCTGGTGCCCCCACTGAGGACCATTTGATTGCTCTTTGCATTTCATCAAAGAAGCGGTTTCTTATCAAGAAAGGATGGCAGCACGAGGTTATGGTCCGATTTTCATCGGAGAAGAAGATCCGTAAGAGTGGATGGCCGACTTCAAACTGTATATGTTGTGGTTGCATATGCCAACCAAGGATAACAAGATGCAAACAATTTCACTGCTGATGCAAGGAAGAGCAAAGGTGTGGTTTTAAGCTTTGGAAGGTGAAGTGAGGTTCATGTGGCCGGCTTTGCGGACTCAATTTTTGCAGGACTTTAGGAAAGAGGTATCTCCTGTTAATTTAGATGCACGATTAAAGAATTTGAAGCACGATGTGAACAAGAAGTTTGGAGTTTTTCTCTTTCATTTTGAAGAATATTGGAGAGATTTTTCAGTTGCCATCCAGTTGGCAAACGAAGGTGAGTACTTTAAGTTGGAGAAATTCATGGCATGTTTGCATCCCAAGGTTAAGAAAAAGGTGGACTTTGATGGACCGCAGGATTATAACGAGGCAGTTGTTGCTATTGCGCGCAAAAATCAGGAAGAAAATCGAGCAAGGTGCTGACATGCATTTTTTGGATAAGCATGAAGTCACTAAGTCATGCCAAAAATCTTGCCCACTAGCCTCATGTATATATATGTACATAGCCCTGCAAGTTTTCGAAGTGGCCTTGTAAAAATCCATGTACAAAGGTGTGATTTTTTCAAGCCTAAATGCTGATGTTTTGGGTTGTTCGAGACTCCAAAACATGGTTTTTATAAGTATATTCAGCCATGATTTATAGATTGTCAATTAGACTTGTACACCATGAGTTATGAGCATTCAAAATGGGCGGCTCAACTTATAAGGTGATTGTGGGTGCATGCGACAAGGGCAACATGGCCAACTTGGGGGTCTAATATTAGAAATGTTGAAGTTTTACATTCTGGAGATAGCTAAGGTGATGGGCTTCAAGCCGTGTGCTATGACGCTGTCAGGAGTTTTTTGGAGCAAGGGATTACGCATATGTACATACCCATGCATGGTGCATCAAATAAAGGATTGCCCATTTTCCAGAGCCAGGTGGTTACGTGAGGCCCACATGTATACAGGTAGGACATCATGTACATAATGCATCGATTTTCACTATCACCAGTACCAGTGTGTTTTTCCTACAATAATGAGGAGTTGGTAGCACATAAAACTTCTCGAGGAAGCTATCCGCGGGCCGACGACATAAGGTAAGCAGGTGCGTCAGATGGCATCTAGTGGCGTCATGAGGTCGAATGGGGGACAATACTTGCACGTGGATAAGTACGGACAACGTGGGTGTTTTCTTGTGATAATTATGCAGAAAGGTCATCATGAGGACCATATTTTGGGGCCACTTCACATGGTGGCGGGATGCATTATTGGAAAAAGTTGAGTGCCAGGTGTGCGGCTGGATGCAAAAAGGTGACAATTATGCACTGTGAGGTCAGTTTTTGGCCTGTTCGGGGTCCGTTTGAGGTCAACTAAAAGGACAAGGGTGCCCAAGTAATAAAGCTAAGTGTGGGAACTGAAAAAACAGAGAGAAGATTAGAAAAAATGTGGAGAGAAGAGGAGGAACAGCCCCAAGTGTGTTTTTTGCTATTTTTGGAGCCTGTTTTGGCCGTAAACTGCTCATCTGAGGTCGGATTTGAGTGCTTTGACATTGTAGACTGGGGTTTTGGGCCATTCCTGACGCGATGGCGCTGTCCATTTTGCCAAATTCCTCACTATTTTTTTTCTGTTTTGGCTGTGTAAGTTTCTCCTACGAGCGAAGCTTCTGCTCCAATTTGTGATTGTATCTGGCATATTTTACCCATATTGTGTGAGCTATTTGCCCCATTGGTGTTGGCCCAAGCTCAGTTGTATCTAAACATAAGAAATTATCCTCTTTTGAGCTGAGTTTTTTGGGTGTGTGTGTGTGTGTGTGTGTCTGTGTGGAGTGGATAAATGGGTAGCCTCTCTCCTCTCACTCCATAGGTGTGTTCCCTGTCTCGGCCAGGTGGGTTGTGTAAGCCGAGTGGTGCCCCATAGTATGTGTGTATATCATCCCAAGAGTGTGTGTCGGGTCATTATAGAGGCGTTCTGTGTGTTTCCATCCTGCTCACATTCTTTTGGCGCCCCCACGGAGGATCTTCTTCGAGTACCTTCTGCTTCGAGCTTCAAGCTTCGAGATTCGATATTACAGGTTGCAGATTACAGGTTACAGGTTACAGGTTACAGGTTACAGAGATAGGTACAGGTACAGGTGATTCACACAGGTACAGGTAGTTGGAGTAGAGTGATACACTGACAGTGGATGTCACTTGCAGTTGCCGTGGGTATGCATCATTTGGCGCCTGTTTGAGCGCATTGTTTGTTGGTATTGTAAGTTACTTGTGGAAACTGCCATTGTACGCCTTTGTGGAGCCATACTTGGTTTTATTTGGCAGTCCCAGCCATTTCTGAGACTTGGTCTGGAAGATAGTCATTTCTGAGACTTGACTATACGAGATTTGCATAAGCCTTTGTGAGAGCTTCGATAGCGTGAGGTTTTATTGAGTGGGGGATTCTCAAATGTGAGATCCTTTCGGTGATACAGTAGCTGGAGCACCCTTTTCGTGACCTTGCCATAGGCTATGTACTAGTGATTCCTACTTGATGCTCGGGTTCTATTGTTGGCAGTTTATGCGTACATATACAGTCTATATTTTGGGTTCTTAATGCTCTACTTATGGGGAAACTCTGTCAAAATTTTTCCAAGTTATGATGGCTGGTTTTTTGGTCTTTTGAGCCATTTATGCTGTTATGCTGCTGAAATTCTGGCAAAATTAGAGGATAAGTCAGGTGTGCCTTCTTGGGAGCTACAAGGTTGACTTTAATGGATGATCAAAATGGACCTCAATTCAGTCCTTTTCATTTAACTCAAAGAATCCAGATAAATGTTCATGTGTCCAGGAATATTTTTTTCTAGTAGTGCATAGTCTTTATGTTCGGGCCAAGAAGATTAAGAGAGATACTAGAATGTCCTTTGCCTGTTGTAATTCCGATGATCAACTATGAAAACTCATTTGATGTGCATGTGTTTGTCCTTCTCTAAAGGTGAGCTCCATTGAAGTTCTAGGGATTTAGTCAGCCAAAATTTTTGGGTTCTTGCACGTGTGTTCGAAGGGGTTCTCAAAGCATCGTAACTTGGGTAGCCATGGCTTTCTCTTATCCGGAGTTTCATGGAAGAAGTGATGAAGATGTGAAAGAATTTTTGAAAAAGATGGAGGTTGCCTGCATTAGCAATTAGATTCATGACCCGGCGCAGATGTTACGTCTTCTCCAAATTTGTTTGAAGAGTGATGCACGAGTTTGGTCCAAAGCATTTGAAGAGGAGTTGCGTGTAGCAAATTCACCTGTAAGATTGACTTGGGACAATCTAAGACATGTATTGGAAGTGGAGTTTGTGAAGACAGAAGTTCCTGACAAAGTGTGGCAAGAAGTACAAGGTTTGGTGCAAAAGAAAGGTGAGCCAGGAGATGCGTACATAAGTAAGTTTTCATTGGCATGGGAGTGAATGTGCAAGGCCTTAGCACCACAAGTACCCCCGCCTCACATGATGAAGAAGGATAGGTTTTTGGCTGGTCTTTGGGAGAATATACGTTGGAGAGTGGAGCTAAAGAAGCCTAGGACATATGAAGATGTACTGGAGGTAGCAAGGAACAAAGAGTGGAAGCTGAGAAAAATGAGCCAGTTAGGGTTGGAGTCTTTGCCCATGAGGTCTGAATTTCAGCCTATGGATTCTTTGCAAGGTCACATGCTAGGGATTCATCACGAACCAGTGGTTTCTCTTACTCCTCAGGTTATGCCAGCAGTGGTCACTACAACAGTGCAAGATGATGGGCTAAGGCAAGACATGACGCAAGTGGTAGATTTAATGAAGAATCTCAGCCTAAACATGCCGAGGGAGGTTTGCAAATCAGCCAGGAGGTGAAGAAAGACCTAGGAATGGTGTTGGACACAGCAATGGTAGGTTCTGGAGGCAGATGCCCACTTGTTATAATTGCGGGGAGTTGGGCCACATCAGCCCGCAATGTGATAAGCCACCAAGGATGGGTGGAGACATGTATCCATTGCCAAGACAGGTGCTAACTAGGTCAAATGATTATGGCATCGAAATTAAGGGAGAAGAAGGAACCAGCGGATTAGCCCAGGAGGAAAAGGGAAAGACAAAAGTGATAAGTGTAGTCACCTTGGAGAAGGCATCGAAGCTAGAGGATACATTAGTGATGCCTATTGGGAAGAGGACACAGAGGACAAGGAAGGAAGAAGTGCCCCAGGTCCTAGTAAGAAGAAGGGAAAGAGTCATGAAGGCGAAGATGTCAAGGCTAAGAGGAAAAGAAGGGCTCATCGCAAGTTTCATGTTTCAGATTTTCCACTAGGGGATGGGCAATTAAGCTATGACTTAAAGGAGGATCTTGCAAGCAGGAAGACAGATATTACTTTTGGGCAGCTTATAGAGATGGTGCCAAACCTAAAGCGACAGTGGAAGAGGATGGTTAACCCAATGGAGAAAGAGACATAGAGAGGTTCAATGAAGGTGTTGGAAATGGATGAGCTACCAAACATTTGTCCAATAGTAGATGTGTGGCAAAAAAGGAAAAATTTGGGACAATGTGATGTGGATGGAGGAGTCCAAATATGTGTCATAACACACTCATGCGTTGAGAAGATGGGTCTTACAGTGACTGGGGTGTCAGGCTTCCGGATTAGATTGGCAAAACATCAAAAAGGAAAATGTTTGGGTGTTGTAAAGAGCTTAGAAGTGGAGGCGTATGATGCAAAGACAGTGGTTGATTTTCATGTGATGCCAGCGGGGTTGGGAGCATATCCTATTATACTGGGCAGACCATGGTTACGTGCAGTGGGAGCTGTTCAAGATTGGTGACGTGGTACGATTAGCCTCTATGGAAAGACAGGTGCCAAGAAGCTATATAATATGGACACAAGGAAACGATTGGAGGAACTTTATGAAGATGAGGATGAGTCTAGTGACGAAGACTATTCTACAGTGTCTGACGAGGACAGTGATAGTACTACCGGCAGTGATGAGGATGTTGATGTTGCATTTCTGTTGATGGACAAAGGAATCCAGGAGTCTGGTTTAGTCGCATTTGCAAATGAGGTTGAAGTTGAAAGTGAAGGGCCTTATGAAGTGATTGAAGGGCTGATGCAAACCAAGGTTGAAACGTCAAAGAAGCAAGAATTGATGGCACAAATGATCAGTGGAGACCTCTCAGCTATGGAGAAGGAGATATATTTGCACATGCTGGCTAGTTTTCCTGATTTGTTCATTACCTCATATGAAGAGATTAGAGGGTTCAAAGGAGAAGAGATGCATATAGAGCTGAAAGAAGGTGCTAAGCCAGTGTGGCAAAGGCTAAGAAGGATGGGGCAAGAGCAGATGGAAGAAGGGAAAGTAGAATTGAAGCTTGCAGTATCCACGGGAAATAGGGGCAGATAAAGTGTAAGAAGAAAATTTCCATCAACGTCATCAGCTAGAAATTGATTAAACATTCTATTAAGTTCGGTGTCATTAACGGCTCGGTTAATCCTGTAAATGGAAGCTTAAACTCCTAGTTAGCAGATGATCCAAGTAACGGTGCTGTTAACAGCACGATTTGGCTAAGGATTAAGCTGTACTCAAGTGTTAATCAATTAATTGATGATTATGGTATTTGCCAAATCTTTCAATGTCTGCTATTCTCTCTCTTTCACACCTCCCACAGCCAGAGGCCCAGCGCCTTCCCGGCTCACGTTTCAAACACATATCCTCCGAAAGCGGAGAAGTTACAGATGATATCATTGTTGATGTGTAGGCATGCAAAGGTCTGGCTTTATGGTCTAAAGAGTGTCAATCAAAGCTCATGGACGAAGTTGTGAACTCAATTTCTTGAGAAACTTTGGAAGACGATTCCTCTTGCAGAAGTGGGTGCAAAGCTAAAGGTATTGCATCAAGATGATGTCAAGATTTTACTGTTATTATTGAGAAATTTAAGGATTTTTGGAAGCAGTTGGAGGTTGCCACCAATACTTCAAGTTGTTGAAGTTCCTTCATTTCTTGCACTCAAGGACTAGAGAAAAGGTGGACTTTGGTGCAGATATCTATGAAGATGTGGTCTATTAGGCCAAAGTAAAGAGCAAGAAGGTGAAACAAAAGCTAGATTTGGGCTTGCTAAAGCCTATACATTATGTGCCTATTGCGGAAATACTGTGTCCTGCGGTTTAGTCAAAGGCGATGTCAGTTGTTCGGAGTGTAGAACCTACTGAAGTAAGGCCAATGGTCAATTATTCTCCATGGAAGTATCCTATTTGTGGTGTGCCTATACCGATGGTGGAAAAGCTTGTCAATGTCAAATGAGGATGAACATTTCATAGTGCAGGACCTGAGTGCAGAAGAGCTAGCCGATGTCCACTCTCAAGAGTAGAGTGAAGAGGTAGAAGAGTGTGTTCTCATAGAGGTTATGCATGAAAAGGTAGTGATAGCCGTTTTTCGGCTCTCCATAATTTCCATAGTAAGTTACTCCACCCTACCAAATTCACCCAAACGCTATGGCTATCCCTACCATTTCACTGTACATAGGCGTGTGTGAGTTAGGGGGCTTTTCCCATATCTTTTTAAAAACCCTCAGCTAGCTAGTCACTGGGCTAGTTGAGCCAAAAAAATAAAAAAAATAAAAAAATAAAAGTATATTATAGCCTCTTTGTGTGTAAATTTTTCATTGTATATATGGCCTAAATATAGAGATTTTTAATTATTATTTTGGTATTTTACTTAAATATTTCTACTTAGGTGTGTGTTTTATTAAACCTATGTACACCTTCTTTCATCCTCTTACACCATAATTATATTTTTTGCCAATATGTACATACTCTAACCTCATATTTTTCCTTTATACAAATCACGCCCACATTTTCACCCTCACCCTCGTGAAAACAAAAAATTGATTTCTACTCATTGGTCACATTTATTATATTATTTACTTGCATACCTTTTCCTCTTTCACCCAAAATAATTCAAAGAGGGACCATATCATATGATTCCAATATCTTTCCATATCCATAACTCCTCCATATTTTTATTATTATTTTTACTCATTATTCTAACACCATGTGCTCATTGAGCTAAAGTCCATGAATAGCCCATACACTAGTCCCACCATGTATATATTTCTTTATCCACCAATAATCCTCCTCCATGCATGTGTCAAGGGCAACTTGGATGCTTTGTATTATGATATGATAAAGGAGGGGCTCACTCTTGGATGCATTGTACAAATTCAACAAAGGAGGGGGCCACTAAAAGACTTTTGCAGGCATAAAAAAAGGCTTTTTGGTGAGAATTTTGGCACCTATCTCCACTCCGAATTTGGAGCAATGGTCAAAAGAGAAAATGTAGCCCACGCTTTGAATAATCACCTCAATTTTTTTCATGATTTTTGGAGCTACCAGCGGTGAGCTATGATTTTTTCAGTGGACCCCAGTCTGCCCACTTTTCTCACAAGTAGCCCTTAGTCTTCTCTCACCCTTCCACACACCTACTCACTCTTACACATCCCTCCCTCTCCTTCCCTCACTCAAACCTGCAATTTCCATGGCTGCTCCCACCCTCTTCACCATTACCCTTCTCTCTCATCCCTATAGTTCTTTTATGAACCTCTACATACATACACCCTCTCCATGTCTCTCTCTATTGCTTCTATGTTACAATTTCATTTACCTCTCCTAAAAATATCTAAAATTCAGCATCTTAACCATGATAACTTCTGCAAATTGAGGATTTTTCATCAACAAATCCTCTTTTCATCGTGGTGGTCAACCGTGGCGGCGGCGTAAAGAAGCGAAGAAGAAGAAGACCAGCGGTCATTTTTTCCACAATCTACACAAGGGTGAGTTCAAGCTTCTTCAAAGCTTCACCATCTCAATGATTCTCTTTTAATTCACCCCTCTTACTTCAACCATCCACCCCATTCTACCCATTGTAAATATATCATTAACTTTCTAGTGATTACTAACACTAACCACTAACATACTAACACAAAATAGTATTGACCTAACCATAAAAGACACCTCACCTCAAGACATGTACAAAGTAACTCTCTCTCTCTCTCTCTCTCTCTCTCCTTACTTAAAACTCTACTTTCACATTATTCACCATCAATAATGCTCTCTTTTGAGCCCACATCCATGACTCAAGCAGACAAAGAAGGCCCGCAATGTTTTGATATTAAAAAAAAATCATAATCTTGATTTGTTAGCTTGTAAATTAGGATTTCTAATAATCTTAATGAGGGGTCTCCAACCTATAAATAGGCCCCTCTCCTTCTTGTAAAACAACCTCCAACATCTCACATAGCACCCCAACACTCTATGCGTGAGGAGAGACTTAGGTGTAGCAACCACTTGTGAGCTTCACTCTTGGTGTGAGAGAAGCCTTCAAGCTACACATTGCAAGTGAGAGAGTGTGAGTTTCTCAAATCTCAAAACCACTATTGTATATGCTCCTTCATCATCAATAAATTGAGGTTTGGTGCATCAAAGGCGTGATTCGACATTCAAATCTTTGCCCTTCCATTTGTGCAATACGGTTTGGTGAATTCAAGGTGACTTGTGTATTTTGAGTTTCCATCGGTTGATCTTGATTTTAGAAAGTGTTTTAGTGTGTTTTTCATTGCCAATTTTGTGTCCATTGTAAGAGGGTATTGTGGTGAGAGGTCTCCCACACCCTAAGACAGTGTGTGTGTTTTTGCAATGATTAGCAATCACTAAGCATTGAGTGAGTTTTTGTACAAGCTCTACGATAGCATCATAACGTTTTATACAAGTTCTACGATAGCATCATAACGAACCATCTCTATTTGCAAGTCACAAATAAGGTATTACGCAAGATCCTTTTCTCTCTCTCTCTCTTCCCTTTGCTCTAGCTCTCTCTGGTCCATTTTGTGTGTGTCTTGGTGTGAGGTTGCTTGTGTGTGTTGTGTGGTGCATCTTCTTGGTTGTACCAAAATCTCTCTTGCGTCCTAGTTCGCATACCATAACTAGGTGGTGCCCCTATCTTGTTTGGGTTTGGCTGTGGGTTTGCTGTTTTGTTGTGCTTGTGGTTGCCCCAGCCCCAATTGAGCATCACGGGAGCCTTGAGGGGTGTTTAGAGGTCGCCTCTCTTGTTGCCCGCCCCGGACCGCCTCAGTAGAAAAGTATAGCCAAGTTGCAGACACCAAGAGCCTGGAGCTGGACAAAGAGTGTGTGCAAGGCCAAGATGGTAATCAAGCTTTTGTGGTGGAGAAAAACAAAGATGAAGATGTAGATTCAGAGTCAACATATGATGATGATGAGAATGATACAAGCTTGAGATTTTGAAAGACAAGGAAAGAGGGTATCATATAGGAATCCACATCCTATGGCGAGCAACAGAGTCTGATGATCCTGAACTGGTAAGAACAAAGCCGCCATGTTGTATATATGAGAATATTGTGATTGGGAATATGAAGAAAGAGCAAATTGAAGTGTTAGAGCTTAAGAATGTGTTATATGAAATTGAAGATGGCATGTGGCACCATGTTCATGACTATGCTAATGAGGGCTGCAGTGGAAGCACAAGGTTGCATCTGTGGATAGCCAAGATGACTTACAAGGTCAATGAGAAGACAACGATGAAGTGATAACCAAGAAAGTTGGTGACTCTTCTTATGCTCATAATGTGCTAGTTTCTAAATAGAGGGAGCATCTATCCCCCATCTATCATCCCCTAAGGATTTCACTGGTGATGCCTTGGATATAGGCTCGATATGTCTCTTTTGATTAGATATGCATTGAAGACGGTTTTGATGGGGGATTTGATGAACTAGTGGTCGATATGGATGAAGAGTTGGAGATGCTTGTTGGTAAAGCTTTGGCTAGGATACATGTGAAGTGAGGGTTTGCCTCTCCACAAATGGAGTTTCCTTTGGGTGATAAATTGTCAGCTACTATGGTTATGCAGGTAGAGGTAGCTGTGGAGGAGTATTTGTATCAACTGTGATGAGGAGATTTCTTGCATGGAGTTTGTTGTAGTACATGGTTGGACGGGACGAGAGGGTCAAGATATGTGTATGTGCAATGCGAGTAATAGAGTTCTTGGGCAATGAGGTGCATCCAAAGTTGGTATGTGCTGTGATGTGGACAATTTAATTCTATGGGTGTCTACAAGTGCATGGAAAAGTGATAGTATAGGTATAAAAGCCCAAGGCAAGCAAAGGTTGTTGAGATGTATACTTCAGGTGGTTTTTCATGCCAAGAAGGCTCCAAAATAGGCCAATCAAGTTGGAAAGAAAAGATGTCGGAAGTGCTAGGATTGTGCCTTGGTATGTGGTGTTCAAGATGCTCTATGAGTTAGTACATGCAGCTCCTCAAATGGAGCTACAAAGTGAAACTTATGGCAGTTCAAAGATGAAATGCTTTGTAGGGCCCCGACGGACAGGGCAAGCAGAGATAGATGGTCAGATTTGATGTCAGTGGATAGCTTCAAAGTTATAAGGTTGTGGTGCATGGTGGTCTTTTTGGATATTCAATGAAAGTTCAGATGGGAAAATTGTGGCTAGATGAGTTTTTGTTGAGGACCAGTTGAGTGGCAGCTTGACCACCTCGATAGGCGTGCCATCTAGAGTTTTTGGGAGTGCCAATGTTCTTGAGGTTTTTGTGCTCTATGTAGAGTGAGCAAGAATTTACAATTTGTCTATCAGAGTCGCGGTGGCCAAGATATGTCAGGTCAAAGTTGATGCACTTGTCTGAGGAAAGGTGCTAGACGATTTTTCTCTGTTTTTAGGATGTCGGTTTGGAATCTTGGGGTGATCAAAATGGGGCAAAGATGTTATTCTTCAGAGTAGGCATGGAAAACATTTGGACAAGCTTGGTGGCTGTAAGATCCCCAATTTTTGGGTCTCTTTTAAAAATAAGAAAAATAGCTTTCAATATTTATTTTACCAAATTTTGACTTAAGATGCTTGATTGAAAATATTTCAAGGTTCTAGAGTAAAAATCAAGGCTGTTTCCATGTTCTTGTAGGTTAGACGGACGTTTGGTGCAGCTTTCAAAAAATATGCTATTTTTAGTTTTTTTAATGTTTTTTATGCTTTTAGGTGCTTTTTTGCAAAAAGCAAGGTCAGATCCTTGATCTACGTGTCCCAAGGAAGTTATAGTTCAATTTTGTAAAAATCTTCTTTTCGAGTGCCTTTTACACTATTTTTAGCTTTTTATGATTTTTAGTGCTTTTCAATGAAAAGAAAATCCGCTTTCTTATTTCAGTGGACCAGGGGAACCTGTGGTTCAATTTTTTTTTCTTTTTAGTTTTTATGCTATTTTAGCTTTTCGTGCTTTTCAACGTTTTTGAGAAGCAATGTGGTTTTTAGGATGATCTAAACATAAAAATATTAACTTTAGTCTCCGTTGAATTTAAAAATGATCACCCGGAGCAAAAACGGGACGAAACAATATTTTTACGGTAATTATTTTTTATAAAAAGTGGCATTATAAATACGCCAGGGCAGTATGGGAAAGTCATAATTATGTGGGGACATTATGGTGTGGCATAGTCTAGCTAAGGCTCCATTAGTTGGCCAGATATTGTTCAATTGGTCAGTTTTACTAGAAAAATTGAATGGTAAGTGGGAGAGTTGACTACCAAAAGCTGTGCTATGTCTTTAGAAAAAACTAGAGTCTTTTCGCAAAAGCAGGAAGCTAATCCTGGCTAAGAGGTAGCGCCCTCCGGGAAGTTGTAGCTTAGGGCACACTCCGGGCAGTTGGAAAAGCTATAAATTGGCATAGACATGTAATGTACCTGACATTTTTCAATATCTCAGAAGCAGAAGCTCTCTTGCCTTGACATTGGAGTTACCTTCTCTCCCTCAAGCTCTTACCTTCAAGCCATCTCCATCTACAAATATTTCTCTACCATTGTCATATTTCCCTTTGGATTCTTGAGTTCTCTTTCTCTCTTTTCCTTTTCTCTACCTCGATACGATGGCCTCGAAACGACTCTTACCTTCAAGCCATCTCCATCTACAAGTCTTTCTCTACCATTGTCGTATTGCCCTTTGGATTCTTGAGTTCTCTTTCTCTCTTTTCCTTTTCTCTACCTCGATACGATGGCCTCGAAACGAGTAACTCAAAGCTCGAAGCACGCTCAAGTCGCTCCAACTCCAAGAAAGGTGCAAAGGAAGGCATCAACTACTTCATCTATAGCTTAAGTGGAGGTAACGACTACGGAAGAAGTGGAAGCCATTCGACCTCAATTATAGGAGGTAACCAATCATGTCGCTAATTCGGTAAGATAAATTTATAATTCTGCATTACTATTCATGCTGACTCCGGAAGCTAAGCCTAGGGAACCCCTTAAACCGTGCAAGAAACAGGATTCTATCATAAGAGACAACCATATGTTTTCATAGACTAGTGAAAGAAATGTCTGATAAATTATCACTGTTTGTTCAATTGTTATTGTTTGATAAGTTGTTGTTGGTTGATATGAAGAGTTGGTTGATCATGTTTGAAGAACCACTTAAAGAGACGAATTGTTAAAAGAATATCTTTTGTTCCTCGTGGGTAGCGAGATGATTCCATGGTTAGCGGAGATTAACCTCAGATTATCGGCTCTTTTTTGTTCCTCGCGGTTAGCGAGATGCCTGGCGTTTAGCAAGATGCCTCACGGTTAGCGAGATGCCTCGCGGTTAGCCAGATGGGAAGGTTGTCTAATTTGTGGTTAGCGAATAAATCCTTTGCAAAGGCTCTGTCAGTTAAATAGAGGAAGTCTGCGGGTAGCGGCAAACTCATAAGAAATCGAAAAAGTTTATTTTGTTGAAATATAGGATTGCCTTCATTAGGCCTTGTTTGAATTGTTTTGGTATTGGTTGAAGGGATGTATAAACGAACTTGTGCCTGTAATTAATTAAGGAACAATGTTTGTATATGTAAAACAGTGTGGTAGTAATTAAAAAACAAGATAAAAAGTATGAGTGTGGGGTGAAAAGTGGGGGCTGGCTCAGGTTGCTAGTTAAGGATGGGTGGTCTTGATTAGTCGAGAAACTCTCCACTCTCTCTTATTAAGAGAAGAGAAATTAAAGACTCATTTTGCCAAGAGTCGAGAAGTCATATACGTGTCCTTGAAAGCTATGGACCTGATTAGTTGGGTACTTTTCACAAGTTAGTTTAGACTATGTCTCATATCATATTCATGGTTTATAAATGTGGCCGTGCCTCTTAAATGTGGGAAAAAAAGCGTTGTTTATGGATTCTACATATGTCAATGGGATTTCATCTCTATGTAATAGGAATTAGCTTTCATTAGAATCCTTGATTTATCGACTTGGCTTATGGTGTATGACCCTTATAACCACAAACATGATGGATAGAAGACTTTCTCTCTTTTGTTGCTCGTATCTCTACTTTGTCGAATGGAGTAGGGTGTCCTAAAAAAAAAGGAGAATAAAAGAAGGCCATCTATCAAGTCGCCCCAATCTTCTCGGGGTTGGGGACCTCACAACTGGTATCAGAGCATAGGTTAAAAATATTTGATTGGCTACTTCAAGCTCCCTCATGTGTATGGTTTCTATACCCATTATCCAACTTATCCTTGGAAGAGTACTACTCAAAGTTTGTAAGGCTTAGACGTTACACACCATCAATGACCATTAAACAGCAGGTAGCTCGCTTTTGTCAAGGTTTAAGAGAACCAATTAGCTCGCAATTGGAAGCCTTGAAGCCCACCACTATACAAGATGCTTTACTACGAGCTAAACCTTTAATGAAGAACAAGGGATTAGAAGAAGAATTAAACAAAATCAAGGTTTCAACGATAAACAATCACAAAGAGCTTATGCCACCAATGTGCAAAATCCTCCATGCTTGAATGTTCGATGCTTTGAATGTGGAGAGTTAGGACATTATTGGAACACTTTTTTACGTTTGAAAAATAGAGTAGCAGTAGCAAGTGAAGTAGACTAAGGACATCACCCTTTTGGATATAATGATGATCGAGATAGTAATTAGAGTAGGAGCATCGTCACTTTTTCTCGAGATGAGGACATCTCGAATCCCTAAGTTGAGGAGATTGTAATGTACCCAACATTTTTCAATAAAAGTATTTTATTTACTTTGCAAATATTAAAGGTTCATATTTTGTTAAGTCTTAAAGCTTTCAAATGGAACGATCAGATCAAAAATCAGACTCTAGAACTACTAATTATGAGCCTTATTCACTTGAAAACAATAGGTTGACAGAAAACTCAAGCCTCAAGACTGTATCTAAAGATAAGAGTTGACCTTTTAGGAAAGAGAGATCAATTTTAGGAAAGGAGGAGTACTTTTAAGAAAGAAAGAGTCTTTTCAGAAAAGAGAGAGGAGGAGTTTAGTTTAGAGCTCTTTTCTTGGAAGCCAAGCTTCTTCTTAGAGGTTCAAAATCACGCATTGAATTTCGTGTCCAAATTTTTATATATATTGTTTGTCTTTTTTTTTTGAGCCACGAACGTACACAAACTTATCTCTCTTTGCTTCCCTCTATTCTTAGCTGGCCTTGAGAGCCTATATAAAGACCCCTCTCCCTTCTCTTTCAAGACACACACACACTCTCAGAAGTGGAAGCTCTCTTGCCTTGACGTCGGAGTTACCTTCTCTCCCTCAAGCTCTCTCCCTTAAACTCTTACCTTCAAGCCATCTCCATCTCCAACTCTTTCTCTACCATGGTCATGCTGCCCTTTGGATTCTTAAATTCTCTTTCTCTCTTTCCCTTTTGTCTACCTCGATACGATGGCCTTGAAACAAGTAACTCGAAGCTCGAAGCATCTTAAATCTTTCAAATGGAACGATTGGATAAAAAATCGGACTCTAGAACTACTAATTATGAGCCTTATTCACTTGAAAACAATAGGTTGATGGGAAACTTAAGCCTCAAGACTGTATCTAAAGATAAGAGTTGACCTTTTAGGAAAAAGAGAGCAATTTTAGAAAAGGAGGAGTACTTTTAAGAAAGAAAGAGTTTTTTTAGAAAAGAGAGAGGAGGAGTTTAATTTAGAGCTCTTTTCTTGGAAGCCAAACTTCTTCTTAGAGGTTCGAAATTGTGCATCAGATTTTGTGTCGGATTTTTTTTTTAAAAGTTACGAACGTACACGAACTTATCTCTTTTTGCTTCCCTCTATTCTTAGCTGGCTTTGAGAGCTTATATAAAGACCCCTCTCTCTCTTCAAGAGACACACACACACACACACACACACACTTAGAAGCGAAATCTCTCTTGCCTTGACATCGGAGTTACCTTCTCTCCCTTAAGCTCTTACCTTCAAACCATTTCCATCTCCAAGTCTTTTTCTACCATCGTCGTGTTGCCCTCAAGATTCTTGAGTTCTCTTTCTCTCTTTTAGGGGTAGCGGAATGCCTGGCGATTAGCAAGATGCCTCACGGTTAGCGAGATGCCTCACGATAATTAGCAAAATGGAAAGGTTGCACAATTCACGATTAGAAAATAAATCCTTTGCAAAGGCTCTGTTGGTTAGACATAGGAAGTCCCTGGGTAGCGTCAAACTCATAAGAAATTGAAAAAGTTCTTTTGTTGAAATGTAGGACTATCTTCATTAGGCCTTGTTTGATTTGTTTTGGTATTGTTTGAAGGGCTGTATAGAAGCACTTGTGCTTGGAATTAATTAAGGAACAATGTTTGTATATGTAGAATAGTGTGGTAGTAATTAAAAAACAAGATAAAAAGTGTGAGTGTGGGGTGGAAAGTGGGGACTGGCTTAGTTTACCAGTAAAGGATGGGTGGTTTTGATTAGTCAAGAAACTCTCCACTCCCTCTTATTAAGAGAAGTGAAATTAAAGACTCATTGTGCCAAGAGTCAAGAAGTCATATATGTGTCCCTGAAAGCAATGGACCCGATTAGTTGGGTACTTTTCACAAGTTAGTTTAGACTATGTCTCATATCATATTCAGGGTTTATGAATGGCGACCGTGCCTCTTAAACATGGAAAAGAAGGCGTTATTTATGGATTCTACATATGTCAATGGGATTTCATCTCTATGTTATAGGAATTAGCTTCCATTAGAATCCTTGATTTATCGACCTGGTTTGTGGCGTATGACCCTTATAACCACGAACATGATGGATAAAGGACTTCCTCTCTTCTGTTGCTCGTATCTCTACTTTGTGGAAACGGAGTAGGGTGTTGTCAATGGAAAAGGAGAATAAAGGAAGGCCATCTATCAAGTCGCCCTAAATCTTCTTGGGGTTGAGGACCTCACAAGACACCTTAGTTTTTAGTGCCGTTTGTAGCGTCTACTACCGCAAGGCTATACGTATCTATTGTACGAAGTGGTGAAAGCTCTTTATCACCATCTCCATAAGCTCTTATATCTTGGGAAGAATGAGAAGAAGGATATTCTCTCTGTACTTGCTTACTATCTCCTCTCTTGTTTCACGGTGTACACGCTCTCCGGAAGCTTTCGTGGTGGATACCTCTACGTAGGTCTCATCACCGCTCTCTTGTGGGAAAGAAAGAAGCCTTTCAATAGCCCCTAATCAATTCTAAAGCACGGTGAGAAGCTCTAAACTCCATAGCGATTATTTTTTTTTCTCTCTCTCTCTCTCTCTCTCTCTCTCTATGTCGTTTTCTGAGCCTCTCGGTGATAGTGTTTTCATATACGAGTGCATGCATGGATTAACGTAGTACGTATGAAGTTATCTCATGATTATTTCATTATGTTTAACATGGTGACTTATGCACATGATGCGTTTATGATCACGTGCGTGCATAAAAAGCGCTTTTTGTTTCACGTCATAGAGACGGTAGGAACACTATTTTGGTCATAACTCACAAACCGTTATAAATCAGTCCAAATCCTTTAAACGAGAGACAAAACATATCATTTAGTACATTTTTTTTCTAAGTGTTATGTGAAAATCATGCTTGAGCTAAGAGATATGGTAAAAAAATAGCTTGCTGCCCACTACACAACCAAATGTTTTGACTCCAGGCTCCTTGGAGAACCACTATATAGATTCACCGGATGGGCAAATCCACTTAACCAATTGAAAAGCTTGATGGAACTTGATGATAAGTGTATTTAGGTCTGCGTTATCATCTCAAAAATACGAGTAATTAATCATTACATTACCAGTTTTACTTACGCATGTAGGAATGCTACCAAGAGGAAGTACCATATGACGTAGTGAGTCAACCGAGCTGTTTATGTATGATTTATGGGCATCTCATAGATGAAACAAAGTCACCAAAGAAGGATATTCTCTCTGTACTTGCTTACTATCTCCTCTCTTGTTTCACGGTGTACACGCTCTCCGGAAGCTTTCGTGGTGGATACCTCTACGTAGGTCTCATCACCGCTCTCTTGTGGGAAAGAAAGAAGCCTTTCAATAGCCCCTAATCAATTCTAAAGCACGGTGAGAAGCTCTAAACTCCATAGCGATTATTTTTTTCTCTCTCTCTCTCTCTCTCTCTCTATGTCGTTTTCTGAGCCTCTCGATGATAGTGTTTTCATATACGAGTGCATGCATGGATTAACGTAGTACGTATGAAGTTATCTCATGATTATTTCATTATGTTTAACATGGTGACTTATGCACATGATGCGTTTATGATCACGTGCGTGCATAAAAAGCGCTTTTTGTTTCACGTCATAGAGACGGTAGGAACACTATTTTGGTCATAACTCACAAACCGTTATAAATCAGTCCAAATCCTTTAAACGAGAGACAAAACATATCATTTAGTACATTTTTTTTCTAAGTGTTATGTGAAAATCATGCTTGAGCTAAGAGATATGGTAAAAAAATAGCTTGCTGCCCACTACACAACCAAATGTTTTGACTCCAGGCTCCTTGGAGAACCACTATATAGATTCACCGGATGGGCAAATCCACTTAACCAATTGAAAAGCTTGATGGAACTTGATGATAAGTGTATTTAGGTCTGCGTTATCATCTCAAAAATACGAGTAATTAATCATTACATTACCAGTTTTACTTACGCATGTAGGAATGCTACCAAGAGGAAGTACCATATGACGTAGTGAGTCAACCGAGCTGTTTATGTATGATTTATGGGTTGTTTTGGTGACTTTGTTTCATCTATGAGATGCCCATAAACCTATGTGAGGGTATATGGTTAGGCAACCCAAACCGCATAGGTAGATATGATTAAAGTGGCTTTCTTTTTGGATTACCGTTTCTTGTGTAAGTACCATATGGATAAAGTGATGTGATAGAGTGCTAGTCTATATTATGGATGTGAGATTGATGCATTGGTTTGAGGTCAAATGCTTTCATTTGCATGTTATGCATGCTCTCAAAAATGTCAAAAGGTTGTTTTTTTCCCATATGTGTGAAGTTACAGTTTATGGTTGACCCAAAGGTCGGAGCTGTTTTTGCATCATGTTTATGGTGATTAAATGCTATCATACGATGTATGGAAACTTATGGATTGATACAGATACCTCATATGCATGGTTATGATTGATTTCCATTTTTCTAGGTCAAAACTAGCTCTATGTGCTACGAAGGTGAAGTGCATATGTGATGCATCAACTTTGCATGGTTGGATGTTGTCAAAATTGGATTTTTATATCATGATTAAATGTTGGTCAGAGGATATGTCAAACTCCAAGTATGGGAGTTGGTTCAGTGTGATTATGATTTATGGTTAAGGGTTGAGATTCCCTCATGGATTATGGTTATGATGTTATGGTGGAAGCCCGTGTGGTTTATGGTTTTTTTTTGGGATATGGTTATGCTGCCAAAATTTTTGCCGCCATGTTATGTTCTAAAGTGGTTATGTAGGATTAGTCGTGCCTCAAGTTGGGTGGAGTGCTCACCCATGTGATGTGATTGGATTATGGTTTATAGTTTTGGGATTGGATCATGAAGTGCTCTAGATGGTTTATGGTAGACGTATAAGGGTAGAGACCCTGTACAATCTAACTTCTTGGAAAAGATTGTTTATGCACATGGAAAGTGCTATTGTGATTGGACTCACATGTTATGTTTCTCATGGAAGCGTCGCTACAAAACTAGGATCACCAACATTGCTTAGCCTTAGATTAAAGGGTCGTTGACCTGGGGCTTTGTTGGATTGGGGGTGTTGCATAGGTGTTCTTCTTTTTGTTAGGCTCATCTACACGGTTAGTGCATCAGGGTTGAATGACCTTCATGGATAACACATCGGGGATTTTTTCTTGGCTTTGCCTAAACACCCGGTGCTAGGCATCGAAGAGGCGTGGCGTCTAAACTGATATGGTTGGTGTTGATACCCTACCACCTACTGTTACTTGGGATCCTTTCATAGCTTGGGTTCATGGAGGGAGGCAAAGAAGCTTCAGCTTATGTCTGGCTCAGGTAGGTTGGAGGTGTTCTGGCTCGCTCTCGACAAAGTGAAACTCTCTCTGTCCATAGTAGATCAGATGTGGATGGGTGGACCGATTGATCCCTACATAGGGTCTGGTGCTCTGCTACTCATTTTGTCATAAACTTTTTGATGTTATGGTATATCCAGATGTTATCATTGTATTAATATATGGTTTTCTGTTTCACTTAGATGGGGCATTTAAAGATTCTCTGTTGTCATTTTCTCATGTCTCTGTGCACTCTATTTCACCCTCCACTATATTCTCTCTCTCTCTCTCTCTCTCTCTCTCTCTCTCTCTCTCTCTTCCTGCAACGTAGTGTACACATATATTCACCCTCTACAATGTTATATTTTTCTTGAGTACGCTTTCATTCATAACACCCATTCAGGGGCAACACTAGTTACAAGGTGCCTCTGGATGCCGTCCGGCTCATGGCCTAAACTCCATGCTTTGTCAGGCACTAAGAGCTCCTCCTCTATGAAAATGCTTCCACAACTCTAATGTATATTGAAAATTGTAGATTTTAATTTGTGCATAGACCCCCGAGGAAGGGTATCTTTCACCTTGTATCAGAGCCTATTCTCAAGGCTATGGGGATAGCCTAAAGCTTGATACTAGTCAGGTTAGCTATACATTGTGCATGCATTCATGCATGCTGTTTGAGAAAGGAGATTGTATTCATAATGCCTCTATAAGTGACATTGGTTTGTGGTACTTATTTGACTTGTCTTCTTGAGTGGAGGTGTTTGGTTTGAGTTATGGTGAAGTGGTTGAAGTGGTCAATAACGACATTGTAATTTCTTTGAATGTTTGTTTTGTAGTAACAAATGGCTTCTAGAGTGACGTCTGAATGCTTTAGCCAGGGGAATGATATTTTGGCCATAGTGTTCAACAATATGGTGACACGGTTGCCCAGGGATGAATGGGAACTCTTTTACATAGAAATCGGGACCAAATTCTTTGGCATGCCAGGAAGCACAACTTGTTGGAAGAGTGTTGACTGTAGCTACCTTAACCGTCACCAAGAACCCTTCTGTCAATTCTTCATCTATATTGAGGACAGTCCAAGAGATTGGTGTGCCAGCCTCAGGCTACTTCAACTCAGAATATGGTTAGGCCTAGAAGACATGTTCTACTACTTGGCAATGCACCCCCAAATGTTAAGGATTGCTGAAGTTACTAAGAAGTTTCAAGCTCTTGCAAATGTTATAGGAAAAGAAAAGCTAGAGGATAACTAGAGACCACGTTGTCTGTTATAGGAAAATAAAATCTAGAGGATAACTAGAGACCACGTTGTCGCATGGGAGGTTTGAGCGAGTACACTATCATGAGAGTTAAAATAATATTTAGAGAATTATCTCCAAGACACACATAATATTGTAAAGAAGTCATAAAAACCAAATTTGATGAATAGGAGAAGCATAGACTCAGTTTTGGTTCACATGTGTACTAAGTTTTCTCTCTCCTTGTCTTGTTTTTAGATGGATCTTATTAATTGTCTAGATGAACTCCCAAGTGATTTTGCACAAAGGGTCTATTTCAATTATGTGGTTGGATTCAGTCTCCATTGGGGAATTCAAGTGGTTCAAGTTTTGAAGGGGACTGGAGACTACCTTGTACTCAACACTTATGTAGCATGGGAGTTATATGTTGAAGCTCAGCCTGAACATCGAACACAAGTGCCTGATAGGTTTATGACCAATACATAATTTGGGTAAATGAAAAGATCTAAGAAGGTGATGTTAAAGTGCAAGGATATGTTCTTTACCTTAACTTATGTTCTCTTTTGGACATACCAAGTCGTGAACTCATACTTAGTAAGAAGGCCCTCATGCTAAACAAAAGATACAGCTTTTGTGAGAAGGTCATAATCAGAGTATGGAAGAAGTAAAATGGCGGTAACCTCTATTATGTACCCCATGATTGGTTTAATAGAGTCTATGGACCTATTCTCAAATACACCCTCACAATGTTACTGTTACCTTTGATAGCTGCGAGAAACCAAGGTGGATTAGTGACTTTGCCCAAGCACAACCAATGATAGTGAACGCGAGTAGATGTTTCTACAGTGGTGATGTAAATGAATGACATGCTCATGTAAACTGCTTTAATGGATTACCACCCACGAAAATATCACGAGAGGAGGAATGGTACAAAAAGGAAGACGTGAATTTCAATGCACAAGTTGAAGTGCTAAACTTTGATACTTGAGATGTGAACAAATATAGGGGTAGGACCTAGGTTGTAGGAACCAAGAATTGGTTCATAGGACCCTTTTGTATTTATGTATCTCCCTAGAAACACTATGTACCTTTTTTGGTCTTATGCGGTTATAAAAATCTGATTTTGATGTAGCACATTGTTTTGAGGATATAATATTTGAGTTTGAATCTTGGTTTATCATTCTAACTAACTTGAGTGATGGGCGTGTGTGTGTAGATGGCTGACATCTTACCTCGAGGGATATGGGTGCATATACTCTTCCGCCTTATGGTGGAGGAGCATTTCCAAACTGGAGTGGAAGTGCAAAGGCTTGTCACTACCACGCATAATGGGGAAGAGAAGAAAAGGTTGATGTCTACGGATTGTATTGTACCTAATACATTCCAAGCTTGGTATCATTACGCTACAGGGAATCCCAAGTTTAGACCACTGAGCATAAACACTCGCCTATTGAGAGTATTGAGTGGATACAATCCAAGTTGGGAAAGGAGATTGTTGTCACTAATCAAATACTGTACATAAATGCTTATGAACTTACTGTAAGACCAACAAAGGAAACATGGATGGCTAGAAATATACTTCCTTTAGTAATGGCTACAAGATGCTTTGACATTGTTATATTTAATGTATGGGGCCGTCAATGTGACAACAACGATCGACACTTTGTAAACTTTTTCAAAACCCAAATTTTGTGATATAGAAATTGGATTATTTTATTATTATTTCTCCTGGTTGAGGATTAGATTTATGTGTCGAGCAGATCTTCCTCCAATAGGCTTTTGTATTATAGATTCTCTCATCAAGAGAGACTTGGTACAATACAATCTTTGTGTTCCTTGTGACCTACGTGATGCAATGAAGAACAGGAAACTTCATGCATCATAAGCATAACATAATACTTTGTAAAAAGAATTAACCATCCCTGGCCTCAGTCTCAAGGCCTCAAACACGTTCAAAGGTGGAGAGAGGGAGTGGGGAATGAGGGTAGGGAAGAGAAAGAAGAAGTAAGATACGAGAAAGAGATAGTTTCTCACTTATCATCACTCTTCTTGTATAGCATAGCATAATATCATAATAATGATGATGAAGAAGACGGAAAGCTTAAGCATTGAAGCATGACTCTTGGTCGGATTTTCATTTCATAGTCAAGATTGTTGGTGTAGGCCTCAACTTCTCAGCAAACTTGGAGAAGGAGATGGAGGTCTTGCACTTTGCACCTCATACCATGAGGGTATGTGTGTGTGTGTGTGTGTGTTGGGGGGGGGGGGTGGTGGTATATACCCCCAATCTAGCCCCCTCCTTGCTTTGGTCGACCCCTCTTCTAAATCTTGGAGGTTGCTCATTGGATCCCTTCAAGCCTAGACAATCACATGCACAATGCATATCAAGCAAGCATGCTAGCCTTGCGACAAGTGTCCCCCTTTCCCCTTTGAGAGATAGGTCCACTTGATAAATGCATAAACAAATATAAAAAATCACTAAATTATCAATTGCAACCCTTGAGAGGCCAACTAGGCTTTAGGCACACCATGAGGGCAACATGAAGAGGAGCTTGACATGCGTCCCTGGTGCTTCATTAGGCAAGGCTTGACTTGGAGAAGGAGATGGAGGTCTTGCACTTTGCACCTCATACCATGAGGGTGTGTGTGAGAAACTAGGCAACTAGGCTCTGGTAGATCCTCCTCCCAACCTCCCTTTATAGGGTGGACTCCTAGCCCCTTGCCCTAGATGGATCCCCTGTCCACATTTCCTAGCCCGGCCCGTGGCCGTAGTCCTTGCCTAGCCTAGTTCTTAGGGTACAAGACCTGTGTCCTGACATTACTCCCCCCTTAAAGAAGAGTTTTCGTCCTCAAAAACAAAAGTGGGAAACTTCTTCTTAAGAACACTAATGTTTTCCCAAGTGGCACCTTCTTCAGGTCGGTCTTTCCACTTGATTAAGGCTTGTTTTCGTACATGATGGCGTGTACGCAACTCATGATAGTCCATAACACGTTCAGGTTCATGCGGTAACGTAGGAGGTTCAATGTAATCGACCAAAACCTGTTGGTCAATGACGTTGTCGTCCCCATGTAACCGCTTTCGTAAACGGCTGACATGAAACACCGGATGAATGCGAGAGTGAGATGGTAGTAGTAGCTTGTAGGCGCGATCACCAACTTGCTTGAGTATTTTGAAAGGCCCACAATAGCGGGGAGATAATTTAGGTATCGGTCCAGTTTTCAGACTTTCTGAATGTTCTGGCACACGTAAAAATACTTCCTCCCCTTCTTCAAAGGTAACTTGCCGACATTTCTCATCAGAGTATTTCTTATACCGATCCTGTCCTTGTCGGACATTCTGACGAGCAAGTTTCAGCATATCCATGTGGTCTTGGAGAAAATCCTTAACCTGTTGAAGTTTTTTGATTGCCAACCCCACCGTAACTGGTGACCTAGGTTGAAACCCGTACATGAGCATGAAAGGATTGAAGCCCGTTGTGACATGCTTATAACTGTTGTAGGAAAACTCGAGAATAGGTAAGTATTCTTCCCAGTTTGTCTCTTTTTTGCTAACGTATGCTCGAAGCATATCCTCTAGCACCTGGTTAACCCGTTCCATTTGACCATCTGTCTCTGGATGGTCAGTTGTACTAAGGTTGAGTTGTGTACCCAATCATTTAAATACAGCTCGCGAGAAGTGACTGTTAAACTTTGGGTCACGGTCACTAACAATATTACTTGGCAACCCATACAATTTGTACAAATTGTCCACAAACAATTTTGCTAGTTCTGGTGTCTTAACTGTTGATTTGGTCGAAATAAACTTACATAGTTTAGTCAGCCTGTCTACGACCACCCATACTGAGTCATGTCCGCGTATAGTGGTTGGTAAACCTACTATGAAATCCATGGAGATACTTTCCCATTTTCCATTGGGAATTTCCAAGGGATGTAAGAGTCCTCCTGCTTTCCGGAGCTTTGCTTTTTTAACTTGACATTTTTGGCAATGCAAGACATAAGCTTGAACAAAACCACAGAGACCTGGCCAGTAAAACTGTCGTCATACAAGAGAGTAAGTTTTTCTAATCCCCGGGTGCCCTGCACTTGGACTATCATGACATTCATAAAGAATTTGGCGCCGAATGTCTGTGTACCGACGTTTGTGTCCGTCGGTACACAAACTCTCCCCTTGTGGAGTAGGTACCCATTGTCGATGGTAAAATGCTTCCATCGCTGTAGTTCATCACTTGATAAAGGAGAACTAGGTGTGGAGGTTAACTGTGCACTACCTGCATTGGAGTGAGAAGGATCCCTCTTTTGAACATGGCTCCACACTTTGGAATATGTTTCATCTTGCTCATATTTGCCCTTGAGAGAATCTAAAAATTCACTACGAAGTTCCGTGAACAATAGTGAATTAGTCTCTAGCATTCGACTGAGAGCATCTGCCACTATATTGTATCGGCCTTTGCGATACCTTAACTTGGCATCATATTCCTGAAGGATCTCGGCCCACCTGGCTTTTCGACCCTTTAAATCTGTTTGTTGTGTAAACCATTTGATGCTTTCATGGTCAAACACAATCTCGAACTGAGCACCATACAAATAGTGACGCCATGTCTTTAAGGCAGACACTATTGCATAGAGTTCACGTTCGTAAGCAGAGTAATTCTGCTGAGCTGCATCCAACTTCTTACTTTTGAATGCAATTGGCCGTTCGTCTTGTAACAGGACTGCTCCAATAGCATGGTCGCTGGCATCCGTTTCCAAAACAAATGGTATCAAAGGATCGACAATAGCTAGTATAGGAGCTGTAGCTAATGCATCCTTGAATGTTTCAAAACTCTGCTGTTGAGTGGCACCCCATTGAAAAGACTTACCTTTGCCTTTTAGTTGGTCCGTCATAGGTACAACAAGATGAGCATAGTTTTTAACGAACCTTCGGTAAAAACCTGCAAAGCCTAAACGTATCTGTAATTCTTCAAGATTTTTAGGAGGTGGCCATTTCCGGATGGTATCCACTTTGGATTGATCCATGTACAGGCCATTTGCTGAAATAACATGCCCTAAATAATGAATTTCTTCCTTGAGAAAATCACATTTAGATTCCTTGGCATATAACTTGTTTGCACGTAACAACTCAAACACCTGTCTGAGATGTTGCAAGTGCTCTTCTTCAGAAGCACTGTAAACTAGTATGTCATTGAGGAACACAATGACAAATTTGCCCAGATATGGTTTCAAGACACTATCCATAAGTGTCATGAAAGTTGCGGGCGCATTGGTTAACCCAAAGGGCATCACCAAAAACTCATAATGTCCAAACCGTGTTCGGAATGCAGTCTTAGGGATATCAGCAAGCCGAATACGGACTTGGTGATATCCTGACCTGAAATCAATTTTTGAAAAAATTCGTTTATGCGTTAACTTTTCAAACAACTCATCGACCCTTGGCAATGGGTATTTGTTCTTAATTGTCATCGCATTTAAACCTTGGTAGTCTACGCACATGCGCATACTGCCGTCCTTTTTCTTCACCAAAAGTATAGGCGAAGCCCATGGTGAAGAATTGGGTTGTATAAACCCTCTGCTAAGGTAGTCAGCAAGCTGGCGTTCCACTTCAGCAGCCTTTGCGTAAGTCATACGGTATGGTGGTTTCCTTACAGGTGTAAAGCCTGCAGCTAGTCAATGACATGTTGCACTGAACGTGTTGGCGGTAAACCTGATGGCAAATCATTAGGAAAAACATCTTGAAATTCCTTTAACAATTTTTGTAACTGATTAGCAACGTTTTCTTGTGTAGAATTAGAAATTGGTGGAATAGAGGAGAGAGAAGCATGCGGCGTTGAGGAATGTTCAACAGACTCAAGATTGGAAAGAAAATGAGACAGTGAGTAACACAATAAAACCTGTTCTATTTCATTATTAAAAATGAGCTGCATTTGCTTAGCATTACAAATCAATGGTGATGATGGTATATCCTTTTCTCCTAACAACAACACATGTGTGCCCTGGGAATCAAACATCAAACTGTTGTGCTCATAGCTACGCTTCAGTGATGGTCCTAGGCTATGCAACCACTCCCTACCAAGAACCACATCAGCCCTTTCCATGTTCATAACTTGAAAAACCAAACAAGTAGAGTACCCTTGTACTTCCAATGGAACAGCTCTGCATTGAGTATCCCATACTTCACTGTCATGTCCATTAATCATTGCTACCTTGTAGTGGTGGGTACTCTGAGTTTGAGGCAGTTTGAGTTTTTTCACCAATCCATAATTGATGAAATTGTGCGTAGCACCGTCATCTACCAAGATGCGCACCTTGTGCCCTTGCAGATATCCGTCCATACGTACTAACTCATGTGGTCCAAAGGTCTGTTTCCACATGGAAGTTGTGAGACAGCATTCATGCACCACCTCAGTGTGTGTTACTTCCACTGTAGAAAACTTGGAGGAAGACTCGAGAGGCAGTAGTTGCACCATGTGCACTACTTTCTCCTTCCCCTGGGCAGCAGATTTCCCCTTGGGACAATCCTTTTTGCCATGGCCTCTTCCTAAGCAATGAAAACATAGCTTCTCTTTCTTGACCTTATCAAAATCCTCAGGAGAGAGAGGACCCCTGGACCCCTTGGGTTTTTTAGATGCCTCTGAACTAGCAACTATAAATTTTCTTTATTGTGCCCGTACTGAGTGCATGTATTATTATGTGTACTAGTAGGCACGTGACTGTGATGTGTTTTCTTATCATCAGGGTCATCATGAATATGTGCTTTCACTATGGCTTCCTCGAGTGTTTTAGGGTCTTGGGTCTTGACATACTTCTTAAGTTTTGGAGTCAGACCTCGGATGAACCCTTGTACTTACTGAAAGGTATCCAATTCTTCCAACTTGAGGATAACATCCCAATAGTGAGAGATATATTCAAGGAGTGATGGATATTGGCGCATGGAACATGTGTCCCAATCGGTCCAATTCCGATCTGCCTCATTGGTAGGCAAAAACTCCTTGCTGAACATTGTTTCAAAGGTTGCCCAACTCTGTGGTATGATGTTCTTCTCCTTGAGAGACATCCACCACTTGTAGGCCTTGCCTTCCAGAGTTAGGCTCGTTTGCAGAGCTCTTATTGCATCCGGAGTGCGCCGTAAGGCGTGAATTCCATCCCATTTACTGAGAAAGATGGTCACTTCATCCTTATTGCGGTCCCGGTCTTCGCCTTTGAAAACTGGTGGTTTGAAATTTTTCAATAAATCATCTACCTCTTTGGGAGTGAGAGTATGTAGTGTTTCATTAATTGGGCCTTGCCCTTGTGTTCCAACGTGCTCATGCATGTGAGTGTCAGCCGGACCCTTGGTCTGCTGTTGCAGCAATTGAATGACTAAATTAGAAAGTTTAGTAACATTTTCATTTAAAGCCTTAAAATTTTCGTCCATGACTGTCATGCGTGTTTGAAGTGCACGAAATTCCTGAATATCGAGCAATTCATAAGTATCTTCTCTGCCGTAGCGTCGCGGGTACTCTCCTTGAGAGTATCCGGCCACAAGCCATCATTGGCAGGAGCGGGAATACTTTGCTCAAAATCAAAATTCATGTTGATATCTGAATCCATGGCTACACAATGCAGTATAAGAAGTACTCAGAAAAAATACCTGATGTCAGTCGCCCTTGCAAGGTGTAGCTACTCCGTGTCGTAGCAGTGAATTGTCGTGCTAACTCAGCTTTGATTTCCAAAAAATACTCCTGTAGTCGTAGTTTGCACCGTAGCCGATAATTAGCCGTGCTAATTTCGTTGGTTGTCAAGGCTTTGAGCAATCCGTAACTCCGTGATGTTGGATACTGTTTGAAAACTTACAAGTTGTCCTCGAAAATCTTGACGTCCTTCGGCGAAGCTAAGTTACCGAGTATGGTCGACTCGGATGGTGCTTGAAGTCGTTGCGAAAACGCAGTAAATACTGTAATTTTGTAGGCGGACCTTGGGAAGGTCGTCGTGATTTTAGGTTGGTCGAACTGCTCGGCTTGCTTCACCAGAAGCTTGCCGGTACTTGCTTATGCCGCCCCCTTGGTGGGAAGACTCATGGGAAGGGCCGCTGAGAGTGGCCAAGAATTAATTCAATGGCCCAAGGCCTTTGTAAATGTGAATCCTCAAGTCTTTTAGGCGCAGGCAGCGAGTAGTCTTCAACGACGAGGATGATGATGACTTGGTGGCTTGCATAGGCCGGCTATGGCCGCGACCTTGTATCTCTTCCCTCTCCTCCACAGGGTGCCCCCTTCAAGCTCAACTCCACCCGATTTCATGCACCACACAGTGGGTTCCAAAACGGAAAGAACTGCCCGATTTAGAAAGAAAAACGGCTAAAATTGGAAAAGGACCTTAAAAGGCAGCGGTTCTCACAAAAGGGGCATGCTTTTAAGGGCCAAAGATGACCACGCCTAGAGAGAGAGTGGAAGAGAGTCCCAAGCTCTGATACCAGTGTAAGAAACTAGGCAACTAGGCTCTGGTAGATCCTCCTCCCAACCTCCCTTTATAGGGTGGACTCCTAGCCCCTTGCCCTAGATGGATCTCCTGTCCACATTGCCTAGCACGGCCCGTGGCCGTAGTCCTTGCCTAGCCTAATTCTTAGGGTACAGGACCCGTGTCCTGACAGTGTGTGTGTGTGTGTGTGTTGGGGGGGGGGGGGGGGGGGGGGGGATATACCCCTAATCTAGCCCCCTCCTTGCTTTGGTCGACCCCTCTTCTAAATCTTGGAGGTTGCTCATTGGACCCCTTCAAGCCTAGACAATCACATGCACAATGCATATCAAGCAAGCATGCTAGCCTTGGGACAAGTGTCCCCCTTTCCCCCTTGAGAGATAGGTCCACTTGATAAATGCATAAACAAATAAAAAAAATCACTAAATTATCAATTGCAACCCTTGAGAGGCCAACCAATAGGCTTTAGGCACACCATGAGGGCAACATGAATAGGAGATTGACATGCGTCCCTGCTGCTTCATTAGGCAAGGCTTGACTTGGCATGAGGGTGTGTGTTTTCTCTCTCTAGCTCCTACAATGAGGGCTCACCCCCCCTTGAGTAGGGATTTTGTTGACTTCCGAGAACACCTCAAACCCCTTAAGCACCTTAGTCATGGAGCACGACAAGAACCTCAAGAACCTTAGTTAGCAAGCACAACAAGAATCTCACAAACCTTCGTCAGCAAGCACGACAAGCACCTCAAGCTTGGGCCGGGTTCCCACCTCAAGCACAACCCTAGCTTCCTAAGGTCAAAAGACTTTTAACACTAACCTTTGGAGGTCTTTAATGAAGCTAACCCTAAGGTCTTTAAACTCCATTAGTTAGCCTTTCTCTTTGACAAACCCTCTATCATTTGGACCCATTTAACCACCCCATGTTGAGATAGATCCATAAGCACATGTCTATATTCTAACCCTTGTTACCGTTTATTCTCCCACATTAAATGATCATTTTAATATGAGAAAATCATTTGGGTTGGTTAGATATTAGATTTTATGACAATGAATGTGAGATATGGCTACAAAAAAAGAAGAAATGTTTGCTATTCTTAGCATCCAAAAGCACGAAGAGTAGGTAAAGTTTCAAGTAAAGCCTTTGAAGGAAATGCATGCAGACGTCATCCTTGGACATTAATGTTTAGACAAGCACAAGGCCTACAGAGAAGATACAATGTTGATACTACTCTCTTCCCCAAGAGGTAGCAAGCAAAAATTAATGGTATCATTAATGCTAGATTAAAGGTTGCAAATTGTGAGACCCAGCAGTGGAAGTCTACTGTGTCTCTTAGAGACATGGCGAAGGGGAGGGAGAAGATGTGTGTGTGCGTGCGCACACGCGAGAGAGAGAGAGAGAGAGAGAGAGAGAGAGAGAGAGAGAGAGAGAGAGAGAGAGAGAGTTTTCTAATTTACACAAAAAAGAGAGTTATCATTTAGGTTTTCTCAACCTTTATAGGCAATTAATAATGTTCACATGAGTGTGTGTCTGACCAAGTTGGACTGACCCCAACAATCGCTCCGTTCAGCCAAACTGGGCATAATCTTTGTCTTGACAACCACCCCTAGAACTTGACTCACACTCTCGTGACACACATAGTTTTAGGATTACTCTCAACTGTGAATTTTTAATATGGTCGTAAACCATGAGTTTTATTTTTTCTCACAACCTGGTGCTACTATCGAGCTACCATCATCCGGGGTTCTTGGTTTGCGCCCAAACTCTAGAGTTTTTGGTATACTCTAGCTAACCTTGGGTTTAGGTTTACCCATTAACCTCATGAGAGTGGGATTTACAACAAGGAGTGGGGCTTCACATTAGGGAAGGTCTTACCTGCAATCTCTTATTCTCTTAGCTGGGACAATGTCTAGTCCCTCACAATCATAACACATGAATGATCAATCACTAATAGGCAGATAAAAATGGGGCCAAGAACTCATGAGAATGGGGAATTGCATGTACAATCATCATGATAAGATTATTACATTATTGTCACCAATGTCGACATACGCTATCATAAAGATGAATGTGGGGTTCCATGCCCAATACAATTGACATATTGTTTCATAGTTTATTATGGCTATGTGAATAGCCCCTTAAGGTATGCTTTATTTATTTTTTAAAAACTTAGTACTTATGATAATACATAACAAAGTAAAGAGAGATGCTTGTTTATTTTGAGAAAAAGTTAGCCTAGAATTCATAAGCAATGACGTGCATGGGGATGATGCTGAGTCGCTAGAAGCTGCAACACCTCGTGTGCCTTGCATTAGGCATGGTGTCAGCCTTGCGTCAGAGGGTCAACGCCCATCTCTCTTGGCTTCAGTTGTAGCCTCTGCATGCACACTGCTTGTGGGCTTCTTCAATGGCTTCCCTCGTCCGTGTGCTCCCTCTGGAGCTAAGTGTTGTGGCTTCTACCCTTTTTCCCCCTCCAATTCTGAGGCATGTCATCATTCTGCAACTTTGGGTGCCCAACCCATCACCTCCTCTTCCTTGAAGTCTTGCCCCTCAGTCTCATTGGGCCCTTTGAATGGCTCTCGCCTTCTATGCAATATGAGCCCCCACACCTAGCTCTTTAGCTGCTTAAATCAATATCACCATTAATGCTCACTAATTGTCTAGTCTGCTTGTGCTTTAGCATTAGACACAGTCTACTATCGCTCAACCGCCAGCTCCACTTGTGCAGTCCGCTACCGCCTAGCCTTTGTCTTCCCATGGGCCTTGTATGTGCAGAGAGATTCGCAAGCAGATGGATCCTGGTTGCCTTGAGTTGTCTGACCTATGGTGCATTACCTACGGACTGGCTTGTAGTGCTTGCAGCCGGCCTCTCAAGCTGATCACCGATTGCTATCAAACGTTTCCAAGCTTCTCACCACAACCTTCTCTCTAGTGCTACAAAACTCCCAAGATGAGGCCTTTTCTCTGATACCACTTGTGAGCTCCCAAAAGTGGAAATCAACTACGTCTCTTACAAACATGGCAAAGGGGAGCGAGCAGAGAGTGTGTGTGTGTGGGAGAGAGAGAGAGAGAGAGAGAGAGAGAGAGAGAGAGAGAGAGAGAGAGAGAGAGAGAGAGAGAGAGAGAGAGAGAGAGAGAGAGAGAGAGTTTAATTTTGTACACAAAAAAGAGAGATGTCATTTAGGTTTTCTTTGCCTTTATAGGCAATTACATAATGTTCACATGAGGGTGTGTCGGCCTAAGTTGGGATGACCCCAACAATTACTGGTACCATTAAGGCTAGATTCAAAGTCACAAATGTCACAAGAATCAATGATAGATCTTACAGGCAAAGGTAAAGCTAAAGTGGACCTTCAATTGAGTAGCACAAAAGGTGTGACAACATATGCCTCTACATCAAAGAACACTCGTGGATCAGTTTTGCAAGAAAATCTGGCTATAGGAACTTCAAATGAATTGCTAAACCAAACAAAAACTCTAGGGAGACACCCAAAACATCAAAGGTATATCAGCCCAAGTACTCAAGAAAACAAAATAAAGTCAAGCAGCTGTTTGTTTCAAGCAGTTTAGTAAAAGTTAGTGATCCAATGTGAATATTAGATGGAAGATCAGTACAGAAAGACAAACACATGGGATGGATAGCATCACAATGGACTTTAAAAAGAGCAAGAGTAATATAGAGGTAATAGAAACATATAGGTACCAAAACCGCGCATGAGGGCATATGTAGTGCAATCAAGACCCTCCCAAGAAAGAAGACCCAGTAGGTATCAATCCTAACAATATCCCAAGATATTAAAGAAGGAGATTTATAAAAGGACAACATGGAATGCTACTCAAGTCTACCACAATTCTCATGAGCACAAAACGGATTTCAAGGAATCTTTCTCTTGAACAAAGGTTCTATAAAGTCTATACAAAGATTTGGCTACCAATCAACCACAAGCCAACTGCAAATACAACAAAATGGCATGAAGATCTCAAGAATTCAACAAGGCATAGTGCTAGGTAGAGTCAATAAAGAAACAATAGAGTTCATAGAGAGATTTGGATTCCTAAGTCTTCCAATGCTCCAATTCCAAAGCCACATATCAACACTCAACATACGATTACAACAAAACCAAAAGCTCCTTACAATAGGCCCAATTGGAGAAACGAACAATAGAGTAATCATAGTCAAAGATGGACAATTAAACTGATACATCTCTTGATTCCAAGATAAAATAGGTATGGCAAAAGAAACCTTCAATGCCAACTTGGTCCTTTAATAATCCTCTTTTTGAGGATTCAAGCTTACTTTTACTTGAAGAGATGTTTTTAGTAAGACCAAGAATCTAAAAAGTCAAGTCGCTAGGGTGAAAAAAACACTCTTTGGCATAGTCAAATTTTGGGGCTGATGAGCCACGAAATGAGAAAGCGTTAGTCCCAAAGCTTCAAGTCATATTAAACTCTGTGCAAAGAGTCATGGTCATTAGGCTTACACTCAAGCTGGAAGAATTGAGAATATCTAAGTAGTGTAGCTCATGATGGATGAGATGAGCATAAGAGTCAAAGCCTACTAACTTAATCATGGTGGAATGATGTAGAGTCCAACTCTGACACATAGTGCACAATAAGATGAGATCACATATCCTCCAGAATGAAAACCCTTCTTAAAGGGGGGCGAGCTTGTAAAGCCATGCCATATGCTTTTATAGCTAGACCTTCTTTTTGAAGAACCCCGCAAAAATCTTTTCTGCATAGCATATTGTTTCCCATGCATTTTTGTGTTTGCATATATAGGACGTCCCATCATTGGACATATAAATTAGACACTCTTTTTTTCCTTCCACCTATGCACCTAGAACGGACTACAATAGGCAAACCAATGTTCCATCAAGCTACCCTTTTATTTGCTAAATACCCATCTGAAAATAATCCCTTCAATACTTTATTAATATTTTCCATGCTAATAAGTACCCAATAATGCGGTATCCCAAAGGAACTTTTTTTCCACTGGGTTTTTTTCCTTTGGTCATCCAGAGACCCAAATAAACAAAGCCTCACCATTATGCTGCTACAATGGACAAATGTGACATAATCTCTTACATTAGAGACAAATTCAAACCAATGAAGATGCTACAGTAGTATGAACCTCATCAATAAATTCAACAACAAGTGAAGACAATCAGCCCATCAACAACCAATTAAAAAACTTCCATAGCCTCCACAGACACTTCTCAACATTAGTGCCCAAGGACGAGAAATAATATCAAAAGGGGGGAGTGATAATTGAGTCGATGACAATTAACAGAAGTTGCTGAAGGCCAAGACGTACCAAGGCATATCAAAGACAAACGCCAAGAAGCAGTAACACTTGGAGCGTTACTTGGGATAATTTTCTATTTGAAGCGAAAAGTATACACTCGAGAAGATTGTACATACACTACAACAAAAAGATAATCGATGAATTTATGCTAACACAAAATTGAAAGTATAAATGATCATGGTATGGTCTTTTCTTCCTTGATACAATACTACTACCCAAAAACAATTGAAGTAAATTGAAAATGAATGAAAAAACTTGTTTGGATTTTGAATGACCATGGTATGGTCTTTTCTTCCTTGATAGTATGCGGTTACACAAAAACAATTGAAATAAATTGAGAATGAATGAAAAAACTTGAGAGTATAAACAAAACATTTCAAACAAGCTGAATGTTAATGAGCAAACTTTTAACAATACTATACTACATGTAGACTAGAACTGACTGAAGTAGACTGAATATATAGATCATCAATGCATGTTTATATACAATGTCAACACCCAAACATGATCATCTATCTAAATGCCACTATCACCATGTATGAGTGTCGGACTCATCAGAACGATTCTCCTATCCCCTAGCACATGAAGTCTGTATCCAAGCGTGTGAATATGCTACAGTGCCTACCCTGCTCCTTGTCTATCCTTCTACCCTCGTCCTCCGCTCTTGCAACAAGCTTGGGATCCCTCTCACCGTGAGCCTCCTGCATTCATAAAAGTTAAATTATGGATTAACAAAAACCACTAATTTAAAAATCATTTAAACTCAAATGGATAACTCAAAGTTACAAATATAAATCACAAAAGAGGGTGTTGGTGGAAGGATGCACTTCAACGCTCTATATCCTTAGTATGTTGCCATCTCAGTCTCTGCTAGAGTCGGAGGTCGACCGTAATCTTTGGTCTGAACAAAAAGGATCCAAAGTTTTGGGTTGTTCTTACTCACATCATTCTAATTACTATGTTGTAAAAATCTATAAATATATACTTACAAAAGTGTCTATGAAACCATCCTTGCCCATGCGACCCTAGTAGCACGTGTAGCTGCTCGCTACTCTAGCCTATGTTGCCTCCTACATTGCATTCATTGAAAATAAAATGATATTAAAGTTACATAATAGGTTAATACATAAGTAATTTAACTATAATTTAAATTATAAATTGACATACTTTTTGCTTCAGGAATGCTACCCGTAATCACATCTCTCGTCAAAAGTGGGCCCATAATTCCTCATGGAATCCCAGAGGTCTCTTATTTTTAGGGACATAGAAGATTGCCTGTTTGTGTTCACAACAAGAGAAAACAATGTACATTCTTATGGAAAAATGTATGTATGTATGTGTTTATATATCCACATATGCATGTTGAGAGAGAGAGAGAGAGAGAGAGAGAGAGAGAGAGAGAGAGAGAGAGAGAGAGAGAGAGAGAGAGAGAGACGAGACAAGAGACACACCATGTATGCTCCCAAAGGCTGATTTATATTGAGTACAAGATACACATATATAGGTGAGACCAAGCTGAGTAGAGTGAGCCATATGTAGATCCAATATCCCCACTTAGACAAACGTTTCTAGCTTTGGATGAAAAAACCCTTGGGGAGTTCAAGATAAAAATCCAAGTCCCTATAAAAATGTGAAAATATGAGCCAATGATAATGATGTGAAAGTGTATTGTGTATCTATGTACAAATATAAAAGTGACCAAGAGGTCACATTGTGGAGTATGGAGTGTACACAATGCATGGTACCTATATGATTACAATGTCATACATACAAAGCTACCATAATAGCAAAAAGGTCACTCTAGAAAGAGTGAGGCCAAAGAAACTCCAAGCTTCGAGTGCAATCATGATAGTGCCTTTGCGTTCAATCATGATAGTGCCTTTGCGTACTTCATACTGGGCATAATGATAATGCACAACAATATGCTTTGACTTGTTATGTTGAGCATAGTCTTTTGCAAGACTAATAGCACTCTTGTTATCACACCACAAGGGTGTGCTAGAAAGAGAAGAATGACCAATATCAACTAGCATTTGTCGAAGCAAAATCAACTCATGAGTTACAAGTGATGCGGAAACATATTCAGGCTCAGTCGTAGAAACTGCAACACAATGTTGTTTCTTGGTGGTCCAAGAAAGAAGACAACCACTTATGAAGAAGAGATTACTGCTAGTAGATTGCATGGATAAATCTAAGCTTGCCAAATCTACATCTGTGTAACCCAAAAGAGAGAGAGAGAGAGAGAGAGAGAGAGAGAGAGAGAGAGAGAGAGAGAGAGAGAGAGAGAGAGAGAGAGAGAGAGAGAGAGAGAGAGAGAGAGAGAGAGAGAGAGAGAGATTGCATAGAGTCCGATGCTAGTTGTTGTCAATAGACCAAACCAAAATCTGTAGTGCCTTTTAAGTATTTCAATACACGCTTTGCTGCAAACCAATGCTTAAGAGAACGATGTGCAATATGTTATCCAAGATAATTAACAACCAAAATATCAAGGCGAGTGTTCATGCCAGCAAACTGAAGAAATATGTTAAAGTCAGCATAAGGTTGATTTGTGACAAGCTGACCGCCACTTTCAGAAACGTTCTTTGTAGAACTCGCAAGACAAGGCGTGTTAATCGAATGTGCAGATTCCAAACCAAATTTTTGAATAGCATCTGCAATAAAATTTGACTGTCAAATGAACAAAATACCTTCTGTGCGGTTTTTTTAATTCTGAGTGCCAAGACACAAGTGAAGCTCTCCAAGAGCTACCATATCAAATGCTGAAGACAACAACTTTTTCACTTGCTGAATAAATCCTAAATCATTGAAAATAAGGATGGTATCATCCACATAAAGAGCAAGAATCACAAAAATACAACCTTGGCGCTTTATATATAAGTTGGGATCTGGAGAGCAAGAGATAAATCCTTTGGAGGCGAGAAAAACATCAAATTTTGTATACTAGGCCCGCAAAGCTTGTTTCAGACCATATAGTGCCTTATGAAGCTGAGCAAGAAGATCTTACTTACTTGGAAAAATAAACCCTTTTGGCTTCTCCATATAAATTTCCTCTTTCAAATCACCATTCAAAAAAGTAGTTCACACATCCATTTGATGAGCTTCTAAATCAAATTGAACAGCAAATGCCAGTAAAACCCGAACACTTGTAATGCGAACAACTAGTGAAAAGAGCTCTTGATAATTGATACCAAAAACTTGGGAATAACCATTCAAAATGAAACGTGCCTTAAACTTATCAAAAGATCCATTTTCTTTTACTTTTGTCTTATACACCCACTTACACTTAATAGCTGTACCACCAGGAGGTAGTTCAGTTAGTATCCATGTACCCTACTTCCATACGACATTGATCCTTTGTGGAGAAGAGATAGCTTCATTGTAAGTAACAAGATCTTTAGAAGTAGGGAAAACATTATCAATAATATCCTCATCATAAAGATGACATGAACCATGCTCAAAATCAATAGGCAAATCAACAAAAATGTCAATATCATCATTGATAACATTTGGAATGGATGGTTGTGAAGAGGAAAGCTACTTTATAGGAAGAGTTTCATCATCTGAAAGAACTAGAAAATCATAAAGCAGTGATTTAATATCATTAGCATCATCCATGGACCATGAGCCTCCCATAAGCTGTTCATGGACCATGAGCCTCCCATAAGCTGTTCGTTAAAAAGGAGCATCGCGATTTACGATTACTTTCTTGGAGGAAGATCCATATACTTTGTAGCCTTTGGAAGTGTCAGAATATTTAATAAAAATAACTCTCAGACCAGGAGCATCAGATTTATTTCAGTTCCTTGGGAAACATGAATATAAGAAATACATCCAAAGGTTAAAAAATGAGATACAGAAGGAATGTCACTTGTCCATGCTGTGATGAGCATCTTACAAAAAGATGCAGTAGCAAGAAGATGATTTTGAATAAATACTACTTTTAAAGTAGCTTCAACCTTGAAAACACGAGATAGCCCAGAATGAATCAGCATACATCTTATAGCATTGAGAATAGTGCAATTCTTTTGTTCAACAATGCCATTTTGTTGAGGTGAATATGGAATAGTGTGTTCATGATGAATGCCTCTATCAGCACAATAATTCAAAACTCTCGTGAAACATATTTGTCTCCATTTTCACTGCGAAGCTTCTCGAGGTGATGACCAATTTGAAGTTCCATACCCTTGTGGAACTGTTTGAAAACAGAAAAGGCCTTAAATTTTTTTCTAAGCAAAAAAACAGTGGTATAATGTGAGTAATCATCAATAAACATAATAAAGTAACCACGTTGTGATCTCAGAGAAGGTAGAGGTCCACATATATTAGTATGAACAAGATCCAATATATCATGAGAATGAGCTGTATTTGAGAGAGGAAAGGGTTTATGATTATTTTTTTCAAGAGCACAAAACTCATAAATTTCCATATGGGGATGAGCTTTAAGATCCATGCTACAAACAAGATCATGAGGATGAAGATGAAGGAGTTTTGAGAAATCAACATGAACAAAGTGATGATGCTATATCTTGCAATCTTGATCACATGGAGCAGTGACAACATTTGCTACAACATCATAGAGATAGAGTTCAAACAAATTACCATTTTGAGAAGCAGTGGCTATAGTTTGTCCATCTTTCTCAATGCATCATTTCCTATGATCAAATCCAACAAAGAGACCAATATCAAGAAGTCTAGCAACTGAAAAAAATTTACGTTGAATATTTGGAATATGTAGTACCCCTCGCAAAGCTAGAGTGGAAGAAGATAAGGTACTAAGATATAAATCTTCAATACCCTTTACTTGACAACTCGTATCATCAGCAAGATAAACAACACATTGAACTGATAGTTATTGAGCCACTTAGACTGATAGTTGTATTTTTTGTAGCACCAAACAATAATAAAAAGTGAACCATCATGTTGTCAATATGTGTGTGGTCTAGTTGGGAAGGTGCAGAACCTTTGGCTGTGAGAGTTTGTGATGAGAGTCACAAAAACTTTAAGAAAAAGTGTTTATGGATAATCAATAACTAGAGATGACCAGAAAACTAAGAGCGTTCATGACAAGAGAGTCTCAAACCCTCTCCCCTATTGTGCTTGGAATTTGGTTGTTTTTCGTATTCGAGTTCGTTATGAAAGGATCACCAATTCACATCCAGTTTTACTTAAAAAGAGAAATTAAGAACAATAAACTTTCAGCCATGAAACTTCAACTCTCATAGAAGCAAAAATCCCAATCAAAACCCAAACCTCTTTTATGGAATCATGCAGCCTCGCCCCCATTTATATAGTCATAGCATCAAACAGTTGAAACAAATACACGAGCTTCCACCTTCATGACGACCATTTTTTTAAATTTTCAGAGATTTAAGAGCTTCTAGGTTGAAGCCACACATCACTTTGATAACCATTTTGATAAGGGGAAATACTAATTCACTCCCTCATAAGCTCAAATACAAGATTGCGAAGAGGCAGAGTGCACTACACATAGATTGAGCAACCATGGAAGCAATTCAAAGTGGTGAAAAATTGCAGGGTTTTTCACTAAAAACCAGACCTCTCTCTTCACCACATCATTTTCAGCTAAAGTGTCATTTTTTGGGCCATTTTTCCATTTTGGACCAAAACTACTTCAATTTGGGGCTTTCCAATCAACGAGCAAAGCAGATCGAGCAAAGCTAATTTTCGAGCAAATATGAGCAACACCCTTGACAAAGTGATGCGAATGTGAGGTATATTAAAAAAAGTAATCATGTCATGCTGGAACACCACAACACAAATGGGTCGTACATCTAAAATTACCACAAAGCAGTGGAGGCTTCAAAATCTCAAACCTCCTTACATGTTGAGGCCCTAACAAATTCCAAGTCACATAGTATCTCGAGGTATTTCATAAACCTCGCTGCCACAGAACCTTTTGATGGATGCCATGGAAGAGGTGTTGCACATGGAAGTTTCTTCAGATCGAAGTGCACTATGTTCTTTGGGTATTGGTTCAACCCAGCCTCAGTTAAGCCATGTCTCTACTACTACGGGTGGATTCTCTCAAAGGAACTTCTAAACCTAAGGCTAGGGTTGTTCCAAACCTTGAAAACATGTGGGTTCCCATTTTATGGATTGCTATAAACAAATGCAACAATTCTTTAAGGATTTTTTAAATAGTTTTTATTTGTTTTTAGATTTTTCAATCTACATGCACAAAAACAAACAAAAATTATAAGACAAAGTAGGCCTTTGCTCCCTTTTTGTTACTGAGATCAATGGATAGCTGCTTACATCAATTATCGATAAAGAGCCCTTTCATCAATTTATGTCAAAAATGAATTCCTTGGCCTAACAAAATATTTTCAAAGTGATCAAGTGTCCTTTCCTTAGCCAGAAACTAGTTTTGTCCTCATAGATCTAAGCTAGACTGATGGAGGAAAATTGGTCTTGAACCTAAGCGCAGGTTGCATGGTGATTCTAGACCCTTGGGGAATCACTTGTCTAGTCAGATCTTGGAGATAAACCCTTAAAATGGCTCAAATTGGTGAGTATCCCCTTGGGCTAAAATTGATTTAAAGCAACACCAAATGTGTCTCCACATGCCAATAACAGCCGTTGGCACATTTTTTAAAGCCCAAAAACAACAACTTTGTCACAAATCCGAGGTTGTTGGCATCCATGGCCATCTCTATCGCATGGCATTAAACATGCAAGGAGCTCCTTTGTCCTTGCCAGTGACTGTGGTCTACATCCTCTTTCTGATCTCCTCATCTCCCGCTAAATGGTGCTCTATATAATCAGAATCTACATTCTACTACTGAGGGCCGCATATGATCGAGCCATGTGCACCTTCAAGCATGCCACCATCTGTGTAGAGCATCCATCTTGATCTTAGTTGAGGCTACAAACCAGAATGGAAGTTCACATCAAGGCTGACAAAGGCCTCTTGCTCATCAAACATCAAGGCTGACAAAGGCCTCTTGCTCATCAATATAGGACTGCCATGTCAACACAACATGGGTGCACCTAGGCAAAGAGACAAAGCCAGTCGACACTCGAGTTATTGGGTAGAATGCAATGCAGGGAAGCAACGAGAGGTTATGGCGTGCTTCTTCTTGTCGATGATTTAAAAGGTACCTCTGTCTCTAGCTCTACCTTTGCCTACTCCGATAGCACTACAAAGAACCGTGTTTGCTGCTCTTAGACATGGATACACAACCGGTGGTAGCATGGGGCTCAAGGCCTCAAGATGACGCTCAAGAGAGGTTGACACGATGTGGATAGCTGGATTGTAGTAGAGACTTGAGTTTGCATGGGTGCTGGCTCATTACATGTAGGGGCTCTTGCATGAGCTACAAGATTTCAAGAAAGACCACTTGTTGCAGTAGGGTGAGTTCGGAGGGGATGTAATATATCAAAGCGGTAGCAGTGGTATAGGCTACAAAGGATAGAAGGTGAGTCCCATAGGCAGGTAGAGAGGGCAATATTTCTACAATCGTAGGCAGGGGAGCATGACAACTTCAGGTGGTATAGATGGAGTGAGTGATCTCAGGTGTTGGCTGAGGGTGGCAAAGCCATAGCTATGGAACTGGGGCATTACAAAAACCTTCACTATATTCCAAGCTCCAAAATGTAGGCTTGGCTCATTCAGACTGCCCATGAGACAAAGTTCAAAAGAAAACAAATGCACCATAAAATTCACACTGTGCGACTTTGCTGAACACAAAAGCTGATAGCACTCGAGAATACGTCCACGCTCATTTGCAACAGGATGGAAACCTCTCTCGTCCGAGGGGGTATTGCCGCCCGCAAGGATGGTGGTTTCGATTTGCTGATGAACCACTGCGACACGGCAGCAAGTCGCCACTGTCTCAACGGGTTGAGCGCGCAGTCTGAACCGGGCCTTATCTCAGCCTATCATGGCTTCTTGGGTTGACTTGCATGGCAAAGCTCTGCTTCTAGCTTGCATAGCAGACATAGAAGTGCCTCCAACTGCCTTGTGAAACCTGTCGGAACCAGTCCGCGCCGGCGCGGAACAGTTCCAGCAGGTTTCACCAAGCGCTACATAATTCAAAGCTGCCTACAAGGTTTTTGAAAATTTATTAAATTATTATCAACAGCAAGTTTGACTCATATTCTCCCCACCCGCCGATGCTGATTGGCCCTTGCCCCAGCACTCCCCTAAAAGTCCTCCAACCTCTTTGTCATGTGCAGTCATAACCCTTTCGACTCGGATGATACCCTTTCGACTCAGATGATGAATAACGTAGTCCGATTAAGTACTCACCCAAGATCGCCATCAATCCTAAAAGCTGAACTCTCACGATTCAGGAAACCCTTCTGAGGATGACAATGATGATAAAGATGTTCTACCTCATTGAAGCAGCAGAGCACACCTTCTCATCAAAACAACTTTTTTGATGACAAAGATGGTGATGTTGGTGATCTGTAAACTAGAAAGAGAGAGAGAGAGAGAGAGAGAGAGAGAGAGGGAGGGATGGGGGGGATAGGTCTTATACAGAGAGAAATGAAAGAGATTTCAAGAAGGGCGAAGCAATGCCGAGAGAGAGAGAGAGAGAGAGAGAGAGAGAGAGAGAGAGAGAGAGAGAGAGCGTATGCATGGCTTTTGCCTAGCTAGTGTTCGGGAAAAATGTGTCTCAAGGTAATATTGTGTCGTTTTCAATTTCAAAAATGCCGGTTGAGTGCAAGGGGAAAAGGAGAAATTCCACCCCAAAATAGAGAAAAATAGTGTAAAAGCCCCAAAAATAAACTTAATTTTCTACAATTTCCTCTTTGCAAATTCAAGAAAAGGAATTTGTTATGTTTGAAAAAATGATTTTTCCCGAACATTATGTCTAGCCCAAGCTATCCCGATTCTCGATTCCCCTCTTACGTTGTAGGTAATTCTTTTCGGCTGGTATCGTAGGGCTAGAAAAATACAACCGGTGAAAATAAGAACAAACATGAAATACTCCCAATAATTAGGTCAAAATTTGAAGCTTTTGCCCATAATTACACTAAAACTTATGTACATTTTCTGGGGTTTTTTTATAGAAAGCTCAAAAACTAATTGGGATTTTACAATTTCAACCTCAAAACACATTGTATCCCAATTTTTTTCTACGCATCGCCTTTGTATAAACTTTTTGATTGTAATCGAAACCAATCCATGCCAGCGTAGGCCGATTTCAGCACGGGGCGATGCCACTTTCGACGATGATGAATTTTAGCACTATTGCAATGGGGTCGGACACTACTGTTGAAGATTTTTATTTTATTTTATAAAATCAATAGCTTGTTAAAAGTGGGTACCACATACTTACTACATCTAAGTGTAGATTGAATCATAGGAATATTAATCCCCCTAAGATCCGGATTCTCAACTCTCACGATCTCATATGTAGCTGATCATATGTAGCGCGAGACGCGCTCGTTTCTTTCATCGCTCGGGAAAACTCGCCCGCCGTTTTGTAAGACTCCTTCAGTTTCTTGTCATTTTTAATCCAAAAATGCCATTTTTTATGTGAAAAATCCAAACGCAGTAAAAAAAATCCCTAAATTTGTGAGATCACTCATATAAGCATAAAATTCATATGTATGCATCATTTTTCATCACTATTCCATTTTGAGGTACGTTTCATGCAATTTTGTAACGATACGTGTTAGTTGCTATTTTTGGCATCCGCATCGATCTTTGTAGGCGAGACGAGTGTGCCACCATGAAAAAATTGGAATATGTACATCATAGAACCAAAAAAGGAATCTTATCAAGTGGGAAAGCATGCAACAACGCCACATTCAGGGCCACGACTTCTCGAATAGGTATGTACATGATAGCGATCACAGTGCTCACTTTAGCATATATCACAACATGTACATGATTGCTTTTATTTACATGCATCAAAAGGTGTCAAATGCTAGGCAAACTTTTTTATTTCACATTGTGCATGTGCCACAACACGACATCCCCCTCTAAACTTGCATATCTTCCGGTATGTGCCACAATAGTAGTTGTTATGCATTAAAACTACATCTTCACTCTCATCCTCAATTTGCGTATAGTTAGACCCATCATCCTCTTCCCTAGGTTGTGCATCAAATGGATCTACATCCCTTCTTCTTTTGAACAATGTAACCCTTTTTCTTGCAATGGGATTTTCATTTCTGTCTCATCTAGTGCAAGCAAGGTGCAAGCTGCATTTTCATGCACATGCTTGACAACATAAGGGATACACCATCACTTTGTAAGCTTCCTTATTGTAGAGTGCTGGTTTTCAAGGCTACTATCATACACCAACACTCAATCACCCTCTTCAATGGCTGTTGGTATGAGCTTGTGTCTCTTGTCAAATTTAATTTGTCTTTATTTTTCAAGCTTGAATTCTTTAATCAAGCTTTTGCAAGCTCAATCACTTCATCCTTCCCTCCAATTGCTGTATGAAAAATGCAAGAAGTTATTCTCTACTCATTCCATCTTCCCATGGAAATACATTCAATATAAGAACTACATCTTCAATTGTCATCACAGGTCTTTGACCATACATCAATTCGATAGGCATATAGCTAGTGATTGAACTATGTGTCATACGGTCAACCCACAATGCAAAGTAACTTTGTCCACTCTCCAAGCTTACCTTCACAAGATGTAGCTAAAGCTTTGATTATTGGAGGATGCCCTCTTTCACTTTTTCCATTTCCCTTTGGGTTATAAGCAGAAGATGCCCATTATAGAGAATAATTCCCTTGCTTCATCAGCAGTCAATTCTCCTCTATCTGTAGTTATCTTTCCTACACATTCATAGCAATAGATCACATCTTGAAGAAGGAATTTACATACAACTTGTGTATTTTCATTGTCCTTAATGCATGCCCTTCAACTTGATTAGACGAATCTTCTCTTGCAAGCGCCAAATACCTCATTTGTCAAAGTCCCAAAGGCATTGTGACAAAGTCCACAACCCATTTGTAATTCATGACCAATGGATAAGTAGGATGTAGTCCATCACAATTCTGTACATTTGAATACATTTGGCATGTCACAGAAGACTCCACAAAACTCAGCCACATCCTTATACATCCCTTTCCACCAATACCTTTCTTTTACCTTGTTAAATGTTGGGCATACACCTCGATTCCTGCCTATAAACTTTCATGGAGCTCCTTGATGATTTTTATTTCAGTAACCTTATCACAAACTACCCGCAATGGTGCTCCATCTCTTCGTTTATGATACTTCCATAAGTAGCCAAACCTCAAGAAGTATCCTTATGAATTTCTTCTTATCCTCTTAGAGTCCTGCTTAGTCTACTCATCCTGCTTCTGCAAAGTACTTAAGTAGTGACCTATCAAGAGCCATTCATCCTCAGATAGCTCCTCTGAAAAAGACTCAAGTGAAGACCCAAAATGTAGCATCTCTTTTTGATAGAGGCACTACCCATGCATGTCAGGCCAAGGGCTAGAGGGCAGGGCCCGACCTAGGGGAGTCAGGGACATAGGCCAAGGGCCGGACTGAAGGTGTGGACAGGGGATCCAGTTAGGGCAAAGGACCATGGGCCCTCCTATAATAGGTTGGTTGGGAGGAGGATCCGGCATTCAGTCTCCCCTCGGTCTTATATTGGTATCAGAGCACATGTGAGAAGGACGAAGGCAGCCATGGAGGAGAGAAGGGTAGACCATGGGTTCTCTCTCTCTCTCTCTCTCTCTCTCTCTCTCTCTCTCTCTCTCTCTCTCTCTCTCTCTCTCTCTCTCTTGCTCGTTTTCACTCTCTCGTTCTGGACGAGCTTGGGCCATGGAGACAGCCGTGGGCATGGCCCCTTAGGTTCATCTCGAAGTCCAGGGTCACGTGAATGGCTTGCATGCAGAAGATGCCATGTTTCGACCTGTCTAGAGGTGAGACGGGTTGAGCTTGTTGGAATCGCCTTGGGCCAAGGAGGCAAACTCGTCAACATGGTCGGTTGGTATGGATGGATTCTCTGTGAGTGAGGGTCCCTTCTCTCTGCCTCTGTGCGATGCATGCAGTTCGTCATGCCTGTGTTGAGTTCATACTCACAAGGTCACTTAAGTGACCTTAGGGTTTATTGGAGGAGGGGAAATTTCCAATGGAGGGTTTAAGAGTTTTTTTTTTGAAGACGACAAGGGCCTCCATAGCCCCATGCAACAACGGGTACCAATGTCGGTGGCTGGTGCAGATTGAGGAAAAGCATAGAGATGGGTTGTGGTTAAAGAAAGACACATGCAAGAGGAAATATGGACTTACCCGCATACAAGGTGATTCATGGTTTATGATGAGGAGTTTTGGCACCGACATATAATCCAAGAATGTATGCCATCATGGAACAATAGCCAAGGCATGAACCTCGATAAAGAATCTCGGCAAAAGACCATTCTGGCAAAGTGTTTGAGGTCATTTAGGCGGTAATCAATCACATTCCATTTTGTTTGTTACTTTCCTCAAGAACATGTTACACCACGAAACAAGCAAGGCTTGGCAACATAATTGATGGGCGAAGTAATTGGCAAATGAATTTCTAAACAAGTCCCAACCACACTACGTGGACTTCTAAGAGTCGGTAAGCAAGTCAACTTTAATGTTTTCAAGTCTGACTTCATTGAATCTCGCAGATTTCTCTACATTATAACCACGGCAAGCAAAGGCAAGCATAATTACTTTTTCTTGGGAGATATTTGTCCTCAACATAGGGAAATTTGAGCATGCTCGGGTCTTCCGTTATGGATGCCCAATTCCCAATTTTGGCTTGAAATGTTTTGGTCCTAGGCAATGCTTGCTCCTCTAGTGTAGGCAAAGCCTGTGGCATGCTAGTTGCAAACCTGCATCAAGCACGGCTTGAGTACACACAGTCTTGACCAGCAACATGGCTTCTCTTGAGTACCTTGCTAGAGCACGCTTGTCAAAGGTTACATTTTGCTTCAAAGGAAAAGCCAAGGGCCAATCTTTTAGTATCTCAAGGAGCAAGGCATGGCCTCTTACTGTACTTGTTGAAGGCAGCAAGTTGCTCGGCATGGCTGACTCCTTGTCATTGTTTCTACAAGCTGATAGAGGATGCTTACACACAATACTGAATAATTTCAATTGCAATTGATCACCACGGTCGATTCTTTTTGTCATGATATCTGCAGCCACATCCGTTGACTCTCAGTCCCAACATATTTCTGTGAAGCAAGGCTTCAATTTAGGAATCTTGCAGTGAGATGTTTTCCTGTTTGGGGTATGCTATGAGCACTTGCCCTTGGGGATTTCTCCATATTCCTGCAAGATATTTCAGGGCCTGTATATGATACATACGCCAACTTTTTCTCACGCAACAGAGATGGTTATGATCTACATCTGAGCGAGCTTTTCTTTCAACATCTCCAGACAACTGGTTATAGCAGGATGACCAGGTTAGACCATGTTTTATTGTTTATTTTTCCATGTTTATACATTCACATTAGAAACTACTAATTTTGTGCAAAGCAAAGTGCTTTGCCAATTTTACATGAAGCAAGGCTTCTCCCTTGTGCCAAGGTACTGCCCAATGACTTGGCATCACGGGCAGTGGCACACAAGTTTGGGGAACTAAAAAAATAGGGAATATTATTCACAGAATCCCTACTAGTATATCTGTGCAAGGCACTTATGGTTTTGGCTCTCACGTTTGAGTCCATCACTTTTGCCAAGGGCTTAAATTTCTGCATGCACGTCCTGCTAGCTAGGTAGATTCAATTCTACCGCCTTATGCAATATGCTTCCGCTATAACACCAGACACTTTGTCACGGACCGAATAAGTTCTGGATTGTTTAACACGATTTTTTGGTTGCTATCAACGCACAACAACACTAAAAGGAACCTAAATCTAAGACTTAATTCACCGGAAAAGTGCCATATTTAAGTCATTTTCGTACAGTCACGATCCCCTACACAGTCGGTTGAGCTAGAAATTGGGAAACACACCCTCTACATTAGTCTTCATCGTTTTGTCAATTGAACACTAATTGCCATAAGGACAATGAGCCACACACGCTGGTTAAGATTCATTGTCAGATCTCGGGTATGACCCAACTATTGGCATTCCTTGGGGGGTGATTGTTCTTAAGATCGAACAGATCTACCCAGTGGAGTACACATCGACGTTAATGGAAAATCATGATTCTTGTCATTACGGAAGTTTAGGGTGTCATTTTTGCACTACATGTTTTCAGTGCGACCCTCGAGTTGAGTTTTTGATAACCATAAACTCACATCAGCTGATCTCTACCACAGATTCTAAATGCAACAAACCATTGTGATAGCATAGATGTCCATAAGAGCTAGGAATTTCACTTGTGTGGATCTCCTGCTCTCTCTATAGCGCTACGAGTGTCTATGGACGCATAGTTTTGGGGTAAGACCCCGCGGGTGCTTACTAAATCACCCCATAGGCATTGAGGATCACACTTTGATCTATTCCCGTTATATTTTCAAGGAAAGAATTCCGCAATCTACCACGCGGTAGCGAACAAATTCAACTTTTCAAGTTGATTCCCATCATTTTGTACACGGTAAACTACGTTGGTTATCGTTACCTGCTAGTTGAGCAGTTTCTACAAAGGGTCTTACCAAGGGGTTTGACTACATAGATTCTACTCAATGGGTTTGGATTGCAAAGACAACACCCAGGGTTTCTAGTGCAATGTTGCTTGTTTTTTTTTCATACGTGGGAGACGTGCTCCTGTGCATTCGAATACGGGTAACTGAACTTTTAGTTCAATCCCCAGGGCCATGCCAAGGGCATGTTGAAACAAGTATTTTGGGCCGTAGTGTCCAATATACATTATGCTATTATGAACCCACTTGTCGGGTGCGATTTGGCACATGTTGTCACATGGGATACAACATGGTCTAGGGACTCAAGGAGTTCGGTTTAGCCAGTGTGGAGCAAAGCTAATGAGGGCCCATCTCACTCCCGTCATAGAGTGTTTGCAGTTACCTCCGCACACAAGTACATCTTGTACTTGTAGGATGTTATTTTTCATACATCCTTAGTTGAGACATCTTCCACATGTGGCGAATATGACTCTTTGGGATTGACACTGGCACCCACTATTTCAAATATGTGTCATGACAAAGTCCCTAGGTGCTGGTCAAATCTGTTTTCTAGGCCATTTTTAGCATGACGTATCAGGAGCAATGCATATTCATCACATTAGTTGCTTATGAAGCGTTTTGCATACTGTGTGCAATATCTCTCTGAGATTACTTTGGGGTCTACCGATCACCCATAGAGGTCATGGCTCAATTTGGGTGCTTGTAGATCTTTCAAGATTACCACGATGGTTATTCATGACATTGTTGATTCCTGAACAAGGTTGTACGATATGGTGAACCCCGTTTGCCAGTCATCTGGGAAGACTGTCTGTAAATCGTGAAAAACACACCTCAGTACTGTCAGTTATCCAAGGGAATATGCATATTACAAAGTGTAATCTTGTGCTAAAGGATATGCAAAGTGCGTACATTAGCACCAAACAATCCCATTAATAAGAATTTATTGCTCTACTGGGAGTTTGCTTACCATCAGTTTAAGCATGTTTGCGACTAGGTTGAGTCTCTTCATGTATAAGTTAGGTTCTCAACCTTGAACACTAGTTATGGTGGGGTTGTTTACTAATGAAATTTGAGAACAAGTCAAGGACTTACACTTGGCTGATGAGTTATCTCAGCAAGTTACCTTCATGGAAAGTGAAAAGCGGTACTCTTTCAAGTGCATCTTTGTTGTGATAACTCGTTTAGCATGCTCATGTGCGTTCTAAATGGAGTCTACACACTATGATTGGATTGGAACCAATAACACAAGATGGTTGCAAATGGACAACAACGTGCACAATCAAAATGTTATTATTGATTATATTGGAACTCGTACTGCACCATGTTTCGATCAAACACACAGCTGGATCCAGGAGGGATACCACTGTGGAAAACATTAGTGTTCTTATGAAGATATTACCACTTTTTTTTTCAAGGACGAAAACGCTTCTCCAAGGGGGGAGTAATGTCAGGCCAAGGGCTAGAGGGGAGGGCCCGACCTAGGGGAGATAATAGGAGGGCCCATGGCCCTTTGCCCTAACTGGATCCCTTGTCCACACCTTCAGTCCGGCCATTGGCCTAAGTCCCTGATAGGAGGGCCCATGGCCCTTTGCCCTAACTGGATCCCCTCTCCACACCTTCAGTCCGGCCCTTGGCCTAAGTCCCTCACTCATAATAGGAGGGCCCATGGCCCTTTGCCCTAACTGGATCCCCTGTCCACACCTTCAGTCCGGCCCTTGGGCTAAGTCCCTGACTCCCCTAGGTCGGGCCTGCCCTCTAGCCCTTGGCTTGACAATGCAGAAAGTCAAACCATTTATATGAATGGCAACCATATACACATGGAAACATAGCCGGCTTAATTAATAGTAGTTAGGGAAGAAATGTGTGAACCAATTGCACATTTATGGAATGTGAAAATGGGCATGAACTGGAATACATGAGCAAAAATGTTCCAAGATGCATTCTTGTAAATGCCATTAGATCATTATGTGTTGGTGATGAACTATTAGACATTTATAAAAACACATAGATATATACAACCAAAGTATGTGGAGTCAAGGCATGTACAACTCCAGTAGTTGCCCTCTGTGCTCGCAAAAAAAGATGTCGCATTTGATGGGAACAACCTGCTTGTCCATATCAATGTCAGAGGTGACACCGTACGAGTTGACACACGTTCAAAATTGTCCCTAATGATCAGAACCTGGTCCTAGCTAGTGCATGGCAGATACGTGGGACCCTGACTGAGAGGGTGTTGGTGTTAGCATCGTTGTTGGGATCGGAGATAATTTTGAGGCCATAGAGGTACATCGGCGGACTTGTTGAGAAAGGACACTACATGCATAAATTGACAAGAAGATAAATAGATCAATGTTTATGGAAATATTATAGTTTTGTAATTAAATACCAAACTAATACCGTGTGTCTTGGTCTTGTTGTGTGACCTTGTTGTCCGATGGCCGCTGAGTAGTCTGTACTCACGGCTGAGCAATGCTAGATGGCCCTAGAAGAGGGGTCATGTTATTATCATGAATGCATCACGTTTTGGTGAGAAAAAGTGATATACTTAGGTGCACAATATATATATGTACATACATACATACTAACTATATAAAAAAATAGATTCAACATGTGTGCTACTCCTACTAAAGGGTCTCGAGAAGAACCCTTGTCTAGGCATACAAGTCTGAAGACCTCCTGTAGCTAGAGTATGGTCACGTCCAATTCCTTATTGGGGAGATGCACATACTCTATGATGTCCTTTGCTTTATGCTCCTTTGGAATGGCAGAAACTCGTAACATGCTCTTCAGTGTCAGTAGTAGCCTCGCTCGACCTAAGGTGGGAGCCATCAAAATAATCTGGTTAAGAGTTTTAGGTTTTAGTCAAAGGTAAAACGGTCCACAAAGCTTCTCTAAAGAAATTTTGTTGCTTATCAAAGAGAAAGAGAGAGGCATTACACTTCCACAAATCTTTACTTCTTTCCTTGCTTCATTGAATGCGTTTAGCGTCAATGATGGTTCCTTATACTTTCCACAAAGAGTGGGAATGAGAGAGAGTGAGATGTATAGATGGAGGTAAGAGAACAACACCCGATGGGGTCTCAACCAACCCTCTCAAGGACCCCCCACACCATTGCCGATATGATGCTTGCTTTTGATTGCGTAAATTAAAAGGTGCCAAGGTAACTCCTCGAGAAGAGGCACCTCCGTGATGTTTTGATGCACCATTGGATCCATCTCAATGTGGGATTATTGATGGTCAACAAGGGGATCTATCTCGGTTTGCACACTTGCCATGGGGCCTCCCTCAGCTGTAGAGGTAACCAAAGAGTTGATTTGCGGGATCATGTTTCTATACAAACCAATGGTAGGGAATGTACGCACTCCATAGGGGATTTTTGATTTGGTTTGCTCCACTATTGGGGTGAAACAGAGCTGTCCACTATGTCCTACACTATTTGGTATGTATGTGAGTGAGGTCTCTAACTAAATTGAGAGGTTTAGTGATAGAGGAGCACAACTGGCAGGGACATGTATGGAAAAAATGAGGATGATGATGTCGACGATGAGGTATTGATGGGGTCTATGGATCCTTATGCCGAGCCAAGGCACAAGGGGTACTAGGTACTGGGGCAATAGGCCTTTGACGCACTTCATGTCCCCAAATGTTGTCTCATGGAGTGCATTGGTTGCAAGATATGTCCAATATGATCAGGGTTAGGAAGCTCTGCCTATTTTGAACAGATGCACAGAGAGGGCATCTCTCAAAGTCCAGTCACTATAAACTTGCACCTTAAAGGCATGAGACAAGATGCTGATATGTGCAAAAGAATTCACAATTATATTGTTAGCTAGGGGAAGTTGAAGAAAACGTTGTTCTTGGCACTGTATTGGTCGACATGTATGCCAAATTTGGTGCATTCCATAAAGCACAAAAAGTGAGGAGTTTTCTATCCAGGATGTCATTTCTTGGAAAGCACTGATTGCGGGATATGCTAAAATTTGACAAGCCCAAGAAGCTCTAGGCTATTTTTGGCGAATGAAAAACGAGGGTCTCTCTTTAAATGCAGTTACATATGCTTGCATCTTGAAGGCCTATGGCTCTGTGAGGTGTGGGAGGTTGAGGGCATCCAAAGGCATGAGAAACACTATTCAGAGCCATGCAAGTACGATGCACCTCTTAGAGTGCCACACAGAGAAGCATAAAGAAAGCAATAACATCTGCTGCATAAGAAAACATGGAGGGAAAGTGAATATATTTCTTTTGTGAGCTCACTTAAAGACTGTGCTAAGAAGAAGGATTTGTACCAAGGTAGTAGATACATGCTAATATTCTTGATAGTCAGTTATTTGAAAAGACCACATGCTCAAGATAGGGTCAGTATGTATGTCAACGGTAAGTGGCACTTCTTAAAGCGCAACAATTCCTCAATGAGCTTACTGTCTCCAATGTTGTCTCATGGAGTGCATTGATTGTAGGATATTTCCAATAGGGGTAGGGTCAAAGAGCTTGAGGCTGTTTTTGATAGATGTAGAGAAAGGGTGGTGCACCTCTCAAAGTGCAACAAGTTATTGATGAGGCTAGGGCTGAGATCTATCGCTGAGGACAACGGCGGTGGCTAAGATCCTTTAGCGCTCAAGTCTAAAAACGTTGGCTATATTGGGCTGAAAACGCGGGTTGTCCACATATGAAAACGTTGGCCTTCCTGCTGAGAAAACTTTGGCCTTTCAACATACAACCGCACGCTCCCCATACATCTTGGGATGCATCGTTCAGAGGTTTTCTAGCATACAACAAACCACTCCTAGACTTACAATAAACGATCCACAAACATCTTGTTTGCATCATTTTGAGGTTCAAACAATACCAAAACAACATTTCTCACTACTCCACCCAGGAGTAAATCACCAAGCATTGAAACCAATATTAAAATTAGAGTCAAACAATTCAAATTGGCACCAAGGCATGTTTAAAACATATACTATCCATTTCAAACAAAGTCCAAACAAGATCACCAAACAATTTCTGAATCAAAATTCAAAAAAATGCTCATTCAAAGTGAAAAAGCTTCTCAACATCACTCGAGCTCGAAAGTTGCAAGGGCTTCTGTCTTCAAACCTGCACCAAAATCAGGGTTCCATTTCTTCCATAAATTTGTAACTGACTATAGCATGGTCCATAAGTGAATAGTCAAAACAAGCCTCAATAGATAGTGTTCTTGTTGCAGATTTAGTAGAGTGCCAACACAGGCCAAGATATGTGAGTTGTGTCATATAGAGCTAGAGACAAGAGGTACATCAAATCTGCTTTCATCGTCTATTCAAAGAGGGCTTTGGACCATTGGCTAGAGTCATGCAATATCAAGATGAGAGATGTCTCAGGTTGTTTTTACTACAGCTATTCAGACATAGGGAGAGTCTCTTGAGGAGATCAAACAATGGTAGACTTTCATAAAGGGAGATTTTTGACTTCTTTAGAGCAAGGAATTAGTCACAAACTTTACAGTGCACTTATACCATAGGTATATTAGTTGACAGAGCCATGGAGTTGCGCGAGCTAGACACCAATATCTACAAGGGTCACCATCAAAGGATCATGACTATTCTAGCACAAAATGGAGATGCCCAATAAAACTATTTATAGAGGAAAACATTGACAAAGCCCTTCAATGATTGATGCAGTACTTTCTTGGACAACACCCATGCCGAGAATCCTTGGGCACTGATCCTATGGAGCTAGTAAACTATCGTATTATTATGATTGGACACACATTGGCATGGTTGTATGCACTTATCCTTGAGAAACAATTGAGCGGATGGGCAGGGATTGAGGGCATACGGGTAGCGAGACATGATGGTTTTAGGAGAGGCTTCTTCATTTTTGACCATATCTTGACAATCAAAACCATCATTGAGGAGGGTAGGGCACATGGGAGAAAAATTTATTGTAGCTTTGTGGATTTCCAACAAAGCATGTGACATGGTGCCTAGAGCCAAATTAATGTGCATACTACAAGAGATGGGAGTACCGATTGAGTTGATCTGGGGGATCATGTCTCTATACATTGATCAGTGGTGGACATGTACACACTCCAAAGGGGATATCTTATTTAGTTCACTCCACCATTGGAGTGAAATAAAGTTTTCCATTGTCTCCTACTCTTTTTGGTATGTACATACATGAGGTTTTTGATTACATTGACATAGAGGCTGGCATACGTGTCCAATTGGAAGGGATGTGGATTCCATTGTTGATGATATTGTGCTCATCTCTGACTCACTAGAGGATATGCAATGACACTTGGATGCATTGCATAGCTTTGCAGAGAATAGTCGATTGTTTATAGACCTTGGTAAAACCATGGCTATGGTGTTCAACACCACACCATAGTGGATCAAGAGATTAACACCTACATTCACTTATGGTCAGAAGACTAAGGTGTAAACAGATGCATACATTTATCTTGGGGTAGTGTTTACTAGTACAAAGTTTTCTATGAAGATAGCAACAAAGACTAGAATGACCATAGTGTATGCGGATTTGGGAGGATTGGAGAGGATGCAACTTCAGTTCCAAGAATCTTGAACAAAGATCTAGCTCTTCGATACCTTAGTAGCTTCAACTATGCTCTATGGGGTTCATGTTTGGGGACCCTCTATGGGTCAGGATTGTTGAGAGAGAAAGAGAGAGCACAGAAATAGAACCCCAAAGTGTGTAGAATAAACACATGAGATGATGCATATATAGAGGGGACCTGGGTGCCATATATAGAGAAGCCATATATTGAGTAGCTTCACATATAATCTCAACACCCCCGCTCAAATAAGGGTCCCTAATTGTGGAAGAAAAAACCCTTGGGGGATCAAGGGAAAAACCCACAGCTCTATATACACCCACCGTTATATTATAAAAATCTTTCAATATACAAATGTTCATGAGGAGCTACATCACTCCTTTTACAATAAATATTTTATGAGGAGCTACATCATTCCTTTTACAATGAATGTTTTATGAGGAGTTACATTACTCCTATCCTATACAATAATGAATACAAAGGTTCAATAAAGAGGTGTAAAGGCTATCGATTAGCTCGTAATCAGAAGTGTCTCCATGAATCTGCTATGTAGCTTGTCATCACTATCGTATCACGAACAATATCTTCATGTTGTCATCAATATGACATCACCAAACATATCTTCATAAATCTTTTATTGTCACCAAGTTTGTCTTCATAAAATCAATTCTTTGATGAATCCTACATAGACCATAGACTAAAAAAAAAAACATAGTCATGAAAATTATTAGCATCGTTAGTGAAATAATTTACGTTCACAATGCCATAAGAGATGGTTCGTGACGCCACTCTTTTGACGACATATATACGCACGAAATCATATGGTACATAGAGTATGAACGTAAAGGTACAAGATGCGTGATTACGTGATGCAAATGATATGTGTATATACTACATAAAACAACATTTATCAACGTAGTGATCAATGAATATCATCAAAGTATTAACAAAACATCATCATTGTATCAATAAAAATGAATAAATCATCATGGTATCAATGAAAAGCATCATGATATCATCGAAAATAATCATTGTATCAACGAAACAACATCATGGCATCACCGAGAATAACCATGGTATCAATGAAACAACATAATGGTATCACCGAGAATAACCATGGTATCAACCAAACAACATCATGGTATCACCGAGAATAACCATGGTATCAACGAAACAACATCACGGTATCAACAAAAATCACCATGGAATTGACGAAATATCATCATGGAATCACCGAGAATAACCATGGTATCAACGAAACATCATCATGGAATCACCGAGAATAACCATGGTATCAAAAAAAATCACCATGACCAAAGTACTAACAAAACATCATCATGGTACCATCAAAATCACTATGGTATCAAACAACGAGAAATTATCAATAAAACGACGTAAACTATATCTCTAAAAGAATAATTATACGAGAATCAATGAACGAGTATATCATATAACAAAAGATCATGTACCAACAGTAGCTCAATAGAATTTGGACGATCATCAACTGCTCGACTGAATCGGAACGATATGTAACTCGCTTCTGCAGCAAAGTTACGTCAGTAACAAATATATGATTGATGAAGAAAAAATATAATTGAGAAGTTTTCAATTATGAGAAAAATCAAAAGCAAAAAATAAAATTTGGCTTTTCAAACATATTTGCAGTCCAAGACGATAACCCAAAATCGGTGCAGAATTTAGAGAAACTTTCTTCTGCAAAGTTATAGACCACATCGATTACGATGGCTTAAGCAAATAGTTTCTCATCGATTCCGATGCCTGCAGTGACTAGTTTCTTCTACAAAGTTGTAGACCACATCGATTTCGGTCCCTTGCACGGGTAGTTTCTGCAAAGTCGTTTTCAATTAGCAGAAAAATAAAAAACATAAAACGAAACTTGCTTTTTGGACATGTACGCAGTCCGCGAACGATAACTCAAACTCGGTGCAGAATTTGAAAAAACTTCTTTCTGCAAAGTTGTAGACCACATGAATTCTAATCCCTTCAGCGAGTAGTTTTTGCAAAATCGTTTTCAATCAGGAGAAAACTCAAAAACAGAAAGCGGAAGTTGCTTTTCGGGTATGTATGCAGTCCGCGAACGATAACTCAAAATTGATGCAGAATTTGAAAAAACTTCTTTCTGCCAAGTTGTAGACCACATCGATTCCGGACTTTCTAGCGGGTAGTTTCTGCAAAATCATTTTCAATAAGCAGAGAATTATAAAACAATAAGCGAAAGTTTCTTTTCAGTATGTACGCAGTCCGCGAACGAAAACTCAAAATTGGTGCAGAATTTGAAAAAACTTCCTTCTGCAAAGTTGTAGATCACATCGATTCCGGTCTCTATTGTGGGTAGTTTCTGCAAAATCGTTTTCAATTAGCAGAAAAATCAAAAACAAAAAGCGAAAGTTGCTTTTCAGGTATGTACGCAGTCCACGAACGATAACTCAAAATTGGTGCAGAATTTGAAAAAACTTCCTTCTGCAAAGTTGTAGACCACATTGATTCCAGTGCCGTGCGCGTGTAGTTTTTGCAAAATCATTTTCAATTAGCAGAGAAATCAAAAACAGAAAGCGGAAGTTGCTTTTCGGGTATGTACGCAGTCCGCGAATGATAACTCAAAATCGGTGCAGAATTAGAAAAAACTTTCTTCTGCAAAGTTGTAGACATGAGATCATAGACTAGTAAGTTGTAGACTTTCTTCTCCCATTTATAAAGAAGCCATATATTGAGTAGCTTCACATATAAGCTCAACAAGGATGGGTAGACCACATCGATTCCGATGCCACATGAGATCATTAGAGAGAAGTTAGCAACCCCCTCTTTGGAGATAGAGGCGCTTACCAGACTAGTCTTCTTTATATGAGACACTATCAAAGACAGATATGCCAAATTGTCCCTTGAATCCTCCAGACAATCAACTTTGCAAGGGGACACATCATGCTGGTATGCAAAGATGTCATCATGGTTTCACATACATGGCTTTAGTATATACATCTCGCCTCCCTTCCAGTACTCCCTTGATGCAGATGGGTAGAGAGTGAGGGAATATAGATAGTGGGATAGGCTGGTTCCAGGAGAGGCTTCTCAACTTTTGACCATATTCTGACACTTAGAGCCATTATTGAGGAGGGTAGGGCATATGGAGAAACAAGGTTGTCCATTATCTCCTAATCTTTTTGGTATGGATATAGATAAGGTTTTTGATTACATTGACACAGAGGGTGACAAAAGTACCCAACTGTCAAGGACAAAGATTCCATTATAGTTTTATACTGATGATATTGTGCTGATCTCTGACTCACCGGAGGGTATGGAGCGACATTTGGGTGCATTACATATATTTGCAGAGGATAGTGGATTGTCTATAAACCTTGGTAAAACCAAGGTTATGGTCTATAATACCACATCATAGTGGGTCAAGCGATCAACATCTACATTCACTTATGGTCAGGGGACTCTGGAGTACACAAATGCATACACTTATCTTGGAAAACTCTTCATTGGGACAAATTTTTCTTTGAAGAGAGCAGCAGAGACTATACTTACTAGAGCGTATGCAGCCTTGGGAGGATTGGAGAGGATATGTTTGCAGGTTCAGTTCAAGGAACGTGAAACAAATCTCTAGTTGTTTAATACCTTTGTAGCTTTAGGTATATTCTATGGGATCTCTCTTGGGGGATGTGGAGAGGTGTTGAGAGGCCCTGTGTATCTATGATTTCTTACCTGATTAGAGGCAGGCCCCATGTGCCACAAGAGATTCTTATAGCGGAGTTAGCAGCCTCCCCTATGGATATAGAGATGCTTACCAGATTAGTCTCCTTTATACACAGCATATGGGATACTATGAGAGACACATATGGCAAATTGGTCCTTGAGTCCTCTAAACAATTAGCTTTACAAAGGGACACGTCATACTAATATGCACATATGTCATCATGGTTCTAGATACATGGCTTCTACATGGACAAGTCTCCTCCCTTCAAGTACTCCCTTGACGCACCATCATTATCTCTTACACATGTGGAGATTACTAGATTCATTTGCTTGGACCTCACCCAATTGGACATGATAGATCCAAGATACGAGTTGGGCATGAAGATGGCTTTCTATAGAGAGAATCTTTCCGAACTCATAGGGGATGAGTTTGTGATTTGACCTAGCTTTATGGATCCATATCTATCTCATGGGTTACAGTGTGCCACTGGTTAGATGCGAACATCTTCACACCAGCTTGATATTGAGACCGATAGATCCAAAGGGATACCACCAGCTAACAGGATGTGCCACCTATGCCATACAAAGACAAAGACAAAGATGCATTATATATGTAATTGCACAATGTATTACAAGATATGGGGTCACTTTAACTGTCTATCTAGAGAAGGCTTCTGACCCTTCTCCGGAATCCATTGTATTAGTGATCACACATACCCAACACAATTCCAACTAGTAACACTTCTAGATTTAGTTTAGTATCTCTCTTTTTGTACTCAGACATGGTATCGAACTCAACAATATGTAATAGATTGGTCACATAGGTCATTTTGGACTTTTGAAGCTGTTTATATATCAATTCATCTCTCTCTCTCTCTCTCTCTCTCTCTCTCTCTCTCTCTCTCTCTCTATCTCTATCTATGTGTGTGTGTGTGTGTGTGTGTGTGTGTGTGTGTGTGTGTGTGTGTGTGTGTGTGTGTAACATGGTTGCTGAAGAGCCGGATGGATGGGGTGGGGGTATGTGTAAGATCAATATGGGGTGGGGGCTCCTTCCGATAGAATAGCCGATGGAATCAAGGTCTGTCTCCTTGCGATGGCGTCGGGGGTTTGTGTGAGCCCAGTTGCTGCGAGAGTGAAAATAGCTGGAATTGTTTTTGAAGTTTCTAGCGTCACTTATGCGACATCATCGCTTATACGACACCTTTTAGGTTGCAAGCATCGCTACAAGCGTCGTAATATGTGACGCACCTAGCAATGCTCTAAATGACACATTTATTATTTTATGGGAAAAATTATTAGGTGTCGCTTAAGCAACGCCCGTAAATTTTGCCGGCGTCCCTAGTTACAAAATGCCTTTGTAGTGATTTCATTCTAATGGCACTTGGTGTGAACATTAGGGATATGGAAAACAAATGGTGGGTGCTCATAGCTTTGTGCAGTTTGAACACTCTTAGAAGAAACAAGGTGAATAATCACAATGGCCTACATAAGATAGTAAAAAAATTTATGTGGTCCCCCCCCACGTAAACGCTCCCTCCTGAACACTACATAAGATGATAAAAAAGTGTGTATGGCCCCCTAGCTAAGGTCTCATCAAACATAGAAATGACTATGCTAGGTGGCCCTATTCAACATGCTTAATCCAATGGCATGCAATTTCTCCCAAGATTTCCTTCATTTTCCTAAAGCTTTATAAAGGCTAAAAATATAGTGATTTAAGATTGATTTTTCTACACATGTTGTGTCATGGCTCCTCGAAGCGATACATACATAATCATATTAATGTACCATGTGATTTTAAGAGGAGTGGTTTTTAAATGCAAACATCTTAGTCAAATCAATAGAGATACATTAACAAAAGGCATATTCCATATTAAAAAAAAATCCTAAAATAAGGGTCATTTTATTTATTCAAAAAATGTTAAAAGAATGGGTTTTTTTAATACCTCCTGAACAGACATTATATAGTGGGGTTCTCAATAGTGCACCCCTGAGGTTGTGCCCTCCTTTGTCCATGATCGTGACTAGTGCGCCTTGAAAAAACCATACATTTTTGTGTACTCCCATGGACAAACCTCGAAATTCACCTCTAAATTTTAAACTAGAAGGTAAGAAAACCTACAAAATATAGATGAATTTAGTTTATAAACCTTTGAGTATAGTCACTATACCTCTTAAATTTGCCATGTTTAGGTTTCCCTAGCTTTTAGAAAATAAATAGGGCATTGAATTACTTAACCCACATCACAAGTTCTTGTCCTAGCATAGATTAGGCAAGCACTATTACCACATTTTTGCCCTTTATTTTAACTTCAAACCCTAGAAGGCTACCAGATTTCGATGCCCTGACAAGTTACAAACCTACTTGATATAGGGTAAAGGGGCCAGTTTAGAGACACTCAAGAAAAAAGTGTAATTTAGGGTGGGATTTTGAAAATTTGGTCAGATTTGAATTTTGAAATTTGCATGAGATTCCTCATGCAGAGGCGGATTAGGTAATACCAAGATTGATATTTTTTTAATTTAATTTGGGCATTCAATTTGAGAAAGTTTAAATTTTGAGGTCTTTTAGGGGTTAGAAACACCCAAGGCCCAGTAATGGTACAGTTTTCAGCAAATCACAAGCTGACACATAAGCAAGATTCTTAGCATATTCCAAATTTTTGTCTCTAAATTGGGACGTGCATGATTTTTAAAAGGCACATGTGTTACAACTGGCTCCTTTACCCTAATACATTGATATGTGGAAAATGAGATGGATGATTTTAGGTCATCAAGCATACGGACCTGTTGTACATTTCTCATTCGAATTTGAAGTGGATGATTTGATGAAAACATAAAATTGAAACTAGTCACATCAAAAAGCTTAATCTAGTTACTCTCTTTCAACAAGATATGAAAGTAAACTTCCAAAGCAATTGCAGAAAATAACGGCATACATGATGGCATCACAATGAGCTTGGAAAATACACACTAAAAATGTGAAAAATAACATAGTACGAGAAGTTATCCCAGACATACTTCCACACGGGTATCAAAAGATAATCGCTGAAGCTGCATTTTGCAGATTGTTCACACATGAAGATCAATGGAACAAATATAACTAACTATGAGCAAAATATGACAAATGGGTTAGCTGGTTCTAGTGGTATGCCAATCAAGCTTAGGGCTATTTATTTGGGGCTATGGTCTTAATGTCAGAGCATTCCTGCCGCCAAACCGTCGTCCTGAGGACTAATTTAATTTTCTCCTTTGCCCAGGCTGTATCATGCTCATTCATCGACCTCTTCACGGCTTTTGTAAGAGCTGATTTGAAGGCGGGTCGAAGATGTGTGTGTTGGCAGGTGACGTCGATCGCCGTGGAGGAGGCGGGCACTCATGCGCCGCCAGTACGGAGGAGGAGGACGACATGCGCAAGAGATTAAAGTGCTTCATCTGCTCAAAAGCTTGATTGCGGGTCGTCATCAATCATTCAATGCTGGATGAGTCGCGGTAATGTCGGCTTTTATTTCATTTCGAAAAGCAAAGGCAACCAGAAAAAAAAGAGCAGCTTTTACGAAAAGCACACGCAAACGGCTTTTGTTAAATATTGGGCTGCTTGCCGTCGTGGCGAAGCAGCCAGAGCTGGTTGCCAATCAACTCAAAATTGGCCAGCAAGGGTTGACCAAAATTTTGAACACGGAGTTGATGTGGGAGGCTTGAAACCTAGCACCTCGACCTCACAATGCTAATGCTATACCAATGCGCCTGCGTGTGCGCGGTAAAAGGCTAGCGCAAGAAACTGGTTGTAGGGCTGCAAGCCCACACAAAATACACTGACCGACATCACTAGCCAAGGTCACCTAAATCGTGGCTGGCCCATTGTTGTCTATACGTTGTTCAGAGGCCCATCACAAGAAGTTTTGGACAGATTCTCACAATATTTCCCACATTGTAACTTACCTCAACATCATGAGCTTCTGTTCGGGAGGCACCGCATACCTAGCTAGGTACGATTAGGGGCAGGGGACCGCCGGCTCGGTGGGGGGGCCGGTGGTCCCGTGCCCCCAATCGTACCTAGCTAGGTATGCGGTGCCTCTCGAGCAGAAGCTCATGATGTTAAGCATTGTACGAAAAACACTGAGAAAGACTCCGTTTTCCTACATGAGAAAATTTCTAAATCTTCTTGTGCATGTACCCATCTATAAATCTCATTTTGGACATTGTAGAAGGGTGCCCACTGCAAAATCTTAAATATGCCATCGTTGCTACACGAGAGATAATTTTTACCAAACAAAGAGGGAGTTTTCCAAAGCGAAAAAAAAGCAAGCAAAGCCCATCAAATCTAATAAAGAAAATTGTATCACAAATATACATTTACTTACAACTTGATACATAAAGTCACCTTACTAAGATCTCTGATCAGTAGACTCCCCCAAGTACTTGCAGGCTCACCTCCACTTGTTAATGGATGAGAAAATGATGGTGCATCAAGGGAGTACTTGAAGGGAGGAGACTTGTCCATGTAGAAGCCATGTATCTGGAACCATGATGACATATGTGCATATCAGCATGACGTGTCCCTTTGTAAAGCTAATTGTTTAGAGGACTCAAGGGCCAATCTGGAATATGTGTCTCTCATAGTATCCCATATGTTGTGTACAAAGGAGACTAATCTGGTAAGCATCTCTATATCCATAGGGGAGGCTGTTAACTCTGCTATAAGAATCTCTTATGGCACATGGGGCCTGGCTCTAATTAGGTAAGAGATCATAGATACATAGGGCCTCTCAACACCTCTCCACATCCCCCAAGCTAGACCCCATAGATTATACCTAAAGCTACAAAGGTATTAAACAGCTAGAGATTTGTTTCACGTTCCTTGAACTGAACCTGCAAACATATCCTCTCCAATCCTCCCAAGGCTGTATACGCTCTAGTAAGTCTAGTCTCTGCTACTCTCTTCAAAGAAAACTTTGGCCGAGTGAAGAGTACTCCAACATAAGTGTATGCATTTGTGTACTCCACAATCCCCTGATCATAAGTGAATGTAGGTGTTGATCGCTTGACCCACTATGATGTGGTATTAAAGACCATAACCTTGGTTTTACCAAGGTTTATAGACAATCCACTATCCTCCGCAAATATATGTAATGCACCCAAATGTCGCTCCATACCCTCCGGTGAGTCAGAGATCGAAAAAATATCATCAGTATAAAACTATAATGGAATCTTTGTCCTTGCCAGTTAGGTACTTTTGTCACCCTCTATGTCAATGTAATCAAAAACCTCATCTATATACATACCAAAAAGAGTAGGAGATAATGGACAACCTTGTTTCTCCCATATGCCCTACCCTCCTCAATAATGGCTCTGAGTGTCAGAATATGGTCAAAAGTTGAGAAGCCTCTTCAGCAACCGGCCTATCACACTATCTATATTCCCTCACTCTCTACCCATCTTCATCAAGGGAGTATTGGAAGGGAGGCAAGCTGTCTATACTAAAGCCATGTATGTGAAACCATGATGACATCTTTGCATACCAGCATGATGTGTCCCCTTGCAAAGCTGATTGTCTGGAGGATTCAAGGGACAATTTGGCATATCTGTCTTTGGTAGTGTCTCATATAAAGAAGACTGGTCTGGTAAGCACCTCTATCTCCAGAGAGGGGGTTGCTAAATCCTCTCTAACGATCTCATGTGGCACAGAGGCCTTATCTCTAATCAATCAGGAGATCAAACATACCAAGGGCCTCTCCATACCTCTATACCCATCCTGACCCATATAGGGTCCCCAAACATGAACCCCATAGAGCATAGTTGAAGCTACTAAGGTATCAAAGAGCTAGAGATTTGTTCAAGGTTCTTGGAACTGAAGTTGTGAGCACATACTCTCCAATCCTCCCAAAGCCGCATACGCTATGGTCAGTCTAGTCTTTGTTGTTGTCTTCAAAGAAAACTTTGTACTAGTGAAGACTACCCCAAGATAAATGTATGCATCTGTTTACACACAGTCTCTTGACCATAAGTGAATGTAGGTGTTGATCTCTTGATCCACTGTGGTGTGGTATTAAACACCATAGCCAAGGTCTATAAAAAATCGACTATTCTCTGCAAAGCTATGCAATGCATCCAAATTTCATTGCATATCCTTTGGTGAGTCAGAGATCAACACAATATCATCATCATATAACAACAATGGAATCCACATCCCTTCCAATTGGACATGTATGTAATCAAAAACCTCATGTATGTACATGCCAAAAAGAGTTGGAGACAATGGAAAACTTTATTTCACTCCAATGGTGGAGTGAACTAAATAAGATATCCCCTTTGGAGTGTGTACATGTCCCACCACTGATCTGTATAGAGCCATGATCCCCCAGATCAACTCAATGGGTACTCCCATCTCTTGTAGTATGCACATCAATCTGGCTCTAGGCACCATGTCACATGCTTTGTTGGAAATCCACAAAGCTATAATAAATTTGTCTCCCATGTGCCCTACCCTCCTCAATGATGGCTCTGATTGTCAAGATATGGTCAAAAATGAAGAGGCCTCTCCTAAAACCATCGTGTCTTGCTACCCGTATGCCCTCACTCCCTACCCATCCACTCAATTGTTTCTCAAGGATAAGTGCATACAACCATGCCAATGTGTGTCCAATCGTCATAATACGATAGTTTACTGGCTCCATAGGATCAGTGCTCAAGGATTCTCGACATGGGCGTTGTCCAAGAAAGTACTGCATCAATCGTTGAAGGGCTTTGTCAATGTTTGCCTCTATAAATAGTTATATTGGGCATCTCACATTTTGTGCTAGAATAGTCATGATCCTTTGATGGTGACCCTTGTAGACATTGGTGTCTAGCTCACGCAACTCCATGGATCTGCCAACTAATATACCTTGCTATAAGTGCACTGTAAATTTTGTGACTAATTCCTTGCTCTAAAGAAGTCAAAAATCTCCCTTTATGAATGTCTCCCATTGTTTGATCTCCTCAAGAGACTCTCCCTATGTCTGCATAGCTCTAGTAAAAACAATCTGAGGAATCTTTCATCTTGATATCGCATGACTCTAGCCAATGGTCCAAAGCCCTCTTTGAATAGACGATGAAAGCAGCTGACAATGATAGATTTGATGTACCTCTTGTCTCTGTCTCTATATGACACAACTCGCATATCTTGGCCTCTGTTGGCACTTTGCTAAATCTGCAACAAGAACACTATCTATTGAGGCTTGTTTCAACTATTCACTTATGGAGCATGCTATAGTCAGTTACAAATTTATGGAAGAAATGGAACCCTGATTTTGGTGCAGGTTTGAAGACAGAAGCCCTCACAACTTTCGAGCTCGAGTGATGTTGAGAATGATTTTTCAGCTCGATTAGCATTTTTTTGAATTTTTATTCAGAAATTGTTTGGTGATCCTGTTTGGAATTTGTTTGAAATGGATAGTATATGTTTTAAACATGCCTTGGTGCCAATTTGAATTGTCTGACTCTAGTTTTAATATTGGTTTCAATGCTTGGTGATTTACTCCTGGGTGGAGTAGTGAGAAATGGTTGTTTTGGTATTGTTTGAACCTCAAAACGACGCAAACAAGATGTTTGTGGATCGTTATTGTAAGCTTGAAAACCTTAGAACGACATAGAAGGGATCTCTAGGAGTGTTTTGTTGTATGCTAGAAAACCTCCGAACGATGCATCCGAAGATGTATGGGGAGCCTGTACGGTAGTATGTTGAAAGGCCAAAGTTTTCTCAGCAGGAAGGCCAACGTTTTAAGCTTTGCAATTGGACAGCCTGCGTTTTCAACCCAAGATAGCCAACATTTTTAGACTTGAGTGCTAAAGGATTTTAGCCGCCATTGTCCTTGGCGATAGATCTGATCCCTAGCCTCGTCAAGAACCTGTTGCACTCTGAGAGGTGCACCACCCTCTCTCTACATCTATCAAAAATAGCATCGAGCTCTTTGACCCTAACCCTATTGGAAATATCCTACAATCAATGCACTCCATGAGACAACATTGGAGATAGTAAGCTCATTGAGGAATTGTTGTGCTTTAAGAAGTGCCGCTTACCCTTGACATACATACTGACCCTATTTCTTGAGCATGTGGTCTTTTCAAATAACTGACTATCAAGAATATTAGCATGTATCTACTACCTTGGTACAAATCCTTCTTCTTAGCACAGTCTTTAAGTGAGCTCACAAAGAAAGATATTCACTTTCCCTCCATGTTTTCTTTTGTAGCAGATGTTATTGCTTTCTTGATGCTTCTCTGTGTGGCACTCTAAGAGGTGCATCGTACTTGCATGGCTCTGAATAGTGTTTCTCATGCCTTTGGATGCCCTCAACCTCCCACACCTCACATAGAGCCATAGGCCTTCAAGATGCAAGCATGTGTAACGCATTTAAAGAGAGACCCTCATTTTGCATCCGCCAAAATTAGCCTAGAGCTTCTTGGGCTTGTCAAATTTTAGCATATCCCGCAATCAGTGCATTCCAAGAAACGACACCCTGGATAGAAAACTCCTTAGACACTTTTGGTGCTTTATCGAATGCAACAAATTTGGCATACATGTCGACCAATATAGTGCCAAGCACAACGTTCTCTTCAACACCCCTAACTAACAATATAATCGTGAATTCTTTTGCACATATCAGCATCTTGTCTCATGCCTTCAACGTGCAGGTTTATAGTGACTGGACTCTTTGGTTACCTCTACAGCTGAGCGAGGCCCCATGGCAAGTGTATAAACCGAGATAGATCCCCTTGTTGACCATCAGTAATCCTACATTGAGATGGATCCAATGGTGCATCAAAACATCATGGAGGTGCCTCTTCTAGAGGAGTTACCTTGGCACCTTTTAATTTACGCAATCAAAAGCAAGCATCATATCGGCAATGGTGTGGGGGGTCCTTGAGAGGGTTGGTTGAGACCCCATCGGGTGTCGTTCTCTTACCTCCCTCTATACATCTCACTCTCTCTCATTCCCACTCTTTGTGGAAAGTATAAGGAACCATCATTGACGCTAAAAGCATTCAATGAAGCAAGGAAAGAAGTAAATATTTGTGGAAGTGTAAAGCCTCTCTCTTTCTCTTTGATAAGCAACAAATTTTCTTTAGAGAAGCTTTGTGGATCGTTTTACCTTTGACTAAAACCTAAAATTCTTAACCAGATCATTTTGATGGCTCCCACCTCACCTCAGGTCGAGCGGGGCTACTACTGACACTGAAGAGCATGTTACGAGTTGCTAGCATTTCCAGGGAGCATATAGCAAAGGACATCATAGAGTATGTGCAGCTCCCCAATAAGGAATTGGAGGTGACCATACTCTAGCTACAGAAGGTCTTCAGACTTGTATGCCCAGACGAGGGTTTTTCTCGAGACCCTTTAGTAGGAGTAGCATACATGTTGAATCTCTTTTTATATATAGTATGTATGTATGTACATATATATATTGTGCACCTAAGTATATCACTTTGTCTCATCAAAACGTGATACATTCATGATAATAACAGGACCCCTCTTCTAGGGCCATCTAGCATTGCTCAGCCGTGAGTACAGACTACTCAGCGGCCATCGGACAACGAGGTCACACAACAAGACCACAACACACGGTATTAGTTTGGTATTTAATTACAGAAGTATAATATTTCCATAAACATTGATCTAGTTATCTTCTTGTCAATTTATGCGTGTAGTTTCCCTTCTCAACAAGTCCACCGATGTACCTCTACGACCTCAAAAATGTCCGATCCCAACAACGATGCTAACATCGACACCCTCTCAGTCGAGGTCCCACGTATTTGCCATGCACTCACTAGGACCAGGTTCTGATCATCAGGGACAATTTTGAACGTGTGTCAACTCGTACGGTGTCACCTCTGACGTTGATGTGGACAAGCAGGTTGTTCCCATCAAAGGCGACATCTTTTTTTGCCAGCATAGAGGGAAACTACTGGAGTTGTACATGCCTTGACTCCACATACTTTGGTTGTATATATCTATGTGTTTTTATAAATGTCTAATAGTTAATCACCAACACGTAATGATCTAATGGCATTTACAAGAATGCATCTTGGAACATCTTTGCTCATGTATTCCAGTTCATGCCCATTTTCACATTCCATAAATGTGAAATTGGTTCACACATTTCTTCCCTGACTACTATTAATTAAGCCAGGTATGTTTCCATGTGTATATGGTTTTCCATTCATATGAACGGTTTGACTTTCTGCATTGTCAGGCCAAGGGCTAGGGGGCAGGGCCCGACCTAGGGGGGTCAGGGACTTAGGCCAAGGGCCGGACTGAAGGTGTGGACAGGGGATCCAGTTAGGGCAAAGGGCCAGTGGCCCCTCCTATCAGGGACTTAGGCCAAGGGCCGTACTGAAGGTGTGGACGGGGGATCCAATTAGGGCAAAGGGCCATGGGCCCTCCTATTATCTCCCCTAGGTTGGGCCCTGCCCTCTAGCCCTTGCCCTAACATTACTCCCCCCTTGGAGAAGCGTTTTTGTCCTCGAAAACAAAAGTGGTAGTATCTTCATAAGAACACTAATGTTTTCCACAGTGGTATCCCTCCTGGATCCAGCTGTTTGTTTGATTGAAACATGGTGCAGTACGAGGTCCAATATAATCAAGAATAGCATCTTGATTTTGCACATTGTTGTCCATTTGCAACGATCTTGTGTTACTGGTTCCAATCCAATCATAGTGTGTAGACTCCATTTAGAACGCACATGAGCATGCTAAACGAGTTATCACAACAAAGATGTACCTGAAAGAGTACCACTTTTCACTTTCCATGAAGGTAGCTTGCTGACATGATTCATCAACCAAGTGTAAGTCCTTGACTTGTTCTTAAATTTCATTAGTAAACAACCCCATCATAACTAGTGTTCAAGGTTGAGAACCTGACTTATACATGAAGAGACTCAACCTAGTCGCAAACATGCTTAAACTGATGGTAAGCAAACTTCCAGCAGAGCAATAAATTCTTATTAATGAGATTGCTTGGTGCTAATGTACGCACTTTGCATATCCTTTAGCACAAGATTACACTTTGTAATATGCCTATCCCCTTGGATAACTGACAGTACTAAGGTGTGTTTTCCATGGTTTACAGACAGTCTTCCCAGATGACTGGTAAATGGGGTTCACCATATCGTAAAACCTTGTTGAGGAATCAACAATGTCGTGAATAACCATGATGATTATCTTGAAAGATCTACAAGCACCCAAACCGAGCCATGACCTCTATGGGTGATTGGTAGACCCAAAAGTAATCTCAAAGAGATATTGCACATAGTATGCAAAACGCTTCATAAGCAACTAATGTGATGAATATGCATGCCTAGTGTGCATGCATTTAGCAAAAACCAGATCCAAACGTGTACATCCATGGACATATTTTCCAATATGTATGGCAAATGTGATGCTTGTAGCATACATTAAAGAGGAATGGAAATAGTTTTGAAAAGGAACTAAATACTGTCTGATGCAATCATTTGCAAGCCTTGCTGAAACGTTTGAACCATAATAGAAGGTGAAACATTAATCACTTCTAGGGACAAACAATGAAATTTTTTCATGAACAACTCAATAGCCTTGCTATATGTATAAACAACCATCTGTGATTTTGTTTAACAGTACTTGTACCTGAACAAGTCATTCTAAGTATCCAACAATTTTTGGCCAATTGCTCCTAATACATCGTGCTAAAAATGGCCTAGAAAATAGATTTGACCAGCACCTAGGGACTTTGTCATGACACATATTTGAAATACTGGGTGCCAATGTTAGTCCCAGAGAGTCATATTCACCACATGTGGAAGATGTCTCAACTAAGGATGTCTGAAAAAAGAACATCCTACAAGTATAAGATGTACTTGTGAGTGGAGGTAACTGCAAACACTCTATGATGGGAGTGAGAGGGACCATGTTGTATCCCATGTGAAAACATGTGCCAAATTGAACCTAATAAGAGGGTTCATAAAAGCATAATGTATATTGGACACTACGGCCCAAAATACTTGTTTCAACATGCCCTTGGCATGGCACTGGGGATTGAACTAAAAGTTCAGTTACCCATATTCAAATGCACAGGAGCATGTCTCCCACCTGTGAAAAAAACAAGCAACATTGCACTGGAAACATTGGGTGTTGCCTTCGCAATCCAAACCCATTGGGTAGAATCTATGTAGTCAAACCCCTTGGTAAGACCCTTTGTAGAGACTGCTCAACTAGCACGTAACGATAACCAATGTAGTTTACCATGTACAAAATGATGGGAATCAACTTGAAAAGTTGAGTTTGTCTGCTACCGCATGGTAGATTGTAGAATTCTTTCCTTGAAAGTATAATGGGAATAGACCAAACTGTGATCCTCAATGCCTATGCGGTGATTTAGTAAGCACCTGCGGGGTCTTACCCCAAAACTATGCGTGCATAGACACTCGTAGCGCTATAGAGAGAGCAGGAGATCCACACAAGTGAAATTTCTAGCTCTTATGGACATATATGCTATCAAAATGGTTTGTTGCATTTAGAATCTGTGGTAGAGATCAGCTGATGTGAGTTTATGGTTATCAAAAACTCAACTCAAGCGTCGCACTGAAAACATGTAGTGCAAAAATGACACCCTAAACATCCGTAATGACAAGAATCATGCTTGTCCATTAACGTCGATGTGTACTCCACTGGGTAGATTTGTTCGATCTAAAGAACAATCACCCAAGGAATGCCAACAATTGGGTCATACCCGAGATCTGACAATGACTCTTAACCAGCATGTGTGGCTCATTGTCCTTATGGCAATTAGTGTCCAATTGACAAAACGATGAAGACTAATGTAGAGGTTGTGTTTCCCAATTTCTAGTTGAGAGTTGGAGCACCCTGGCTCAGGCTGGCTCCCAAACAAAACATGTATCAAAAGATTCTTAAAAGGTTTTCATTATTCTTCAAGAGAAATAAGAGAGAGAGAGAGAGAGAGAGAGAGAGAGAGAGAGAGAGAGAGAGAGAATGTTGGGTTCAGGAAATTTCCTTAAGTTATTACCGTGTATATACTGTGCCCATGCTCGTGTGCATCTTATACGTAGCATGAAGCTTATCTTATAAGCATGCAACAATTTGGCTATATAACGCTCTCATCGAGAGAGGTAAAAGAAAACACAAGTCACATCTTGCTCAACCAATTGTGATTGTACAAAAATGATTTAAATATGGCACTTTGCCGGTGAATTAAGTCTTAGATTTAGGTTCCTTTTAGCAACCCAAAAATTGAGTTAAACAATCCAGAACTTATTTGGTCTGTGACAAAGTGTCTGGTGTTATAGCGGAAGCATATTGCATAAGGCGGTAGAATTGAATCTACCTAGCTAGCATGACGTGCATGCAGAAATTTAAGCCCTTGGAAAAAGTGATGGCCTCAAACGTGAGAGCCAAAACCATAAGTGCCTTGCACATATGTACTAGTAGGGATTCTGTGAATAATATCCCCTATTTTGACAGTTCCCCAAACTTGTGTGTCACTGCCCGTGATGCCAAGTCATTGGGCAGTACCTTGGCACAAGGGAGAAGCCTTGCTTCATGTAAAATTGGCAAAGCACTTTTCTTTGCACAAAAGCAGTAGTTTCCAATGTAAATGTATAAACATGAAAAAATAAACAATACTAAACATGGTATAACCTGGTCATCCTGCTATAACCAGTTGTCCGGAGATGTTGAAGGAAAAGCTCGCTCAAATGTAGATCATAACCATTTCTGTTGAGTGAGAAAAAGTTGGTGTATGTATCATATACAAGCCCTGAAATATCCTGCAAGCATATGGAGAAATCCCCAAGGGCAAGTGCTCATAGCATACCCCAAAGAGAAAAAAATCTCACTGCAAGATTCCTAAATTGAATCCTTGCTTCACATAAATATGTTGGGACTGAGAGCCAATGGATGTGGCTACAGATATCATGACAAAAAGAATCGACCGTGGCGATCAATTGCAATTGAAATTAATAAGTAATGTGTGTAAGCATCCTCTTTCAGCTTGTAGAAACAGTGACAAGGAGTCGGCCATGCTGAGCAACTTGCTACCTTCAACAAGTACAGTAAGAGGCCATGCCTGGCTCCTTCAGATACTAAAAAATTGGCCCTTGGCCTTGCCTTTGAATCAAAATGTAACCTTTGACGAGCGTGCTCTAGCAAGGTACTCAAGAGAAGCTATGTTGCTGGTCAAGACTGTGTGTACTCAAGACGTGCTTGATGCAGGTTTGTAACTAGCATGCCACATGCCTTGCCTGCACTAGAGGAGCAAACATTGCCTAGGACCAAAAAATTCCAAGCCAGAATTGGGAATTAGTCATCCATAACGGAAGACCCAAGCATGCTCAAATTGCCCTATGTTAAAAACAAATATCTCCCAAGAAAAAGTAATTATGCTTGCCTTTGCTTGCCGTGGTTATAATGTAGAGAAATCTGCGAGATTCAATGAAGTCAGACTTGAAAACATTAAAGTTGACTTGCTTACCGACTCTTAGAAGTCCACTAGTGTGGTTGGGACCTATTTAGAAATTCATTTTCCAATTACTTCACCCATCGATTATGTTGCCAAGCCTTGCTTGTTTCGTGGTGTAACATGTTCTTGAGTAAAATAACAAACAAAATGGAATGTGATTGCTTACAGCCTAAATGACAAACACTTTGCCAGAATGTTCTTTTTCCGAGATTCTTTATCGAGGTTCATGCCTTGGCTATTGTCCCATGATGGCATACATGCTTGGATTATATGTCGGTGCTGAAAATCCTCATCATAAACCGTGAATCGCCTTGTATGCGGGTGATGAAGTCCATATTTCCTCTTGCATGTATCTTGCTTTAACCACAACCCATCTCTATGCTTTTCCTCAATCTGCACCAGCCACCGACACTGGTACCCGTTGTTGCATGGGTCTATGGAGGCCCACCTGTTGTTGCATGGGGCTGTGGAGGCCCTTGTTGTCTTTTAAAAAAAAAAAAACTCTTAAACCATCCATGGGAATCGCCTCTTCTCCAATAAACCCTAAGGTCACTTAAGTGACCTTGTGAGTATGAACTCAACGCAGGCATGTTGAACTGCATGCGCTGCGCAGAGGCAAAGAGAAGGGGCCCTCGCTCATACAGAAGCCATCCATACCAACGGAACTTCTGACGAGTTTGCCTCCTTGGCCCAAGGCGATTCCAACATGCTCAACCCGGCTCACCTGTAACACAGGTCAAAACACGCCATCTTCTATATGCAAGAGGCCGTTCCCGTGACCCTGGACTCCGAGAAGAACCTATGTATTCAAGGGGCCATGCCCACGGCCGTCTCCCCTTGCTTGCCAAGGAGATTTTCTATGGCCCAAACTCGTCCAGAACGAGAGAGGAAAAACGAGCAAGAGAGAGAGAGAACCCATGGTCTACCTTCCTCTCCTCCATGGCTGCCGTCATCCTTCTCGCCTGTGCTCTGATACCAATATAAGACCGAGGGGCGACTGAATGCTAGATCCTCCTCCCAGCCAACCTGTTATAGGAGGGCTCATGGTCCTTTGCCCTAACTGGATCCCCTGTCCACACCTTCAGTCCGGCCCTTGGCCTAAGTCCTTGACTCCCCTAGGTCGGGCCCTGCCCTCTAGCCCTTGGCCTGACATGGATGGGTAGTGCCTCTATCAAAAAGAGATGTTGCATTTTGGGTCTTCACTTCAGTCCTTTTCAGAGGATCTATATGTGGATGAATGGCTCTTGATAGGTCACTACTTAAGTACTTTGCAGAAGCAGGATGATTTGACTAAGTAGGACTTTAAGAGGATAAGAAGAAATTCATATGATACTTGAGGTTTGGCTACTTATAGAAATACCATAAACAAAGAGATGGAACACCATTGCGGGTAGTTTGTGATAAGGTTACTGAACAAAAAATCATCAAGGAGTTCCATGAAAGTTTATAGGCAGGAATCAAGGTGAATGCCCAACATTTAACAAGGTAAAAGAAAGGTATTGGTGGAAAGGGATGTATACGGATGTGGCTGAGTTTTGTGGAGTCTTTTGTGACATGTCAAATGTATTCAAATGTACAACATTGTGATGGACTACATCCTACTTATCCATTGGTCATGCATTACAAATGGGTTGTGGACTTTGTCACAATGCCTTTGGGACTTTGACAAATGAGGTATTTGGTGCTTGCAAGAGAAGATTTGTCTAATCAAGTTGAAGGGCATGCATTAAGGACAATGAATACACAAGTTGTATGTAAATTCCTTCTTCAAGTTGTGATCTATCGCTATGAATGTGTAGGAATGATAACTACAGATAGAGGAGAATTGAATGCTGATGAAGCAAGGGAATTTCTCTATAATGGGCATCTTGTGCTTATAACCCAGAGGGAAATGGAAAAAGTGAAAGAGGGCATTCTCCAATAATCAAAGCTTTAGCTACATCTTGTGAAGGTAAGCTTGGAGAGTGGACAAAGTTACTATCATTTGCATTGTGGGCTGACCGTATGACACATAGTTCAATCACTAGTTATATGCATATCGACTAGAGAATAACTTCTTGCATTTTGCATACAACAATTGGAGTGAAGGATGAAGTGATTGAGCGTGCAAAAGCTCAATTAAAGAATTCAAGCTTGAAAAATAAAGACAAATTAAATTTGACAAGAGACACAAGCTCATACCAATAGCCATTGAAGAGGGTGATTGGGTGTTGGTGTATGATAGTAGCCTTGAAAACTAGCACTCTACAATAAAGAAGCTTACAAAGTGATGTGTCCCTTATGTTGTCAAGCATGTGCATGAAAATGCAACTTGCACCTTGCTTGCACTGGATGAGACAGAAATGAAAATCCCATTGCAAGAAAAAGGGTTACATTGTTCAAAAGAAGAAGGGATGTAGATCCATTTGATGCACAACCTAGGGAAGAGGATGATGGGTCTAACTATATGCAAATCGAGGATGAGAGTGAAGATGTAGTTTTAATGCATAACAACTACTATTGTGGCACATACCGGAAGATATGCAAGTTCAGAGGGGGTGGATGTCGTGTTGTGGCACGTGCACAATGTGAAATTAAAAAATTTTCCTAGCATTTGGCACCTTTTGATGCATGTAAATAAAAACAATCATGTACATGTTGTGATATATGCTAAAGTGAGTATTGCGATCGCTATCATGTACATACCTATCCGAGAAGTCGTGGCCCTGAATGTGGCATCGTTGCATGCTTTCCCACTGATAAGATGCCTTTTTGAGTTCTATGATGTACATATTCCAATTTTTTCATGGTTGCACACTCGTCTCGCCTACAAAGATCGATGCGGATAAAAGCTGCCAAAAATAGCAACTAACGAGTATTGTTACAAAATTGCATGAAACGTACCTCAAAATGGAATAGTGATGAAAAATGATGCATATATATGAATTTTATGCTTATAGGAGTGATCTCACAAATTTAATGATTTTTTTTAACTCCGTTTGGGATTTTTTACATAAAAAATGGCATTATTTGGATTAAAAATGACATGAAACTGAACTAGTTTTGGTCCAAAATGGAAAAATGGCCCAAAAAATGACACACTAGCTGAAAATGATGTGGCAAAGAGAGAGGTCTGGTTTTTAGTGAAAAAACCTGCATTTTTTCACCACTTTGAAATTGCTTCCATGGTTGCTCAATCTATGTGTAGTGCACTCTGCCTCTTCGCAATCTTGTATTTGAGCTTATGAGGGAGTGAATTAGGATTTCCCCTTATCAAAATGGTTATCAAAATGATGTGTGGCTTCAACTTAGAAGCTCTTAAATCTCTGCAAAATCAAATAATGATCGTCATGAAGGTGGAAGCTCGTGTATTTGTTTCAACTGTTTGATGCTATGACTATATAAATGGGGGCGAGGCTACATGATTCCATAAAAGAGGTTTGGGTTTTGATTGGGATTTTTGCTTCTATGGGAGTTAAAGTTTCATGTCTGAAAGTTTACTGTTCTTAATTTCTCTTTTTAAGTAAAATTGGATGTGAATTGGTGATCCTTTCATAACGAACTCGAATACGAAAACAAGCAAATTCCAAGCACAATAGGGGAGAGGGTTTGAGACTGTCTTGTCACAAACGCTCTTAGTTTTCTAGTCATCTTTAGAAAGAGGGTTATTGATTTTCCATAAACACTTTTTCTTAAAGTTTTTGTGACTCTCATCACAAACTCTCACAGCCATAGGTTCTGCACCTTCCCAACTATATAGACCGCACACATTTTGACAACATGATGGTTCACTTTTTATTATTGTTTGGTGCTACAAAAAATACAACTATCAGTTCAATGTGTTGTTTATCTTGCTGATGATACGAGTTGTCAAGTAAAGGGTATTGAATATTTATATCTTAGTACCTTATCTTCTTCCACTCTAGCTTTGAGAGGGGTACTACATATTCCAAATCTTCAACGTAAATTTTTTTCAGTTGCTAGACTTGTTGATATTGGTCTCTTTGTTGGATTTGATCATAGGAAATGATGCATTGAGAAAGATGGACAAACTATAGCCATTGCTTCTCAAAATGGTAATTATTTGTTTGAACTCTATCTCAATGATGTTGTAGCAAATGTTGTCACTGCTCCACGTGATCATGATTGCAAGGTATAGCATCATCGCTTTGTCCATGTTGATTTCTCAAAACTCCTTCATCTTCATCCTTATGATCTTGTTTGTACCATGGATCTTAAAGCTCATCCCTAGATGGAAATTTATGAGTTTTGTGCTCTTGAAAAAAATAATTGTAAACCCTTTCCTCTCTCAAATACAACTCATTCTCATGATATATTGGATCTTGTTCATACTAATATATGTGGACCTCTATCTTCTCTGACATCACAACGTGGTTACTTTATTATGTTTATTGATGATTTCTCACGTTATATCACTGTTTTTTTTGCTTAGAAAAAAATCCAAGGCCTTTTCTGTTTTCAAACAGTTCCACAAGGGTATGGAACTTCAAATTGGTCATCACCTCAAGAAGCTTCGCAGTGAAAATGGAGACAAATATGTTTCATGAGAGTTTTGAGTTATTGTGCTGACAGAGGCATTCATCATGAACACACTATTCCATATTCACCTCAACAAAATGGCATTGTTGAACAAAAGAATTGCACTATTCTCAATGCTATAAGATGTATGCTGATTCATTCTGGGCTATCTCATGTTTTCAAGGTTGAAGCTACTTTAAAAGTAGTATTTATTCAAAATCATCTTCTTGCTACCGCATCTTTTTGTAAGATGCTCATCACAGCATGGACAAGTGACATTCCTTCTGTATCTCATTTTTGAACCTTTGGATGTATTTCTTATATTCATGTTTCCCAAGGAACAAAAAAAAACCTTGATGCTCCATGTATTAAAGTTATTTTTATTAAATATTCTGACACTTCCAAAGGCTACAAAGTATATGGATCTTCCTCCAAGAAAGTAATCGTAAATCGTGATGCTCCTTTTAACGAACAGCTTATCAGAGGCTCATGGTCCATGGATGATGCTGATGATATTAAATCACTACTTTATGATTTTCTAGTTCTTTTAGATGATGAAACTCTTCCTATAAAGTATCTTTTCTTGTCACAACCATCCATTCCAAATGCTACCAATGATGATATTGACATTTTTGTTGATTTGCCTATTGATTTTGAGCATGGTTCATGTCATCTTTATGATGAGGATATTATTGATAATGTTTTCTCTACTTCTAAAGATCATGTTACTTACAATGAAGCTCTCTCTTCTCCACAAAAGGATCAATGTCCTATGGAAGTAGGGTACATGGATACTAACTAAACTACCTCGTGGTGGTACAGCTATTAAGTGTAAGTGGGTGTATAAGAAAAAAGTGAAATCAAATGGATTTTTTGATAAGTTTAAGCCACGTTTAGTTTTGAATGGTTATTCCCAAGTTTTTGGTATCAATTATCAAGAGCTCTTTTCACTAGTTGTTTGCATTACAAGTGTTCAGGTTTTACTGGCATTTGCTGTTCAATTTGATTTAGAAGCTCATCAAATGGATGTGTGAACTACTTTTTTGAATGGTGATTTGAAAGAGGAAATTTATATGGAGAAGCCAAAAGGGTTTATTTTTCCAAGTAAGTAAGACCTTCTTGCTCAGCTTCATAAGGCACTATATGGTCTGAAACAAGCTTTGCGGGCCTAGTATACAAAATTTGATGTTTTTCTCGCCTCCAAAGGATTTATCTCTTGCTCTCTAGATCCCAACTATATATAAAGCGCCAAGGTGGTATTTTTGTGATTCTTGCTCTTTAAGTGGATGATACCATTCTTATTTTCAATGATTTGGGATTTATTCTATAAGTGAAAAAGTTGTTGTCTTCAGCACTTGATATGGTAGATCTTGGAGAGCTTCACTTGTGTCTTGCTCAGAATTAAAGAAACCGCAGAAAAGGTAATCTGTTCATTTGACAGTCAAATTTTATTGCAGATGCTATTCAAAATTTGGTTTGGAATCTGCACATTCAATTAACATGCCTTGTCTTGCGAGTTCTACAAAGAACGCTTCTCAAAGTGAGGGTCAGCTTGTCACAAATCAACCTTATGCTAACTTTAACATATTTCTTCAGTTTGCTGGCACGAACACTCGCCTTGATATTATGATTGTTAATTATCTTGGATAATATATTGCACATCGTTCTCTTAAGCATTGGTTTGTAGCAAAGCGTGTATTGAAATACTTAAAAGGCACTACAAATTTTGGTTTGGTCTATTGACAACAACTCGCATTGGACTCTCTCTCTCTCTCTCTCTCTCTCTCTCTCTCTCTCTCTCTCTCTCTTTTGGGTTACACAGATGTAGATTTGGCAAGCTTAGATTTATCCATGTGATCTACTAGTGGTAATCTCTTCTTCATAAATGGTTGTCTTATTTCTTGGACTACCAAGAAACAATATTGTGTTGCAGTTTCTACGACTAAGACAAAGGCTGGTTGATATTGGTCATTCTTCTCTTTCTAGCACACCCTTGTGGTGTGATAAAAAGAGTGCTATTAGTCTTGCAAAAGACTATGCTCAGCATAACAAGTCAAAGCATATTGTTGTGCATTATCATTATGCCCGGTATGAAGTACGCAAAGGAACTATCATGATTGAACACTATCCAAGTGACCAGATGATTGTATATATTCATTAGGAAGAGAATTGAGACTAGGAGGGCCTCTTTATTTGGCAGTTTAGGGGAGTCAAACCTTTTGTATTAAGAAAGCAATCAAAGAACAACTTTTGAATTCAAACAGGTAAAACGGCTAGTTCATTTGAATTAAAATTTTCCCCCCAAAATGAAATTTAAAATCTAGTGGACAAAAGTATATCAAGTAACATATGTATGGAAAGAGCTTGGCATGTAGATTCTAGATCTACAATCTCCACTAAAATCGGAGATCATATGTAGGAGTTATGGAAGGCTGAAAATCATAACTTTGTCCTCCCCCTTTTTTGGGGGGAAAAGTGCATCCTTTGACCACTCTTACGCCTCTCTTTCACACCCACCATTCTTGCACACATGGCATGTATCTATTTGTCCAAATGTTAATCATCTCCATAATCTCATGGAAAATAAAGAGGCCCTCCTAGACCCCATCCTCTTCCTAATGCTTACCAAAGGCTTGAACAAGTCATGCTTCATCCTCTTGCACTCGGAGCTTGGAGTTTCTTTGGCCTCACTCTTTCTAGAGTGACCTTTTTGCTATTATGGTAGCTTTGTACATATGACATTGTAATCATATAGGTACCATGCATTGTGTACACTCCATACTTCCAGAGTGTGACCTATTGGTCACTTGTATATTTGTACATAGATACACAATACATTTTCACATCATTATCATTGGCTCATATTTTCACATTTGTATAGGGACTTGGATTTTTCCCTTGAACTCCCCAAGGGTTTTTTCATCCAAAGCTAGAGATGCCTGTCTAAGTGGGGATATTGGATCTATATATGGCTCACTCTACTTAGCTTGGTCTCACCTATATATGTGTATCTTGTACTCAATATGAATCAGCCTTTGGGAGCATACATGGTGTGTCTCTTGTCTCGTCTCTCTCTCTCTCTCTCTCTCTCTCTCTCTCTCTCTCTCTCTCTCTCTCTACATCTCAACATGCATATGTGGATATATAAACACATACATACATACATTTTTACATAAAAATGTACATTGTTTTCTCTTGTTGTGAACACAAACAGGCAATCTTCTATATCCCTAAAAATAAAAGACCTCTGGGATTCCATGAGGAATTATGGATCCACTTTTGACGAGAGATGTGATTACGGGTAGCATTCTTGAAGCAAAAAGTATACCAATTTATAATTTGAATTTCTAATTAAATTACATATGTATTAACCTATTATGTAACTTTAATATCATTTTATTTTCAATGAATGCAATGTAGGAGGCAACATAGGCTAGAGTAGCGAGCAGCTACACGTACTACTAGGGTTGCATGGGCAAGGATGGTTTCATAAACACTTTTGTAAGTATATATTTGTAGATTTTTACAACATAGTAATTAGAATGATGTGAGTAAGAACAACTCAAAACTTTGGATCCTTTTTGTACAGACCAAAGATTACAGTCGACCTCCGACTCTAGCAGAGATTGAGATGAAAACATACTAGGGATACAGAGCGTTGAAGTGCATCCTTCCACCAACACCCTCTTTTGTGATTAATATTTGTAACTTTGAGTTATCCATTTGAGTTTAAATCATTTTTAAATTATTATTTTTTGTTAATCCATAATTTAACTTTTATGAATGCAGGAGGCTCATGGTGAGAGGGATCCCAAGCTTGTTGCAAGAGCGGAGGAGGAGGGTAGAAGGATAGACAAGGAGCAGGTAGGCATTGTAGCATATTCACACGCTTGGATACAGACTTCATGTGCTAGGGGATAGGAGGATCATTCGGACGAGTCCGACACTGATACATAGTGATAGTGGCATTTAGATACATAATCATGTTTGGGTGTTGACATTGTATATAAACATGCATTGATGATCTATATATTCAGTCAGTTCTAGTCTACTTGTAGTATAGTATTGTTAAAATTTTGCTCATTAACATTCAGCTTGTTTAAAAATTGTTTTTGTTTATACTATCAAGTTTTTTCATTCATTCTCAATTTATTTCAATTGTTTTTGTGTACCCGCATACTATGAAGGAAGAAAAGACCATACCATGATCATTCATACTTTCAATTTTGTGTTAGCATAAATTCACAAAACTATCCCAAGTAACTCTCCAAGTGTTACTGCTTCTTGGCATTTGTCTTTGATATGCCTTGGTACGTCTTGGCCTTTAGCAACTTCTGTTAATTGTCTTCGACTCAATTATCACTCCCCCCTTTTGATATTATTTCCCGTCCTTGGGCACTGTTGTTGAGAAGTGTCCGTGGAGGCTATGGAAGTTTTTTAATTGGTTGTTGATGGGCTGATTGTCTTCACTTGTTGTTGAATTTATTGATGAGGTTCATACTATTGTAGCATCTTCATTGGTTTGAATTTGTCTCTAATGTAAGAGATTATGTCACATTTGTCCATTGTAGCAGCATAATGGTGAGGCTTTGTTTATTTGGGTCTCTTGATGACCAAAGGAAAAAACCCAGTGGAAAAAAATTTCCTTTAGGATACCGCATTATTGAGTACTTATTAGCATGGGAAATATTAATAAAGTATTGAAGGGATTATTTTCAGATGGATATTTAGCAGATAAAAGGATAGCTTGATTGAACATTGGTTTGCTTATTGTAGTCCGCTCTAGGTGCATAGGTGGAAGCAAAAAAGAGTGTCTAATTTATATGTCCAATGATGGGACATCCTATATATGCAAACACAAAAATGCATGGGAAACAATATGCTATGGAGAAAAGTTTTTTGCGGGGTTCTTCAAAAAGAAGGTCTAGCTATAAAATCATATGGCATCGCTTTACAAGCTGGCCCCCCTTTAAGAAGGGTTTTCATTTTGGAGGATATATGATCTCATCTTACTGTGCACTATGTGTCAGAGTTGGACTCTACGTCATTCCACCATGATTAAGTTGGTAGGCTTTGACTCTTATGCTCATCTCATCCATCATGAGCTACACTACTTAGATATTCTCAATTCTTCCAGCTTGAGTGTAAGCCTAATGACCATGACAGAGTTTAATATGACTTGAAGCTTTGGGACTAACGCTTTCTCATTTTGTGGCTCATCAGTCCCCAACTTTGACTATGCCAAAGAGTGTTTTTTTCACCCTAACGACTTGACTTTTTAGATTCTTGGTCTTACTACAAACATCTCTTCAAGTAAGCTTGAATCCTCAAAAAGAGGATATTAAAGGACCATGGTGGCATTGAAGATTTCTTTTGCCATACCTATTTTATCTTGGAATCTAGAGCTGTGTTAGTTTAATTGTTCTTCTTTGACTATGATTACTCTATTGTTTGTTTCTCCAATTGGGCCTATCATAAGGATCTTTGGATTTTGTTGTAATCGTATGTTGAGTGTTGATATGTGGCTTTGGAATTGGAGCATTGGAAGACTTAAAAATCCAAATATCTCTATGAACTCTATTGTTTCTTTATTGACTCTACCTACCACTATGCCTTGTTGAATTCTTGAGATCTTCATGCAATTTTGTTGTATTTGTAGTTGGCCTGTGGTTGATTGGTAGCCAAATCTTTGTATAGACTTTATAGAACCTTTGTTCAAGAGAAAGATTCCTCGAAATCCGTTTTGTGTTGTATCCTCTTGAGAATTGTGGTAGACTTGAGTAGCATTCCATGTTGTCCTTTCGTAAATCTGCTTCTTTGGTATCTTGGGATATTGTTAGGATTGATACCTAGTGGGTCTTCTTTCTTGGGAGGGTCTTGATTGAACTACATATGCCCTCATGTGCGGTTTTGGTACCCATATGTTTCTATTACCTCTATATTACTCTTGCTCATTTTAAAGTCCATTGTGATGCTATCCATTCCATGTGTTTGTCTTTCTGTACTGATCTTCCATTTAATATTCACATTGGATCACTAACTTTTACTAAACTCCTTGAAACAAACAGCTACTTGACTTTATTTTGTTTTCTTGAGTACTTGGGCTGATAAACTTTTGATTTTTTGGGTGTCTCCCTAGAGTTTTTGTTTGGTTCAGCAATTCATTTGAAGTTCCTATAGCCAGATTTTCTTGCAAAAATGACCCACGAGTGTTCTTTGATGTAGAGGCATATATTGTCACACCTTTTGTGCTAGTCAATTGAAGGTCCACTTTAGCTTTACCTTTGCCTGTAAGATCTGTCATTGCTTCTTGTGACATTTGTGACTTTGAATCTAGCATTAATAGTACCAGTAATTGTTGGGGTCATCCCAACTTGGGCCGACACACCCTCATGTGAACATTATGTAATTGCCTATAAAGGATGAGAAAACCTAAATGATAACTCTCTTTTTTGTGTACAAAAACAAACTCTCTCTCTCTCTCTCTCTCTCTCTCTCGCTCTCTCTCTCTCTCTCACACACACACACACACACACACACACACACACACATCTGCTCGCTCCCCTTTTCCATGTTTGTGAGAGACGTAATAGATTTCCACTTTTGGGAGCTCACAAGTGGTATCAGAGAAAAGGCCTCATCTTGGGAGTTTTGTAGCACTAGAGATAAGGTTGCGGTGAGAAGCTTGGAAGCATTTGATAGCAACTAGTGATCAGCTTGAGGGGGTGGCCGCAAGCACTGCAAGCCAGTCCGTAGGTAATGCACCATAGGTCAGACAACTCAAGGCAACAAGGATCCATCTGCTTGTGGATCTCTCCGCACATACAAGGCCCATAGGCAAACAAAGGCTGGAAGGTAGCGGACTGCACAAGTGGAGCTGGCGGTTGAGCAATAGTAGACTGTGTCTCATGCTGAAGCACAAGCAGACTAGCCAATTAGTGAGCAGTAATGGTGATATTGATTTAAGCAGCTAATGAGCTAGGTGTGGGGGTTCATATTGCATAGAAGGAGAGAGCCATTCAAAGGGCCCAATGAGACTGAGGGGCAAGACTCAAAGGAAGAGGAGGCAATGGGTTGGGCATTCAAAGTTGTGGAATGATGACATGCCTCAGAATTGGAGGGGGAAAAAGGGTAGAAGCCACAACACTCAGCTCCAGAGGGAGCACACGGACGAGGGAAGCCATTGAAGAAGCCCACAAGCAGTGTGCGTGAAGAGGCTACAACTGAAGCCAAGAGACATGTGTGTTGACCCTCTGATGCAAGGGTGACACCATGCCTAATGCAAGGCACATGAGGTGTTGCAGCTTCTAGTGACAGCATCATCCCCATGCACGTCATTGCTTATGATTTCTAGGCTAACTCTTGCTCAAAATAAACAAGCATCTCTCTTTACTTTGTTATGCATTATCATAAGTACTGAGTTTTTTTTAAAAAATAAAGCATACCTTAAGGGGCTATTCACATATCCATAATAAACTATGAAACAATATGTCAATTACATTGGGCATGGAACCCCACATTCATCTTTATGATAGCTTATGTCGACATTGGTGAAAATACTGTAATAATCTTATCATGATGATTGTACATGAAATTTCCCATTCTCATGAGTTCTTGGCCCCATTTTTATCTACCTATTAGCGATTGATCATTCATGTGTTATGATTGTGAGGGACTAGACATTGTCCCGGCTAAGAGAATAAGAGACTACAGGTAAGACCTTCCCTAATGTGAAGGCCCATTCCTTGTTGTAAATCCCACTCTCATGAGGTTAATGGGTAAACCTAAACCAAGAACCCCGGATGATGGTAGCTCGATAGTAGCACCAAGTTGTGAGAAAAACTAAAACTCACGGTTTATGACCATAATAAAAATTCATGGTTGAGAGTAATCCTAAAACTATGTGTGTCACGAGAGTGTAAGTCAAGTTCTAGGGGTCGTCAAGACAAAGATTATGCCCAGTTTGGCTGAAGGGAGCAATTGTTGGGTTCGGTCCAACTTGGGTAGACACACACTCATGTGAACATTATGTAATTGCCTATAAAGGCTGAGAAAACCTACATGATAACTCTCTGTTTTGTGTAAATTAGAAAACTCTCTCTCTCTCTCTCTCTCTCTCTCTCTCTCTCTCTCTCTCTCACACACACACACACACACACACACACACACACACAGATGAAATCCCATTGACATATGTAGAATTTATAAATAACACCTTTTTTTCCATGTTTAAGAGGCACGGCCGTCATTCATAAACCCTGAATATGATATGAGACATAGTCTAAACTAACTTGTGAAAAGTACCCAACTAATCGGGTCCATTGCTTTCAAGGACACATATATGACTTCTCGACTCTTGGCACAATCAATCTTTAATTTTACTTCTCTTAATAAGAGGGAGTGGAGAGTTTCTTGACTAATCGAGGCCACCCATCCTTTACTGGCAAACTGAGCAAGTCCCCACTTTCCACCCCACACTCACACTTTCTATTTTGTTTTCTAATTACTACCACATTGTTCTACATATACAAACATTGTTCCTTAATTAATTCCAAGCACAAGTGCTTCTATACAGCCCTTCAAACAATACCAAAACAATTCAAACAAGGCCTAATGAAGATAGTCCTACATTTCAACAAGAGAAACTTTTTCAATTTCTTATGCGTTTGACTCTACCTGCGGACTTCCTCTGTCTAACCAACAGAGCCTTTTCAAAGGATTTATTTTCCAACCACGAATTGTGCAACCTTCCCATCCCGCTAATTGTCGCGAGGCATCTTGCTAACCGCCAGGCATTCCACTACCCGAGAAAGAGAGAAAGAGAACTCAAGAATCCAGAGGGCAACAAGACGATGGTAGAGAAAGACTTGGAGATGGAGATGGTTTGAAGGCAAGAGCTTAAGGGAGAGAGCTTGAGGGAGAGAAGGTAACTCCGATGTCAAGGCAAGAGAGATTTCACTTCTAAGAGTGTGTGTGTGTGTGTCTCTTGAAGAAAAGGGAGAGGGGTCTTTATATATGCTCTCAAGGCGAGCTAAGAATAAAGGGAAGCAAAGAGAGATAAGTTCGCATACGTTTGTAGCTCAAAAAAAAAAATCAAACACAAAATCCGAGGCACAATTTCAAACCTCTAAGAAGAAGCTTGGCTTCCAAGAAAAGAGCTCTAAATTAAATTCCTCCTCTCTCTTTTCTAAAAAGAATCTTTCTTTCTTAAAAGTACTCCTTTTCTAAAATTGCTCTCTTTTTCCTAAAAGGTCAACTCTTATCTTTAGATACAGTCTTGAGGCTTAAGTTTCCCATCAACCTATTGTTTGCAAGTGAATAAAGCTCATAATTAGTAGTTCTAGAGTTTGATTTTTTATCCGATCGTTCCATTTGAAATATTTAAGATGCTTCGAGCTTCAAGTTACTTGTTTCGAGGCCATCGTATCGAGGTAGACAAAAGGGAAAGAGAATTTAAAAATCCAAAGAGCAACACGACGATGGTAGAGAAATATTTGGAGATGGAGATGGCTTGAAGGTAAGAGCTTAAGGGAGAGAGCTTGAGGGAGAGAAGGTAACTCCGACGTCAAGGCAAGAGAGCTTCCGCTTCTGAGAGTGTGTGTGTGTGTGTCTCTTGAAAGAGAAGGAAGAGGGGTCTTTATATAGGCTCTCAAGGCCAACTAAGAATAGAGGGAAGCAAAGAGAGATAAGTTTGTGTAGGTTTGCGGCTCAAAAAAAAAGAAAAACAATATATTTAAAAAATTGGACACGGAATTCGATGCGTGATTTTGAACCTCTAAGAAGAAGCTTGGCTTCCAAGAAAAGAGCTCTAAACTAAACTCCTCCTCTAGCTCTTTTTTGAAAAGACTCTTTCTTCCTTAAAAGTACTCCTCCTTTCCTAAAATTGCTCTCTCTTTCCTAAAAGCTCAACTCTTATCTTTAGCTACAGTCTTGAGGCTTAAGTTTCCCATCAACCTATTGTTTTCAAGTGAATAAGGCTCATCATTAGTAGTTCTAGAGTCTGAATTTTTATCCGATCGTTCCATCTGAAAGCTTTAAGACTTAGCAAAATATGAACCTTTAATATTTGCAAAGTAAATAAAATACTTTTATTGAAAAATGTTGGGTACATTACAATCTCCTCAACTTAGGGATTCGAGATGTCCTCATCTCAAGAAAAAGTTAGGATACGCCTACTCTAATTACGATCTCGATCATCATTATATCCAAAAGGGTGATGTCCTTAGTCTACTTCACTTGCTACAGCTATTCTATTAGTCAAACACAGACAAGTGTTCCAATAATGTCCTAACTCTCCACATTCAAAGCATCGAACATTCAAGCATGGAGGATCTTGCACATTGGCGGCATAAGCTCTTTGTATAATCCTTTGTTTCTTCATTAAAGGTTTAGCTCGTAGTAAAGCATCTTGTATAGTGGTGGGCTTCAGGGCTTCCAATTGCGAGCTAATTGGTTCTCTTAAACCTTGACAAAAGCAAGCTACTTGCTGCTATATGGTCATTGATGGTGTGTAACGTCTAAGCCTTACAAACTTTGAGTAGTACTCTTTCAAGGAGAAAATGTATTGTTTCAAGCTAAAGAACTCATTCATATTTATCGCTTCATGGACAGGGGCTAAGTATCTTTCCTTCACCGCTTGTTTGATTTCCCATCAACTCTGAGAGTTCTCCAACACTCCCATGTCACAATAATGTTGTTTCCACCATAATTTCACTTTTCCAGAGAGTCGAAACATCCCTAGCATCGTTTGATTTGCAGGTGTGGTCATTGCAGCAGAGAAGTAATCATCCATAGATTCAATCTATACTTCTACATATTTCTCAATATCAGCAACCTCTTCTTTAAAAGAAGGCGGTTGCATTTGTTTGAGCTCTTCTCCTGAATCTTCGTATAGATAGCATCGTTCTTAGGATTTTCCATTATAGGAGTGATTTGAGGATTCTCCTGAGTGTACGCATATATTAACGTTAATGTTCATAATAACTCAAAACACTAAGGTAGTTTCCAAACTTAGACTTATCCAGTACGCTAAAACTCAATAGTATGACTTAATCAATCATTACTTATCCGATCCATTAAAACTCAATCACATGTCTTAACTAATATTGACTTATCTAGTTCATCAAAACTCAGTCACATGACTTAACCAGTCGTGACTTATCTCAATCACATGACTTAACCAGTCATGAGTTTCTCATCACATGACTTAACCAGTCATGGTTCATTCAATCCACACAAAAAAACTCACTTTCATGACTTAACTAGTCAAACAATTTATTTGTAGAAAAACAACTCAATCTTCTGTTTAAATTCATCAAAATGTCATATAGAGGCCTACAAAAGATCTCTCCATGAGAAAGCAAAAATACAGGTTTCAACCATAACTATGGTACACGTCAATCGGCATAACGTAATATCTCTACAAGTTGGATAATGGGTATAGAAACCATACACATGAGGGAGCTTGAAGTAGTCAATTAAATATTTTTAACCTAGGCTCTGATACCAGTTGTGAGGTCCCCAACCCCGAGAAGATTGGGGCGACTTGATAGATGGCCTTCCTTTATTCTCCTTTTTCATTGACGACACCCTACTCCGTTTCCACAAAGTAGAGATACGAGCAACAAAAGAGAGAAAGTCTTCTATCCATCATGTTTGTGGTTATAAGGGTCATACGCCACAAGCCAAGTCGATAAATCAAGGATTCTAATGACAGCTAATTCCTATAACATAGAGATGAAATCCCATTGACATATGTAGAATCCATAAACAACGCCATTTTTCCCACATTTATAAACCATGAATATGATATGAGACATAGTCTAAACTAACTGGTGAAAAGTACCCAACTAATCAGGTCCATAGCTTTCAGGGACACGTATATGACTTCTCAATTCTTGGCACAATGAGTCTTTAATTTCGCTTCTCTTAATAAGAGAGAGTGGAGAGTTTGTCGATTAATCAAGACCACCTATCTTTGACTGTCAACCTGAGCCAGCCCCCACTTTTCACCCCACACTCATACTTTTTATCTTGTTTTCTAATTACTACCACACTGTTTTACATATACAAACATTGTTTCTTAATTAATTCCAGGCACAAGTTCTTTTATACAGCCCTTCAACCAATACCAAAACAATTCAAACAAGGCCTAATGAAGACATTCCTAGAGAGAGAATCCAGACTCCACATAAAGGCCAAGCACGACAGGTCCAAGAGGGCTCCAAAGAGCAAGAGGAGATAGCCAATGAAGGGCATTGAAGTGGACACCAAGGTGGACCAAAGGTAGCCGGACAAAGGGAACCAAGAAAAGGCAGCCCAAGGCAAGGGTAGAGAGAGAGAGCACTCCAAGAGCCACCAAAAGGGACAAATTCCATGGGTCGGACAAGGTTCAAGTGGGTGGACAAAGCCCAAGTGGTCCAAAATGAAGTTCTAAGGAGAAGATAAAATGAGAGAAAAATAAATAAAAATTAGAAAAGGCTAGGGGCATAAGCGATGTTGCTAGTGCCTCCCCTAAAGTGCAAGCAAGAGCACATAAAACCAAAGGCGGCTACCTCTCCAAAGTTGCTAAATATGGATGAAAAATGGGTCAATCAAAGGCCCACTTCCAAATTTCAAGGGTACACCCCTATAAAAGTCATTTTTTAGTCATTTTTAGGGGTTCTTTGCCTGCCATTTGCAAGGGAGTCAAGATGAATGGGTGTTTTTTCCTTAGGGTTTTTTTGTGCAGAGGTGTGTGGCTCCAAAGCCTTAAGTGTGTGTTATCTTGCCCTGACGACCAAATGGGTGTGCCCTTTGATGTAAATGAGTTGTAAAGAGTGTTTGAGGAGTGGTGAAGCCTCCATTGTCTTTCTCTTGCATCATTTTTCCTACCCCTCCTTCTTTATTTCTTCTGCTTGTGTATGCAGTGCCCCCTCGGACCCTTCTTTGTGTGCCAAATGGAAGTGAGAGTGTGATTTTTGTATGCAGCAGCGGTGTGTCACTTGAAATTAGCACTAAATTGCTTGGGTAGCCATGTGTGTGCGTGCATTTACACGGTGGTGTGTGTGCGGACGGTGGCTGGCTAGTATGTGTTGAGAGTTTCAAAGGTGAACTCTAGTGGATTGGAGTGTTCTGTACACCCTGGGCTATAGAGAGGCAATCCTTTTGTGTGCCGGGTGTGTTCCCCCATTCCCCCTCTCCAACGTACATAGTGGAAATGAATGCTACAAGGTTTATCTTACAACTTTTTACATACATACATAGATTTTCTATAATGTATATATGCATATCTAAGTATAATAATAAGATTTATATCTCATCCTATTATTTATCTCAACAATAACATATTCTTACTTTACCGTTAGAAAGTACTATGGGACAAAGCGTCAATAGCTTCGCCTCTTTAACTTGGGGGCAAAAAGCATTGGTTCTTTCTTTCTACTATCTCATTATCATCTCACACCCTAACTAGATCATATATATAGGGTAACTTTCAATATATACATATTCTATGTATTTTCTTATATTTCTTTTTAATAGCTACCAGGAAGGACCAAATTCTAGTGGGACACTAGCTTGCATGCTTTTCAAAGATACACCTATTTTAATGAATTATTGCAAGGATGCTCACAAAAATTTGTCAACGAGAAATGTCATGCTTTAATATTGCATGAGGTATGCATTGGAATCAAATGAAAGTCTAGGCTAAGGGGACCACAAGAAGACTTTTGCAGCCAAAAATATACCCTATTTTGATGATTTTCTAGCACAAGGTTCCAATCAAATTGGAAAGAATATATAAAATAGAGATCGTAGCTTATAAGCTCAATTTTTTCCTCTTATTTTTACTTTTTTATTTCGATCCATGATTGAGAAGATGTGATAAAAATGGTGGACCCTAGTCTATCCACATCATGCAGGGACAACCCATTTCAAACTTTGCCAGCTCATGTTCACACTGGCTCTTTTTTTTTCTTGTGTAGCCCTTGGGGGTTCCCTTCACCTATAAAAGGGGACCTCTTCTTCCTTGAAAACCATTCATGAGGGAGTGAGAGTATTAATGCCTAATTGTACTTAGCCATAAACAAAAGCCTAAGCCTACACTTTCTTCTTGAAGAATACTATTGAATATTGTAAACAATCCTTGTAAGATAAATTGTAGCAAAGTAAGGACTTGGATTTGGTGCATCATTCAAGGTTGGAAGTCTTCTCTCTTCTTCTCTCTCCATCAAATTGGCAAATAGCTCTTGAAGGATTATCAAACAAGGTGTGTTTTTTATTTGTGATTTGTTGGTTTCTTGATGTATTGCTTTTCATCTCTAGCCCAACCCTTACCTCTATCTCTATTTCCAAATCTATTCCCTAACCTATATATTATGCACTTCTAATTATACACCTATTCTTATCTCTATCTCTATCTTCATCTTTCTTGTGTTCTAATTACTGAAGGCATTCAAGCTACAACACTCCACCAAAGCTATGATCAACCTTCTTGGAGAGCTATGCTAATACACAAGGTGAATAACCATACCGTTACACTCTCACAAATCTCTCTCACTCTTAGAAGCTCGTTCTCTTACAAACTCTAGGCTCTTCTTGCTATAGGTACATCTCTCCCCGCAGTATCCTTATTGCCTACATGCAAGAATAGGGCTTGGGAGGGACACTTATTTTCTCTTCACTTCTCTCATATCTATATTTAGCACATACTAGAGTTATCCTAGATAAATAATCCACATGATATTAATTTCTATCGCTTCCACTCTATGAAATCTATTACAAATAACGTATGGATTAGCCATAAAATACACTTCCAACAACGCATAATGTTTCTCTTTGGCCCATAAAGGTTCAATGAAATAATTCTTTCACCGCGGGTCCCATCATACTACCCCTTCTAGACTATTAATTTTCTTTTGATATAAATGTAGTTATCTTGCTATGAACCAAGAAGATTTGTACACACAATTAACCCCAATCACTAGACAAAACATTTATATCACAATAAGCACTAAACTACAGTTCCAAAGAACAATTTGTAGCTTTGTTTGGTCGGCAAAGGTTGAATACCATTAACTCATCTATTAACCCTTTCATCTTACCCATGATAAGATATGACCAAAGACTTGATGTTTTTGTCTTTGTGTTCTTTTGATTTTCTCTGTTGTGTTCTTTCTTTGTGTGTGTGAGTGCAAAAGAGAGAGAATGGGGCTTCTTTTGATTGAAATCCCTACCAAAACTCTAGACTTCATGGAATCTATGGTAGAACTCCTTCATATACCTTTGGAATGAGCTCACAAATTCTAACAGCAAGAAGCCCGGTGCTTTCTTGGCAAGACTATAAACTTCTTAACATCAGTAAAGGAGGTAAATGCTCATATAGTTGTCAATTTGTATTTGATTGCATATGTTTCCACCTTGGGTGCTCATTTTTTATTGACTTCAAGGAGTTAGAAGTAAGGTGGTGCGTGCACTAGTGTAAAAATTGAGCATTCAACACAGGTTTTTATCTCCATATCATCCACTGTGCAGCAGCATGGTCGAGAGTGCAAATGGGCAAATAGTCAAGATGCTCACCGAGTATATATACAAGCAGGTCGAGAGTGGGAAGCCAACCTTGACAAATGTTTGTGGGTATAGAGGACCTCTTACAAAGTGGCTACCAACTTTACTCCTTGTGAGTTGGTTTATGCCAAGGAGGCGGTGCGGCCTATTCATGTGCAGTAAAAGGTATGTGGCGGGTTGATAAGCCTAACCAAGATGTTTTGCAGGATAAGATAACCAACCTTGAAGCTTTAAAAATGTATCGTGAAGCGGCAATGGATTTCTATGTGAAACAACGGGAGAAAAGAGTGGCAAAGTTTAACCAACACTTGAGAGAGAAGCAGATAGAGAAAGGGGATTTGGTGATGAAGTACAAAGTCTATTTTGATTTCACCTTCTAAAATAAGCTTAAGAAGAAGTGGACATGGCCCTAGATGTCCATAAGGTTTTTCCTAATGGTACTTATTTGCTGATGTACATGAACAATCGTCTTCTCAAGAACAGAGTGAATGGTGTGCATTTCAAGCCCTATTTTGAAAGGAAATTAGTGCCAACAATGCATCAATTTTTGATATAAGGGGTTGGGTAACCAACCTAAATAGGGTTTATACTTGCCACGAATAAGAATTTGTACATACAGTAGGATTTTTGGTTTGCTCACGGTGTTTGTCAATTTGCAGTTTCTCAGTTTCTTTAGTCATCTTTTTGGTTGAACATTGAATGTTCAACAAGAGGGTTGGGAAATGATGGTGCAACCAAAGATGGTCGGTGATACAAAATGTGTAAGGTAGGATTGTGTAGGCTCTCAAGGGCATGCCAAAGTGATGTGGCAATTGTGAAGGTCAAGAGTAGGCAAGGAGTAGCAGTCATGTATACTATATATGGTTTTTAGGACCAGAATGCTCTATTATGGTGTATGTTAGAGGTGCATGGTGGGAGTGTTGAAAGTGAAAAAATGGTAGTGCCATAGATGGCCCTCAATATGCTCTACAAGATGGTCCAGACTACTCATCAAACGAAGCTACAAGGCAAAATATATGGATTGTCAAAGTTGGAGTGCATTGCAGATCTGAGATGGACAAGCCAAGTGATAGTAGGTGGTCATAGTTGGTTTCAGAGTACGGATGTGTAGAGATCATCATGTGGAGCATGTTGGTCTAGTTTTTAGATTGTCATATGGAGTCCCATATGTCAAGTTATTGCCAGATGAAGTTTTGTCGGGGGCCAGTTTTGAAATTTGTACCAATTCAATTGCCTCGATCAGTGTGTCATCTAAGATTTTATGAGATTTACTAGGATTTTTATGTGTTTTATGCAGCATATGAAGGCCATAGGAGTTGATTACATGATGAACGGAGTTTGGATTGATCATATATCTCAAATGCCATGGAATCTTCAAGTTCTTGACTTCAATCCTCACCCGCATCACCCCACTTCGACTTTTTCGGGTCCGCAAATCACAAAGAGCTTCAAGGGCTAATTATTTTGTATGAGAGGGGGGTGCCAACCCTTGTCACAATGCCATGACAACCAATGGGGGTGGGGGGCCTTCCCACGTAGCTTGGAGTCCAAGACAAGCCAAGAAAAGGGATAGTGCACAGGTGGGTGCGAGCTATAAAAAAAAACTATCAAGACAAGAATAAAAGGAAGGTGCACACATCCTATAAGGTGTTTTTAAAAATATTTTTAGAGAAGAGACAGCCCTTGTGAAGTGGGAGCAAGGAAGAAGAAGGACGAAGACACTTGTAACCAAGTTTGAAGGAGAAAATGAGCCCAACCCTTTGGTCTTCTTACTGTCGATCTCTACCACCCCCTTTCTTCACTATTTGTTTATGTTCTTGCCCTCGATTGTGCAGTGACAGTGTGTGTGAGTGTTTCCCCCAAGCCATAACATGTGTGGTGCAGAGAGAGTGATAGAGAATTTTAACTTGGTGTGTGGTGTGTGTAATCAGAGCAGGTGTGGTATAGTGGTTGTGGTTTCTCCAAAATCTTGGATTGGTGTTGTCGGGCTGTGTTAGTTTCTTGCAATTCAAATTGTGCAAGTTCTAAGGTGAAATTGAGAGGAGTGTGGTGTTGTGAGTACCATGGGCTATTGAGAGGCAGTTGTTTTGTGTGTTGGGTGCGTTTTCCATTCCCCCTCTCCAACAGACATGTCCACCGATGAGCATCCACCGTGGGAAGGGGAGGAGATCCCAATGAATCATAGGGTGGGCATGAAGACACTTCCAAGAGGGATGGGCGCAAGGCCATCATGCTCAAGTCACCAAAAGGTGGCCGCCAAGTCACTTCCTAGGGGGATAGGTTCCATGCCTTCTAATCCACCCATCAATGATGAGCATAGTAGTGATGAGATGAAGACTTTAATTCTGATGAAGATGCCGTTGAGCCACCCCCAAGCACTGCTACAAGTCAAATTTCTACAAGAATCCGCAAAGACCACATCCACAAGGAGTTCGGAGGCTACCATAGCAAAGACCTCAAAGAGCATGACTCTACTATAAAGTGTTTGTTTGTTGAAATTTGACACTACCAAAAGATCGTGGATCTTCTCATCAAGAAGGAACCATTTGTATGGCCGTGTAGAGAGGTGCTCTAAAGCTACAACATAGAGTTTTAGCTATTTTTTGTTGCCCTAGAATCAGTTCAAGAGGCTGTAGAGGCTTATTTGGTCACTTTCTTTGAAGACACATTCCTATGTGCTCTCCATGCTAAGCATGTAACAATCATGACAAAGGACATGCAACTAGCACGTCCCCTTAGGCATGAGTGATATTTTTTGACGTCAAACCATTTTGTAATTTACCCTTAATTGGAATCAAGATTGCTTTGGAATTCAATGTATTTTCACTTTACAATAAATATAATCACGTCTCTTATTGTCTCTCTATGTGATCCTTAAACAAGAATTTTTGTTTGTCTAATTTAGCTCATATTTAAACAAGAATTTTTGTTTGTCTAATTTAGCTCATCTATTTGTCTAATTTAGCACATTGTTATTTCAATGTGAAAAATATTTTCTAAATTGGGTTTTTCATTTTCCACGCATGTTTTTAAGAGATGTTCTTTTAAGGAGTAAAGTATTATGCAAAATTCAACTTTCTCTTTAACATTGCAATAACAGAGTGCACACTGTTATTTCAATGTGAAAAATATTCTCTAAATTGATTCTTTTTTTCACACATCTATTTAAGAGAGTGCACGATGTTCTTTTTAGGAGTAAAGTATTATGCAAAATTCAACTTTTTTCAAAACACTTTTCTAACGTAGTGCACACCGTTATTTCAATGTGAGAAATAATATCTAATTTGAAGCTTTTTTTTGGACATCTATTTATGAGAGCGCATGCTAGTCTTTAAATGAGTAAAGCTTACTTATGAGAGTGTACATTGTTATTTTAATGTAGAAATTATTTTTTGGATTGATGCTTTTTTGTTCTAGTAATTGTTAATGGGAGTGGACACTGCCCTTTCACCAAAATACACTTTCCCTCTTTTGGTCTGGAGTGATTGGATCATATCAAACACTTACCCTCCCATTTCTGAGTTTGAGGATAGAGAGGAGTATAGTGACACAAATTTAAACACTCCTTTTGAAAATGAGACCAATGAGACCAATGCTCCTTTAGGTATTGGAAGTCCACAAACTATTGATCATCATGTAGGTACTTCTGAGGCTACAACAATCATACGTAAACCCTTAAATCATCCCACAACTTTTGGCAAGGATGTTCAAGGACGTATCCTAGAGGAGATACTTGAGAGTTTTATAGTGTCATTTGGAGTCCCATATGTCAAGTTATTGCCATATGAAGTTTTGTGGGGGGGCAGTTTTGAAATTTGTACCAGTTTGATTGCCTCTATTAGTGTGCCATCTAAGATTTTATGAGCTTTACTAGGGATTTTATGTGTTTTATGCAGCATATAAAGGCCATAGGAATTGATTACATGATGAACTGAGTTTGGATTGATCATATATCTCAAATGCCATGGAATCCTCAGGTTCTTGACTTCAATCCTCACCCGCATCACCCCACTTCGACTTTTTTGAGTCTGCAAATCACCAAGAGCTTCAAGGGCTAATTATTTTGTATGAGAGGGGGGTGCCGACCCTTGTCACGATGCCATGACAACCAAAGGGGGTGGGGGTGGGGGGGGGGGCTTCCCACGTAGCTTGGAGTCCAAGACAAGCCAAGAAAAGGGATAATGCACATGTGGGTGCGAGCTATAAAAAGAACTTTCAAGACAAGAATAAAAGGAAGGTGCACACGTCCTATAAGGTGTTTTTTAAACCATTTTTAGAGAAGAGACAGCCCTTGTGAAGTGGGATCAAGGAAGAAGAAGGACAAACACGCTTGTAACCAAGTTTGAAGGAGAAAACGAGCCCAACCCTTTGATCTTCTTACTGTCGATCTCTACCACCCCCTTTCTTCTCTATTTGTTTGTGTTCTTGCCCTTGATTGTGCGGTGACAGTGCGTGTGAGTGTTTCCCCCAAGCCATAACGTGTGTGGTGCAGAGAGAGAGTGATAGAGAATTTTAACTTGGTGTGTGGTGTGTGTAATCAAAGCAGGTGTGGTATAGTAGTTGTGGTTTCTCCAAAATCTTGGATTGGTGTTGTCGAGCTGTGTTAGTTGCTTGCGATTGAAATTGTGCAAGTTTGAAGGTGAAATTGAGAGGAGTGTGGTGTTGTGAGTAACATGGGCTATTGAGAGGCAGCTGTTTTGTGTGGTGGGTGCGTTTTCCATTCCCCCTCTCCAACGGACATGTCCACCGATGAGCATCCACCGTGGGAAGGGGAGGAGGTCCAAATGAATCATAGGGTGGGCATGAAGACGCTTCCAAGAGGGATGGGTGCATGGCCATCAGGCCCAAGTCACCAAAAGGTGGCCGCCAAGTCACTTCCTAGGGGGATAGGTGCCATGCCTTCTTATCCACCCATCAATGATGAGCATAGTAATGATGATATGAAGACTACAATCGTGATGAAGATGCCCCTGAGCCACCCCCCAAGCACTGTTGCAAGTCAAATTTCTACAAGAATCCGCAAAGACCACATCCACAAGGAGTTCGGAGGCTGCCATAGCAAAGACCTCAAAGAGCATGACTCTACTATAAAGTGTTTGCTAAAATTTGGCACTACCAAAAGATCACGGATCTGCTTATCAAGAAGGAACCATTTGTATGGCCGTGTAGAGAAGTGCTCTCAAGCTACAACATAGAGGTTTAGCTATTTGTTGCTGCCCTAGAATCAATTCAAGAGGCTTCAGAGGCTTATTTGGTCACTTTCTTTGAAGACACATTCCTATGGTGCTGTCCATGCTAAGCATGCAACAATCATGGCAAAGGACACGCAACTAGCACGTTCCCTTAGGCATGAGTGATATTTTTTGACGTCAAACCTTTTTGTAATCTACCCTTAATTGGAATCAAGATTGCTTTGGAATTCAATGTAAGTTCACTTTACAATAAATATAATCACGCCTCTTATTTCCTCTCTATGTGATCCTTAAACAAGAATTTTTGTTTGTCTAATTTAGCTCATCTGTAAACAAGAAATTTTTGTTTGTCTAATTTAGCTCATCTATTTGTCTAATTTAGCACATTGTTATTTCAATGTGAATAATACTCTCTAAATTGATTTTTTTTTCACGCATGTTTTTAAGAGAGTGCACCATGTTCTTTTAATGAGTAAAGTATTATGCAAAATTCAACTTTCTCTTTAACATTGCAATAACAGAGTGCACACTGTTATTTCAGTGTGAAAAATATTCTCTAAATTGAATCTTTTTTTCACATATCTATTTAAGAGAGTGCACGATGTTCTTTTTAGGAGTAAAGTATTATGCAAAATTCAACTTTCTTCAAAACACTTTTCTAACATAGTGCACACAGTTATTTCAATGTGAGAAATGATATCTGATTTGAAGCTTTTTTTTGGACATCTATTTATGAGAGCGCATGCTAGTCTTTAAATGAGTAAAGCTTACTTATGAGAGTGTACACTGTTATTTTAATGTAGAAATTATTTTTTGGATTGATGCTTTTTTGTTCTAGTAATTGTTAATGGGAGTGGACACTACCCTTTCACTAAAATACACTTTCCCTCTTTTGGTCTGGAGTGATTGGATCATATCAAACACTTACCCTCCCATTTCTGAGTTTGAGGATAGAGAGGAGTATAGTGACACAAATTTAAACACTCCTTTTGAAAATGAGATCAATGAGACCAATGCTCCTTTAGGTATTGGAAGTCCAACAACTATTGATCTTCATGTAGGTACTTCTGAGGCTACAACAATCATACGTAAACCCTTAAATCATCCCACAACTTTTGGCAAGGATGTTCAAGGACGTATCCTAGAGGAGATACTTGAGGGTTTTATAGTGAAAAGATTGCAAGATTCCCCATGTATACCCCTTTGTAGATTGATGGAAAATGAATCCATAAGGGTAGCCAGACCTGGAACTGAGGGCCTTGTAAGAAGATTTGAGACCTCAGGTTATAGTATACTTGGAGAACCTTTCATTGTATCCTTTAAGAAGCCTGGGCATGGTGAGCAGCTTGTCACAAACAATGACAAATTAGAGTGGGGCCCAATTTGGAGAGAGATCAATGAGGAATTTGAGAGAGCCTTGCATCCATAATGGGAAGATCTTCGTGGAAAAAAAATTATTTGTTTAAGATGGCAATTATCACCTGAAAACATGGATGAGCATGATCAAGTAACGTAAGTATTTTCTTTATAAAGTTCATTTATTTCTTAATTGTTATAAAGGTGAGTTTACCTTACACTAATCTTTGAATGTTTAGAGTACTCAATGATAAAATGGAGACACTGGTCTATCAAGTGCCAATTTGTGAACGCACATGGAGGAGCAGAGGGAGAGCCCATGCTTGCTTCAAGGGCTCAAAATGAGTGAGTATTTAATTGTCTTTTATGAATGGTAGAACTGTGTTTCTCTTATGTGTTTACTTTGTTGAGTTTGAATGCTTTTGAAGATTTGTCGGACAACCATTTGCACCAATTTTGGCCAAGAGCTATATCTATTTCAAAAGCTTGCTACTGCTAGTAAAGAGTCTCTTTTGAAAGATTTTCCAAAAGACTGGTTGCATTGGATAGAAGTAGAATTGGCTTGCGAAAGAAAGGCAGCTAAGGGTACATGGTACAATGCACCAGCTATTCTTTTAGCAATTCTTGTTTGGAAGGTTAGTATATTCTTTTATTTTCTTGTGTTGGATATTGCTTGTTTACTCTCCTTCATTGTATCTTGATTTCAAATGCTTAGTCTTTTCCTTCTTACTATTAAGTACCTTGTTTGTAGGAAGAGTTTGACACTACTATAATGAAAGAGATTGCAGACATAAATGATCCTTGTTTTTCTTTACAAGATAAGGGAACCCTTGATAGGAGTAGATTAGAAAATTTTTTCAAAGAGAGGGCTTACAAAGTACTTTTATTTTTGTAACCTCCTTGACTACTTGCACACTTAAGATGAAATTTACATTGCTCATGATTACATCGCTATACCCTAAAGTGTAGAAGCACTAACTACATAAATTATAATTCATGATGGAGTTTGATTGAACTCTAAAATGGTAGTTCATGACCCACCATGGACATATAAAACACATCCACACACTTAGATGCAACTATGAAGTCACATGTGCATGTCTAAATGAAAACATTTCTAGCTTATTTATACTCTAAAGGTAACTAAATTGCTTTGAATGACTAATTTTTTCTTTCTAACATGCACTTTGGTCTCTCTTTTGAAGATGTTGTCAATTGCAAATCCAGCAAATGGGGTTGGATTCTTCTCTCTTCTGTTTAACTATAGTTGGGTAAAAGAGAAAGATCTGATTGGTCTGACAAAGGATAAAGTTTACTTATTAGCCACAACAAAGATTACACTTGAGCGGTAAGAATAGTTTTAAACTAAGTTGTAAAATTATGGAATCATTTTATAAAAAGACTAGCTAGTTTTCATTTCATAAATTGAAATTAGGAAATAAGATATTTTGCAATCTATCTTGACATGCAAAATAGATTATCATATTAGGGAAAGGTACCTTAGCGCACAAAAGTTGGATGTACTTGAGAAAGGAATGGTATTCGGGAAATTTGTTAAGCAATGCATCAAGTTGAAGGGAAAGATCATGGAGAATCTTCTTGAGACGACTTTGAGACTTGGTTCTCTCATTAAAGGAGAGAACATTTGGACTTGGATTTCCCTGAGCTATGGGGAAAAATGAACACCAAAGAAGCAGATGACAAGATCCCAGAGCTCTTGGAGTCCTCAAAGAGGTTACTTTTTAGGTAATAAAATGTTGATTATATGATGTTGTATATGTCTTGTCTTGTTAAAAGAATCTTTAGATTTTTACCCAAGTTGTTTGGTGTTTACTCATAAAATGTAGATGGTGAAAGTCTTTGATGAAAAATATTTAGAGGTTATGCCAGAGAGGGTAGAGGATTGGAAAGATCTTTCAGGGATTGATTCTATGTCTCCGTCTTGGATGTGGAGTCAATGATTGGGAGAAAGATCATTGACCTTGGTGGCTCGATTACTCACTTGGCTCTTATCAAAGAAGTGAGGCAATATTTTTAATGGTATGTCTATTCACTTATTAAATATGAGGTCATTTAATTAGTAGAGTGTTTAATTGATTATTAATTATTGTGTGTTGTAGAACAAGTGAATGTGTCTGTAGTGAGATCCACCATTGAGGAGGTTGAATCTGCCTCCAATAAATGAGTATCTTCTAAGAGAAGAAACTCCTCTAAGGCTAGAACTTTCACAGTGAAGAAATGGAAGACAATTATTAAGACCTCCATGGGTTATTCAATCAAGAAAAGGCTTGATTTTATGCATTCAATTATTTCAAAGAAGGCACAACGGGTAACCATGAAGATGTCATTGGAAAATAAGAATGAAGAGAAAATAGAAGGTACTTTTGCTATACTTAAGAGATTTTTTTACATTGCTAAAGATTACATATATAGTTTTTAATTAGATGAGCAATTTCCAAAGAAGGACACCATAATTCATGAAATATGAGTTGATCTATGGAAAAATTCTCTTGTTGATGAGTCCAGGTAATTATAGTAGTAATGGTTCTTTGTACACCCTTAGCTACACAAGTGCTTACAAAAATAATAATGCCAATGATTTTACAAATGGTGGATCTTAGGATACTTCAATTCTTGCGGGATTTAAACATTAATGATTTGACATTAGAAGGCGAGGAGAGTCACCTTGTTGCCTCCCTTGTGTTTTCTAGTTTTTCTATTGGATTTTTGGTGGAGATTTTTAATTTTGATATGGTATATACTTCTCAATATTATCACTTCATATCAATAGTTCAAATTCAAGTTATTAGGATTAATTTAGTTTTTATTTATACTGCACAGGTTCCTGATTGGAACCAATTTTCCACCACTTTAAGTAAGAAATTTGCATCTTCAGCATCACCAATAGTTTGCAAACCAAGGGTGGTACATTACTCTATGCTCTACTAACCACTTTGGGGCTATAAGTAAGCATGCTAAGAAAGGTGGGCTTCAAATCCTATCAAACAATCCTTTTGATTATACCATAGGGATACAATCACAAGAGCACAGGGGAAAGGGTAAGAAATGTAATAAGAAGTGTGCGAAGCTATGGATTTTGGGACTCCTTATTGATTTTTTGTTTTTTAAATGGAGGTATTGCTTTTAGGCATGCTCTATTGCAAGGGCAATCATCCTATTTATGATAAAGAGGATGGTGAGACTATTGACAAGCATTCATTTGATGCACGTTCAGGGACATTGGTGGAGAGAGAAGATGGAACATTTGTCAATAAGGGAAAATTGTGAGGGATTGCAAAATGAAGTGTTGAGTTCTTTAAGTAATATTTATATCTTTCACTTTTTATCAATATGTATGTAATGAATACATTGACTTAAGTTGTCTATTTTCTTTGTTAGGTGGCTACTCTTGACATTCACTAGCGATCACACTTTAGTGATTGACATATTTGCTGATTGTGGTGGATTGGGAGTTGCATGTGCTGAGCTTCAAAGCCATTGTTTATGTATAGAGAGAGAAATGATAGTGTTTGAGTGTCACCTCAAATGCTACAGAGAGGTTAGACTACCTCATATTCCTATTGTGGATGAGACAGTAGCTCTCAATGCTATGATTACTAAGCCTAAAATAAGTGATATCACTTGGGATCAATTCAATCTTGGGTCTCCCTAGCACTGTTTATTTTTTCTACATGCTATAGGCATCTCCATTTCTATTTTGTTATTTTAAGGTTTGTTTATCTACAATCCTAGATGTAGCCCAAACTAGTAATGGAGTAATTTTGGGATTGTAAAAGTTTTAGTTTTCATTTTCTCTTACTTATATTTGTTTCAACTCATGTTGCAAGGTCAACAATTTCTCACTAATATAAGTGCAATAGGATTTTTTATGTTGTGGTCACTCAATGCTTTTACTTCCTTTCTTTATCTCTGGGTTTGACCAACACTTGTATCTTTGAGTCACTCACAATGTTTCCACCCATTGCAAAAATCCTAAAACTTAGTGAAATAAGTATATCAAGAGATGGACATTGTGGTTCTCTCTCCTCTAAGAAGCCTTGTGTAAAAATACTCTCAATAAAGGATAGAGATATTTAAGTTTCTCTCTCTTGCCACACTTTCCTTTATTTGGTACTCTCTCAAAATATGCTTTCTCTCTCTAAATGTTTGGCTTTGATGAGGATAAACTAGTGTGTCTTTAAATTGGAATTGATGCACACTTGACAAAGAGAAGAATCCCTATAAATCTATTCTCTAGAAGCTCTATATTTTTATCAAAATTTTGAAAAAAGCTTTATAGATTTTGAACAATCTCTAAATAAAAAGCTCCCTAAGTAATCACACTCTTCTCAAATTCTCAATGAAGTTAAGTGGTTTCTCTTCATTTAATTTTGTTAAATGGTTGAATCTTAGATGCTAATTACTTGTCAAATAGGTATTCAAGGAGGCTTGCACGAGCTAGATCATGGAAAATTAGGCTTAAGAATCCTTGTCCATAAGGCACGAGAAAAGGCCAGACACAAGTCATGTAGGGCATTTTCTCGCGCCCTTGTGGACAGGGCTTTTCAAGCCTAATTTCCTATGGTCTAGCATGTGTAAGCCTCTTGGAATACCTATTGGACATTTTCCTTCCAATCACATGATAGCTTTTTATTAATATACAAAATTGGCTTTCAAACAATCAATAGAGGTCACTAGAGATAAAGTTTTTACAAATTGCATCCAATGACATGGTCACTAAATATGATCAGAATAGTAACTTGAAGTTGTAATAGAATATAGAGAAGAAGAAGTTGAGATGATTTTCATATAAAAAGCTTGAACAAACAAGCTTAACAATCTTCTCTCTATGATGTACTTCAACATTGGGTAGGATTGATGTAAGTACAAAGGAAGCTATGGCTTGGGCACTGTCAACCCCCAAGGCTTGACTAAGTACTATGTGTGCCATGACCTATTAAAACCAATGCCAAAAGTGGAAATTGCAAGGGATTTTTAAACCAAGATAATTGCATGGTCTATTTAAGGGATGGTGGCTAAGCATAGGATTTTGCTAGCGGGCTTATGCACCCACAAAAGAAAATGGCCATTGCAGTGAACTCCTTGTGTGTGATGCACACATCCTCCAGTGGTAGTTTGTTGATGTAGTGTGAAAGGGCTGCCTAAGGCCCAAACATCATGCACTCCACCCCCCCCCCCCCCCCCCCCACGCCCCCTCTTCCGGCTAGCCCACAAGTCCATGTCCAAAACATCTTGCAAAAATGGAATTAACTAAATGCAAAGAAGAAAGGTAGAATTCTCATCATACAAGATGCTTAGAATTACCTCTTGTTCCTTATCCTCATCATCCATAGTTTCTGTGGCTTCAAGGTTGATAGAGGATTTGTTTTCATCAAGTTTGAGAGGGCTGTGAGAACCAGGTGATTCATGGTGGATAGGAATTTGGTTGGCAAAAACCTTGGCCTTTGTTGCAATAAACTCTTCATCCGTGACATGACTCTACTCTATATTGAGAGTTTTCACTATCACCATCGCAATTGTGTCAGCAGCAGAGTCCCCCAATGGAATCAACTTGTCATCTATATGAACTGGTATAGGATCAAGAGGGAACTCCATCTTGGTGCATATGAGGCTTAGGCAATCATCTATCCGGATGCCAGAAGCCTTTTCCAGACCATGCACAAATAAATACTCTTCATCTTCAATAATAATGCTACTAAGGTAGTTGTTCTCTACCTCGGGTATTGCTGTAGGGTCACAATTGTCGAGGTTCACTGATTTTGCCCCTTCCAAGATGTGGGGATATTTGGTACACTATAAGAGGTTATTCATATTAGCGACGCGCACACAGCGACGCTCAAAAAAAATTTCCCGGCGTCGCTATGAGCGTCGCAAATTTCTTTGTAAATTTGCAACGCTCATAGCGACGCTGGCTGGGCTAAAAAAATAACCGAGCGCGCCCAAAAACTCAGATCTCAGATCTGAGTTTTTCGGCGCCCTCAAGCAAGGAGCAGGTAATGCTCTCCCTCACTCTCTCTCTCTCTCTCTCTCTCTCTCTCTCTCTCTCTCTCTCTTTTTCTTCTCCACACACACACACACACGAGGAGAGGAAGGAGAGCCAGGTATGCTCCTTCCCTCTCCTCATTCTCATGTTCCCTTCCCCTCTTTCTCTCTCCCTCTCTTTCTCTCTCTCTCTCTCTTTTTCTTCTCCACACACACACACACACACAAGGAGAGGAAGGAGAGCCAGGTATGCTCCTTCCCTCTCCTCATTCTCATGTTCCCTTCCCCTCTTTCTCTCTCCCTCTCTCTCTCTCACACACACACACATACACACACACACATAGTGTTTTTGAGAGAGAGAGAGAGAGAGAGAGTACAAACAAAAACAAAAACGCACACACACATACATAAACAAAGAGTGCACACTCACATTGAGAGAGAAAAAGAGAGAGAGAGAGCATGCATAAACAAAAAACGCACGCATTGAGAGAGGAAAAGAGAGAGAGAACATGCATAAACAAAAAACGCACACATTGAGAGAGGAAAAGAGAGAGAAAACATGCATACGATCCAAAAAAACGCACACACATTGAGAGAGAAAGAGAGAGAAACTAATTTAACGTCGTAGGAAACTAATTAAAATTAAAAGAACTAAAGATCTAGCCGACGAGGAGTCTCAAGACCTATTTTTCAAGAGGGAAATGGCATAATCAATCTATCATACTTGGCATGGGTGATAGAAAGGTTATACCATTTATCTCTTTTTATTGGCACACACATCCACACACGCGCACACACACAAGAAGAAGAGAGTTATAACGTCGTAGGAAACTATCTTAAAAGACGTTAAAGATTAGGTTATATGTAGACTTACATTAAATTAGATTTAGGTTTATTTTTAACTAGATTTACGTTTATTTACGCTAGATTTAGATTTACGTTATATTAGATTAGATTTAGGTCTCCATAGACTGCGATGCCTGCATGAAGCGGGTGAAGAAAGCCCTCAATGGAATATAGGGTATTGCTGCCTTCACTCATGGTGGGCTCCATTGATCCAAAAGTACTCGTGAAATGTCTTCAGAAGATAGGGAAGAAGGTGGATCTTCAGGGCGGCAAGAGTCACTACATCCCCGACACAATGACCATCTAGACAACCTCTAGTCATTCAACAGCAACTTCAAAGTTAGTAACAAGAGCAAGAACGGTCTAAAGGGCCAATTGCTGTCGTCAGATGTGGATGGAGATGAGGCAGCGTCACCGCCGGAAGTTAACTCTCACATCTTTAGTGATGAGAATGCCAACTCTTGCCGAGTTATGTGAAAAATTATGTGTTAAATCAGTTTTAAGGTTCTTATAATCCCTGTTAGTTTAGTTCTTTGTTTTTAATATAACATAATTTACGTTAGATTTAGATTTATGTTATATTAGATTAGACTTAGGTTTATTTAGGTTTACCCACACACACACAAGAAGAAGAGAGTTTTAACGTCGTAGGAAACTATCCCAAAAGACGTTAAAGAGTAGGTTAGATGTAGACTTACGTTAAATTAGATTTAGGTTTATTTTTAGTTAGATTTACGTTTATTTAGATTTACGCTTATTTACGTTAGATCGAGTCCACGCAAGAATTACTTACGGTTTAGGGTTTAGAGTTAGACGAACAGTGAAAAGATCTACTGTGAAAAGATGTTAAGATGTTGTGAAGTGCTACAGCTAGAGAAGAGGCAAAGGGGTTTTGTCCACTACATGCAGTATCATGTAGACGTGGGTGTGTAGATTTCTTGTACCCACAAATATAGGTATTGACCAATAAAGACGAGATTATAACCCGGTGGTTCTGATCTCCGTGCATTCTAATGTGGACCATGCATGACTATCACGAGCTAACAGAATGCTCAGGTGATCTATTGACACTCCTCACTCAGACACTGTAAATCTTGTTTTTTCCCATAGTTGATCTATTATCATGTGTATACATGCAGGGCTTCAAACAAGCGGATACAGAGCATGTGTCACATGTGGACCTAGACTGAATGCACGTAGGGCACCCTCACTAAAGAAGCAAATCTACGAAGGTCATCAAGCGTATCTTCCAGAGAATCATGTGTTACACGACGGCTTTTTGGGAAGAGAGCCACCAAGGATATCTGCACAAGCATGGTTAGAGCAGAAGGAGATGTGCGATGACGGATTGCCTCCAGGGATGAAGAGACTATCTCTATGGTACGAGTTACCATACTGGCCCCGACTCATGATCAATCACTTGCTCGATCCAATGCACATATTCAAGAATGTGGGTAATCTACTATGGGACCATCTGACCGGCAAGAAAGATACTTTGGGAGCCAGAGTTGACCTTAGAAATGTGGATCGTATGGAGCAATATTGGCCGCAAACAGCGTCTGATGGATCGATAAAACTCCCTAAAGCACCATGGATTTTCACAGGAGCCCAAGAACGCAAAGTAAAAGAGACCATTCGATCTTTGCGGACCCCCACTGGCGTAATGCACTCGCTCCGAACGTGTTTTACTAAAGAAGGAAAGCTTACCGGTTTGAAGTCACACGATTGGCATAAAATATGTCAGGTACGTTCATAGTGGACTTTAATATCATTGCATAAAATGTGGACTTTAATATCATTGTTGCACATACTTTACAGTTTATTTTACCGGTTGCCATTGAGGGATGTTTGTCTCTCGACATCCGTAACACAATCTACAAACTTGCAAAGCTGGTGCAATGGATCTCACAAAAGGAGATCAACGTAGACTCCATACCATTCGCCAAACTAAATGCTGCGGAGCTTGTGTGCATGTTTGAGAAACATTTTCCTACTACAATGCTAACCATTCAGGTGCATCTTCTTGTTCACATAGTTGATGAGGTGGAAATAGCTGGCACAGTTCATTCCAGATGGATGTTCTTCTTAGAGCGTTTCATGAAAACGCTTAAGGGATATGTGCGTCAAAAGGCACGTCCGGAGGGTAGCATGGCAGAAGGTTGGTTGGTATCAGAGTCCCTAGTGTACATTGGAGAGTGGCTAGACGGATTTGATAAATCCCGGGATTGTCATGTGCAATCTCGGTGTTGAGAAGAAGATGACGGAAGATCTAGAGGCTAAAATCAACCGATTTTTCATGCTTCACAATCCAGTGATGCAAAAGTGGATTTCACAATATGAGGATGCAAAGCAAGAGCGACAAAGGGCACAAATCGAGTGGAGACGGGGAAGACGACCACCGATGCACTATCCAGCGGTTCTGGAGAGCCTACCAACCTTCATGAGCTTAAGATGGTTGCACAATCAATTGAAAAGCGCACAACAATGCGGTGACGAAGTGACTCAAGAAGAGTGGGAGTACTCTCGGGGTTGCGCGACCAAGGTAAGTTTGCAATGTACGACTAGCAAGTGACTTTATTTATAAACGTTTAAACGGCCACTCATAATCTTTGTTCATTGTAGTATAAGTCATACACAGCAGCATGGTGTAAAGGTCGACATTTTAGGGTGGAAAGAATCGACAAAAAGCGTTTTACTCAAGATTGTGGAATCATGGCAAAATTTGAATAGTCTAGTCGACGACGTTCCTCTGATGCAGATCCTGTGGTGGCGGAACTCACTTACTTCGGCACGCTGCAAGAGATTTTGAGGATCGATTACAGAGGATTTTTTGTCGACTTGTTCGACGTGCAATGGTTCAAGATAATCATGGAGGGTCGCAACGCTACTGTGCGTAGAGGAGAGTCTGGTTTTCTTGAGGTGGATTCTACTAAGAAATGGACTGACCTAAGAGACACTTTCGTACTACCCGAGCATTGTGAACAAGTAAGTATGTAAATAGTTAACATCCCCCTTTTACAAGTTATGTGCTTGAAAGCTCTCATGTAAGTTATGTGGCTCTGGCAGGTAATATTTCATCCTACAAATTCTACATCAAACTGGTGGTACGTCATAGAGGTAGCCCCTCGTAGTGCAAGAACGTATGAAGGCTACCATGTGCCAATCACAACGACATCAATGGAGGAGATCAGCGAAGATGCTCAATCAGAAGCCGTTGCGGTGGTGCCAGACGAGCATCAAGATGCTACTACTCTATATGGGGTGCATGCAGAGGAGCTACAAAATGAAACAGAGGATATGTGTTTAAACGGAGAGCTCTATATAGATATAGGAAGTTATGCTGAGTTATGCGAGGATGAGAGAGAGATCTCTTAAAGCCACAAATATTGTATTTGAACAATTTTGCTCCGTGTTGTAAAAGCTCTGGCTCTCTAAGTACCTTCCATGGTGTATAACGCACTTTTCTACTTGCGCTCACATCTTTTGATTGAAAATTCTGAGTTTTCGACTTGCCTCTTCTATCACTCAATTCATTGCGTCATTGTATTTATATGCGTCATTACATCATTGTATTTAATGGTCTTTGCGTCATTGTCTACTCTATTCATTCAATATTAAGTTTAAATATTCGTGTGTTTAATGCAGGTATGGATGATGAGGAATTTCTTTCTTCTTTGTCACCGCAGCAGAGACAGTGGTACGTGGAGCGTCATCGCTCTGGTGCATCATCGCGCGTTCCTACTCCATCCGCATCTCCCTCTCTTTCGGAGCATTCGGCGCGATCCGAAGCTTCGGCGTCGACAAGACGAGCTTCACACTCGTCTAGACACCGGCGCTCTAGTGGTGGCGGTGGCGGTTGTTGTGGGGATTCCACCACCGATGCCTCCACACCGCCTCGTGTTCGACGAGGCTCTTTACCCTCCCCTTCTTTGCCTGCCCCCACACCAGCCACAGCATCGCCATCTACGCCAGGTTTTGCACGGCTGACTATTCCTAGAAGCTACACACCTCTACCTACTCCGCCAGGAGCCACCCCACTCGACACTCCTCGCTTCGGGGCCCAGACGCCGATGGAGACACCTGACGTCCGTACCCCCATCGACACGCCGCTAGAGACCCCTGCCGGGACACCCAGGTTCACGCGTTACCGGCCAGAGGGCTTGCCTTACTCCGTCGACATCAACGGCGGCATCATCATGGATGATGACGGCAAGAAGGTGATCTCGCGCATGCGTGGTCTTTGCTCTCAGCTGTTTAGACACTACATACTAAACAAATGGAGTGAAGTACCAAGTGATTTAAAAAACAGAGTCATCAGCATACTTCATGATGAGTTTCCCGTTCCAACACGGGATCAGCGCTTCAATGAAGACCTGATGAAGATTCGAATGCGCGAATACTGCAAACACAAGCGTTCCGAAGTGCAAAAAGCAATCAAGAATGGGTGGAACAGGCCAGATTGGCTGGCCAAAGAAGATTGGAAGAATGCGAAGAAAGCAGCGCGCGAGAATCCCGACAAGTGGAAGCAACAAAAGGATGCAGCCAGAGCGCGAGTAGAGGCAGGGAGCTCGCACCACTTGGGGAGCGGTGGATGGGCATCATTTGAGGCCGATTTTGTAAGTGTTTTCACATTGCTCTTTATGTTCGATAGTTTAGGGTTTATGAGTTTTTTAATTCTAACATAATGAAATCTTTGTATGTTTTGACAGTGGTCGATGACAGGACGTGATCCCACACCGTACGAGCGTGAGTACGCAGGCAGGAAGGGCTTAAACGCCCTGATGGACATTCTCAGTTCTCGCGGCGGCATGGTTAGTATTAGGGTTTACTCTTTTTTATTTTTTGTATTGTTTTATAAATGTCGTTATATGTTTATACTTACTGAAAGCTGTCTTATTGTCTTTTTTTTGCAGAATCCGACAGATACGCCGCTTGGACGCGATGAGACGTCTGACTAGACGACGTCAGTTTAGCCGTAGCTAGATAGCATTAGTTTAGGGTTTCTCATAGCTTATGTATCATGAGACGGATTTTATACGTCTTTTTGAACCATGTATATTATTACATTTGTCACCGCGGTTCCCTTTGCCAATCAATTCTTTATGCCTATGATGTTGTACAATTGTCATTATTACATTTGCCAATCAATTCATTTTGCCTATGATGTGTACAATTGTCAATTTTGCAAACAATGCGTCTTGTGGGTGACTATTTTGGGTCTATTATCTACCCTTGCACTTTTTTTAAAAAGTGAATCAAGTACAATATGGTTGATGGGTGGCAGGGCATTCAATGCCCTGCCACCAAAAAAAAATTCTCTCGGGCGTCGCTATTTATGGCTCTGTAGCGTCGCTATGAGCGTCGCTATAGTCTTCTGTGTAAACGTCGCTATATGCGTCGCTATAGGCGTCGCTATAAGAGTCGCTATATAGCGACGCTTATAGCCACGCTTATAGCGACGCTTATAGCCACGCTTATAGCGACGCTTATAGCGACGCCTATAGCGACGCTTATAGCGACGCATATAGCGACGCTCTCGTAGCGCCGCTCGTAGCGACGGTTTTAGCAATGCCGGGGGTTATAAAAACCTAGTGTATTTCCGTCGCTAACAGCGTCACAAGAGCACACAACCTCTTGTAGTGGTAGCTTGTAGTTTTTGCTCACTCTAGAGATCTATAGGTGCAGGCTTGGGATCTTTATGGTCCAATAGCATCCCACCCCCACTGCCACATGCAGGATCTTCATCTCCTTCAAGGAGGGATCCTCATTCACAAGGAAGTAGAGAGTGGAAATATTGGACAAGAAAGATTTCCCAATTTGAAGGAGTCAACAACTTCCTTTGTCAAATGGAGGAAGTGGTGCACCTCTTTTGCAATCGCCTCAAAGCGGGCTAGTCTATTTGAAAATGCAATGTCCCCCTTGTGGATGTAGCAAAGTAGGTCACATGCCAGGCACAACATGGTGTTGTCTTCAAAATTCACTGCATACTTGAGTATATGCACATGCATATACTCTATGATGTCCTAAAAAGTGTCATTGTGGAGTTGCATGGTTTTCTCTAAATCCACTGTGCAAGTGAAGAAGCCGTGAAGATAATTGCATCCAACATATTTGGTGTCCTCTAAGAAAAGAAGGAACCATGAAATGGGTGTGTGTGGATCTTCCGATGTTGGTGTTGAGTGGGAGGAGGATGCACTAGCATGTGCTGCCTGTTCTCTCTCTCTCTCTCTCTCTCTCTCTCTCTCTCTCTCTCTCTCTCTCTCTCTCTCTCTCTCTCTCTCTCTCTCTCTCTCTTTGATATTGAAGATAGAAAAAATAAAAAGCTCCCTCCCCTTTATATACCCCCCCCTCCCCCCCCCCTCCCCACCCCCCGGCTGCTGCACACAAAAAGACCAACCCGAAGCTCTCTAAGATACACACAAACACACATGGGTGCGCACACAAACACCCAAACTAAAATTGAAAAACTTAATCAATGATAATGATACTATAATGATAAAAAAGTTTTGTATTTCAATTAAAAAAATGCTTTATAATGTGGCATTAGAGCCAATTACATTGATCTATTAAATCAACTTAACACTACGGTTGTTTGAACATAAGCCACTTTAGTGGCTATATAAGTAACTTTTGTGTAAATTCTCATTCTCACCAACCACAGAAAATATCACCAAGGCTTTCAAAAATCGGTACTCAAGGCATGTAGGGAGTTGAAAAAATATAGATAAATAATTCCATATGAAATTAGTATTTCTCAAGGGTGATCTTTTGGGTACAATCGAGCAAAACTTTCTCAAACGTTTTGATATCCCGTGTAGACCCCTCAAGAACCTTCAAAGCACATTGAAACTTTTTGGAAAAATACTTAGACATGCATACAATAAGAATCTATGCATATACTATTTTCAAGAAAAAGATTATGAACTGTTTTAAGGCCTTAAAGACATGCATGTTGTCAATCCTCCAACCCTCCACCTACCAATTTGAAACAACAAAAAATATTTTAGGAAGACTAACATTGGGACACATGTATACAACACAAAAATTTAATTGACCTTGTGCTGAGTGAGACAAATGTAGGCATCTTTGATATCTTTGTTGCCCAAGATAATCAAGTGTTATTGTATGTTGGAGAGAGTCCAATGGTCATTGACTTGCACAATCTTAGAAACACAATTTGACAAAGTAATGGGCATGTCAAATGCCACAAAATCAACAAGAGTGGATTGTAGGGTTATCCACTTTTTGCTCTTACACATCCAACATTCATAGTGGACGCATATGTACAAAGTAGTGTGCACTTTAAGATACCATATACCAATACTTGAAGCCCCCACCTTGCACTTGTATTTATATCCTTGGTGGGATCCCTCATTCACCAATTATCTCCAAATACAAGTTTTAGTGCTTCACACGTAACATTCTTCCAACAAAACATAGTAGGTGTGACACTGAATGGAAATCTCTTGAACAAGTGTAAAAATATGCATGGGAAAACACCAACTGATCCCTACTGATTTGGAAGCCTTCTCAAATTTTAATGAAGAGAAAATATCAAAAAGCATCTTCTCCTTCACAAAGAAGAGTGAAAAACCATTGGGTTGTGTCCATTCCATGCTCAGTAATAAAGGTTTTTCAATAGAAATGATCTTACCATATCCATCCTCCAAGGTTGGCACTACATACGTGTGTGAGTAGAAGAAGATTTTGCATTGCAATAGCATCGAAGGTGGTGAGTTGGGAAGCATCATAGCACCAATGTTGGAGCAAAGAGCATTGAAGGTTCTTGTGAGACTCTTGATTGGTTTTTCCTCAACAAAGTCGGATGGGAATATATCTATGACAACACGAAAAACTATCAAGTAAAAAAAAAAAAACAAGTAGTTAGAATTTGCAACCAGCAATGTTTTACGACTTATAATTTAATGGAAAATCTCAGTTTCCATTCCTCAAGTGCATGGAATGCTAGGAGTACACGTGTTGAACAATGGCAATAGTGCCATTGACTCTATGGTTCTTGAAACCTAGAAGTCTCCCCTTCCACCAATGTTCTTTGAGGTTTCCACGGTTTTGAACTTGATGACACCCGATAGCTGCAGGTTACATGAAGACCCAAGATCCTTTAGAAAACACTTGCGGCATGCATTTCCCATCAGAAGTGTTGCTTCAACAATAAAGTGAGGAGGAGAAGTGGCTCAATGGGGAGAAGAAGTATGGTGTGGATGAAAGGGGGAGATAAGTGATGCATCAATGGAAAGCTTCCATATGTGTTGCAGCTATGGAAATCTTGGAGGGAGGGGGAGAAGTGGTTCAAAGGGGAGCAAGGGGAGAAAAAGTAGTTCAAAGGGATGGTGTGGATGAAAGGGGGAGACATGTGGTGCAACTACGGAAAGCTTCCATATGTGCTGTAGCTATGGAAATCTTGGAGGGAGAGAGAGGGAGAGAGAGAGAGAGAGAGAGAGAGAGAGAGAAGAGAGAGGAGAGTTAAATGGAGGGTACTTACTGAGAAATGCAGATTTTGATCAAAGAAAATAGTTTTCCTAATGGATATGTGCATGTGTGGGCTTGCATGCGTGGGCTCAACATATAGAATTGGGATGATCCAGTGCTGGTGGGTTTGAGAAACACTCTTTCTACCATCAAGAAGCCCAAAAGCAAGGATGAATTGTTTTTAAAAAGGAAAACTACCCTGATGGCCATGAAAAATACTCCACCCAAACATTTATGCTGCTTCAAAAATTCACGAGATGCATCAATTAGTAAACTTTTACACACCAACTAGATTGAAATTGAAGAAGGATTCCTTACCGTTGGGATTTGTGCAAGCAACAAACATGTAGAAAGGATATAATCAATGATGAGATCAAGCAATCAGTTTTGGATAGGCAGTACACGCATGTTGCCAAATTACAAGGATGTATGCCAAAAGCACGTTAAGAGGAAAGTGAGGGAAAAAAATTCGTTGAATCTTTTGGAGTAGCACCAGGTGAATTTTGTTTGCAATTTATGATGTTCACTTATCACTACTAGATTGTATCTTGTGATATTATGCATCAATGCCTTTGCACATAGGTATAAGGTGCACCTTTGAAAACTAGTATATTATTTTATAGAATTGTAATTAATTGTATTTCCTTCTTGTGATGGTATAACTTAAAATTTGCATCCTGCTAAAGAAAAGTTGATTGCTTGCTTGGTAATGGTAGCCACATGGTAACCATTAAATTCATTATAAGACACCCTCTAGTTCTTGAATACCTACCATGGGAATAATGTGATGCATGTCTCATGTGATGATTGTACCTTCATTGCAACATACTTATAGTGCTTCCAGTGATGGTGGATGTCTACTAGACTATATGTAGATGGTCTAGTAACTATCAGACTTATGTTTCTAGACACCCTTTGGTTTTGATGGCTACCCTAGGATTGATGTGTTGCATGCCTCCTACTATTCAGGAAGTGGCTTTAACTTTCTACAAGTTTACTGATAAAAAGACATTGACTTTGATAGGCACTATATTGCATGTGGATATGCTAGTAGCTATCAAGTTCATGGTGGCAACCAACTCCTTGTGTTCTCATACATCAAGTAGGTCTTACCATGTGGCGGGATTAGAGCTATCGAAGGAGCTAGTATTTTCATAATAAGACATTGAATTTGATAGGTACTAGATTGCATGTGGACATGCTAGTAGCTCCTTGTCCGTGTGACCTGACAAGTATGGCTTAGGTTGCTACCTTCTTTAGTAGCTACCACTTTATTTTTTGTGGGTGGGGTTTGTACGTGGTAGCTACCAAGACAATGGATGTCTACTCTTTTCCTTGGTTCTACAACTATCACCACTTAGGTAGCTAGACTTTTGGTTGGTGTCTTGCTTGCATGCTATGTAACCTATTCCTTGCTAGCTTTCTTACATGGTAGCTACCCCTAAGGTTGAACTTGTAAGTGGTCCTAGTTTAGAGTGAGCTTGTAGCTACCAAGTAGGTAGATAGATTTCGGATGGGTTGTTTCCTTGCTTGTTATGTAACCAATCCCTTGCTAGCTTCCTTACATGGTAGCTACGCCCTAGGGTTCAACTTGTAAATTCTCTAAATCTAGAATGAGTTAGACACTAGATAGGTACCTACCTCATTGAAAACTATAATCACTTACAAGCTGACCCCTTGGGGTGGCTATCATATAAGGAAGCCATGAGTAATTGATAATCCTTGAATTTCACTACTAGATAGGTACCTACAAGATGGGTAACTATTGGGAATAGGTATCTACCCGATAGGTCTCCTATGTATGTAGTGTTAAGTATGGAGCCTGATTTACCCTTGTAATTTTCTGTGGTAAAAGCGCACATTTGTAAGGCCCCCATTATGAGGAGAAGCCATCGTGCGTGAAGGAAAATCACTCACCGGAAACCAAAATTTTCACGGACAAGAATCGCCGGAATATTCCTTTTCGCCGGAATATTATGGCCGGACGGCGGTCGGAAAGTGGTCGGAAAACAACCGGTCGGTTGGCCGGTGGCCGGTAGTCAATGGCCAATGGCCGGTGGTCGGAAGTCAATGGCCGGTGGCCGGTGGTCGGAAGTCAATGGCCGGTGGCCGGTGGCCGAATTCAAAAGCGGACTTGTCTTCTCAAGGGCGGCCACACATGGGCGGATTGGAGGGTCCGATTTGGACTTATTCGCACAAGGGCGGCTACACATGGCTGTCTCTCATAAGAGAGGGCAGCCCTTTTGGCCTATAAAAGGAGGCCATTTCTACACACATTTCATAGTGTGAAGTTGATGCAACAAGGTGAGTGTGAGGTGGTGAGAGTGAAGCAAGGCGGGAGCTCCATTAAGGGTATAATCCCTTTGTAAACTACTTCTTGTTTTGAAGTACCAAAGCCATTGAGTGGCTGCTTTCCCGTGGACGTAGCCCACATTGGGTGAACCACGTATATCGTGTGTACTCTCTCTCTCTCTCTCTCTCTACACTATAATCTCGTGTATATAAATTTGTCTCTCTCCATTAAGTAATCTACTCAATTATCTATTTAGCTACGTCTTATTTCCTAACAATTGGTATCAGAGCAAGGTTTGCTCGTAGCTAAATTATCTCAAGGAAAGGATTCCTTGAATTGAGTGGGAGTTATGGCGGAGGAGGGGAAGCTCAAGATTGAGAAGTTCAACGGCAAAAACTACCAACATTGGAAGATGCAGATTGAAGACTATCTCTACCAGAAGGACCTCTATTTGCCACTAGGCGGTCTTGCGAAGAAGCCCGCAACAATGGCAGATGAAGCATGGATTTTCCTTGATCGAAAGGCACTGGGAACAATCCGGTTAAGCTTGGCGTCAACGGTGGCCTTCAATGTTTCGGAGATGAAGACCACGGAGGACTTGATGAAGTCACTTGACGACTTCTACGAGAAACCATCGGCATCCAATAAGGTATTTCTTATGAAGCGCTTGTTCAATCTAAAGATGGCAGAGAATGGTTCAGTTGCAGAACACCTAAATGACTTTAACACAAACATAAGTCAACTTCGATCAGTGAAAATCAATTTCGATGACGAAGTGCGAGCTCTCCTTATACTATCATCTCTACCGGATAGTTGGGACAGCCTTGTGATGGCTGTAAGTAATTCTATCTCTGGCACAAATACTCTTAAGTTTGATGATGTTGTGGGTGTTCTTCTAAGCGAGGAAATGCGAAGGAGAAGCACAGGAGAATCATCAAGTGCTGCACTATCAGTGGAAACAAGAGGAAGGCCTAAGGAGAGGTTCAAAAACCAAAAGGTTCGTGATCGCTCAAGACGGAGCAAATCACGAACAAAGTCAGTTCTTGAATGTTGGAACTGCGGCAAGAAGGGCCACGTCAAGAAGGATTGCTGGTCCAAGAAGAAGAAGGAGACAGAGTCTCAAGACAACAAGCCAACATCTGAGGCCAATGTGGCAGGTAAAGTAGAGCAAGATGCTCTAATTCTCTCATTAGACAATGTGTCTAATTCCTGGATAGTAGATTCCGGGGCTTCATTCCATGCGACACCACACAAGCAACATTTCCAAGACTACACCAAAGGTAATTTTGGGTATGTATACTTGGGAGATGATGAAGCTTGTGAGATTGTCGGCAAAGGTACAGTTTCTATCAAAACTGCTAACGGAAATGAATGGAAGCTTAAAGATGTTAGGCATGTTCCTTCTCTTCGCAAAAATTTGATCTCTACAGGACAATTGGACGATGAAGGTCACAACATTGCATTCGGAAACAAACGGTGGAAGATCTCAAAGGGATCTTTGGTGGTTGCCAAGGGTGAAAAAGTCAGTACACTTTACTTATGTGCTGTTAGCACGCAACCTTCAGCTTGTGCAGCAACTACAGAAGTTGACAGTGCGGTGTGGCACTACCGACTTGGGCATATGAGTGCCAAAGGAATGCAAATCCTTCAAACAAAGAAGCTTCTACCAGGTTTGAAAGAAGTGGACTTAGAGTTCTGTGAAGATTGTGTTTATGGTAAACAAAAGAGGGTAAAATTTCAAAAATCAGGAAATGAAAGAAAAAATAAAAAACTTGAGTTGGTTCATTCTGATGTTTGGGGTCCTGCAAGTACACCATCACTTGGTGGCTCATTGTACTATGTAACATTCATAGATGATGCGACTAGAAAAACATGGGTTTATGTCATGAAGAATAAATCCGATGTATTTTCCATATTTCAAAGGTGGAAAGCCTTTGTGGAGAATGAAACAGGTACCAAGGTTAAATGCCTCAGATCCGACAATGGAGGTGAATATTGCAGCCAAGCTTTTGAAAGCTTTTGTGCTAGCAATGGAATTCGGAGGCAAAGGACAACCCCAAGGACACCTCAACAAAATGGGATTTCGGAAAGGATGAACAGGACAATTATGGAACGAGCACGAAGCATGCGGCTACATGCAGGCCTACCGCTTGAACTTTGGGCGGAAGCTGTAAGTACGTCTGTGTACTTAATCAATCGGTCACCCTCAACGGCATTGGATGGGGGAGTTCCAGAAGAGGCATGGACAGGTAAACCGGTGAATTATGCATTTCTCAAAGTGTTTGGGTGTGAGGCTTTCATGCACATAGATAGAAGCCTAAGATCAAAGTTAGATGCAAAGTCCAAAAAGTGTTTCTTCATTGGCTATGGAGAAGGAGACTTTGGGTATCGCCTATGGAATCCTGAAGATGGTAAAATCTTAAGGAGTAGGGATGTAATTTTTAATGAACAAAATATGTACAAAGATTACTTGGAAAGAAAACAAACAAAAGAAACAGGTGATGAGTACATGGAGCTTGAGGACGGTGAAGACTCAAGGACTGCAAACGGTGACAATGTGCAACAACATCAACCAAATGAGGAGCCTCAACCTATTCCCCGAAGATCTACAAGAGCAAGTAGACCTCCAGAAAGGTTTGTTCCTTCCTTCAACCATCTCTTGATCTCAGATTCTGGAGAGCCGGAATCATATGAAGAAGCTATGCAACATGAATCCAAAGAAGAATGGACGAAGAGCATGCAAGTGGAGATGAACTCACTACATCAGAACCAAACATGGGAGTTGGTTGAGTTGCCTAAAGGTAAGCGGGCACTTCAAAACAAATGGGTGTACAAGATAAAGGAAGAAGAAGGTGGGAAGAAAAGGTACAAATCTAGGCTTGTGGTAAAAGGTTTTTCTCAAAAGAAAGGTATTGACTTCAATGAAATATTTTCTCCTGCTGTAAAAATGAACTCAATTAGGCTTGTCTTAAGCCTTGTGGCTGCTCATGATCTAAATCTCGAGCAAATGGATGTAAATACGGCATTCCCTCACGGTGACTTAGAGGAGGAAATCTACATGCTTCAACCAAAGGGGTATGAAGTAAAAGGTAAGGAGAAAATGGTTTGCAGATTAAAGAAGAGCTTGTATGGTTTAAAGCAAGCATAAAGACAATGGTACTTGAAGTTTGATCGATGGATGTTGGATCATGGATTCACAAGATGCAACTCGGATCACTGCGTCTACACGAAGAATTTGGGAGATGGGAAATTCATCATCCTAATGTTGTATGTTGATGACATGTTGATTGCAAGTGCTAACATGCAGGACATCAAAGACTTAAAAGAGGAGCTGTCCAAATCTTTTTCAATGAAAGATTTAGGTGCTGCAAAGAGGATACTTGGTATGAAAATATCAAGGGACAGGACGAAGAAGACAATAAAGCTATCTCAAGAAGATTACATCAAGAAGGTACTAGAAAGTTTTGCAATGCAAAATGCAAAACCAGTTTCTACACCTTTGGCTGGTCATTTTAAACTAACGAAGGATATGTGTCCAAAGACACAAGAGGAGATAGCCTATATGTCTAAAGTTCCATATGCTGCAGCGGTAGGTTCTCTAATGTATGCTATGGTCTGGACAAGGCCATACATTGCACATGCAGTGGGAGTTGTGAGTAGGTTCATGGACAACCCAGGTAAAGAGCATTGGCAAGCTGTGAAGTGGATACTTAGGTATCTAAAAGGGACAACAACAAATGCTTTGTATTTTGGAGGAACTGATATTTTTCTAGAAGGGTATGCTGATGCAGATATGGCAGGTGACAAAGATACTCGAAGGAGCACTACTGGCTATGTGTTCACGGTTGGAGGCACAGCAGTAAGCTGGGCTTCAAAGCTGCAGAAAGTGGTTTCACTTTCTACCACGGAAGCAGAGTATGTAGCAATGACGGAGACAAGCAAAGAAATTCTGTGGCTTCACAGATTCTTAGAAGAGCTTGGATTCAAACAAGACAATTGTGTCTTGTACAGTGATAGCCAAAGCGCTATCCATCTTGCGAAGAACTCAGCCTTTCATTCAAGGACAAAGCACATTGAGGTGAGATATCACTTCATACGCACTCTTTTGGAAGAGGGACAACTAAAGCTAGGAAAGGTGCATACAAGTGAAAATCCTGCAGACATGTTTACAAAGGTGGTCAACAAGGAGAAGTTGAGCTTTTGCTCATCTTCAATCGGCATTCAAGGATAAAAAGCCAGAATGGAAAGCAGTCACAGGTTTGGTTTGGAGATCAGTCTCCAAGTGGGAGATTGTTAAGTATGGAGCCTGATTTACCCTTGTAATTTTCTGTGGTAAAAGCGCACATTTGTAAGGCCCCCATTATGAGGAGAAGCCATCGTGCGTGAAGGAAAATCACTCACCGAAAACCAAAATTTTCACGGACAAGAATCAGGGAATATTCCTTTTTGCCGGAATATTATGGCCGGACGGCGGTCGGAAAGTGGTCGGAAAACAACCGGTCGGTTGGCCGGTGGCCGGTGGTCGGAAGTCAATGGCCGGTGGCCGGTGGTTGGAAGTCAATGGCCGGTGGCCGGTGGCCGAATTCAAAAGCGGACTTGTCTTCTCAAGGGCGGCCACACATGGGCGGATTGGAGGGTCCGATTTGGACTTATTCGCACAAGGGCGGCTACACATGGCTGTCTCTCATAAGAGAGGGCAGCCCTTTTGGCCTATAAAAGGAGGCCATTTCTACACACATTTCATAGTGTGAAGTTGATGCAACAAGGTGAGTGTGAGGTGGTGAGAGTGAAGCAAGGCGGGAGCTCCATTAAGGGTATAATCCCTTTGTAAACTACTTCTTGTTTTGAAGTACCAAAGCCATTGAGTGGCTGCTTTCCCGTGGACGTAGCCCACATTGGGTGAACCACGTATATCGTGTGTACTCTCTCTCTCTCTCTCTACACTATAATCTCGTGTATATAAATTTGTCTCTCTCCATTAAGTAATCTACTCAATTATCTATTTAGCTACGTCTTATTTCCTAACATGTAGCTACCAGATAGGTAGCAACTTTGGGAGGGGGGGGGGGGGGTTCACTATGTATAAACTGTGACTATCACATGCATTCAAGGAATATTTTTATCATCCAATAGTGTACAACAGCACGAGAGCACCATCGGCTACAAAAATATTTTTGAAGGCCCACCCAAGAGTGCAACATGTAGCGTGCAAAAGGGCACCCGCCATAGCCACCGAGGCAAGAGAGCTCTTTGTCTCTCTTTCTTCTTACACAATGAAGGTCCATGATCCACCTATTATACCACGATCTTGTGCACTTTGTCACCACCTATGGGTCCATTATGGGTGCCATGTGGCATCTCACGATGATCCCACACCTTTGGGTTAAAAAGACCCCCTACAAACTCCATGCCACAAACCACATTTTTCCTCCCACTTTAGAGTGCTGCTACTTCTTGCTCATGTACCTAATGCTTGAGCCATCGGTGAGAGATACCCGTTCCTTGGGGTCTACGCACAAAATATACAATTTTCAATATACATCATAGTTGCGGAAGCATTTGCATAGGGGAGGATCTCTGAGCACCCGACTAAGCATGGAGTTTAGGCCATGAGCCGGACTGCATCCAGAGACACCTAGCGACTAGTGCTACCCCTGAATGGGTGCTGTGAATGAAAGCATACTTAAGAAAAATATAACATTGCGGAGGGTGAATATATGTGTACACCACGTTGCAGGAAGAGAGAGAGAGAGGCAGAATATAGTGGAGGGTGAAATAGAGTGCACAAAGACATGAGAAAATGACAACACAGAATCTTTAAATGCCCCATCTAAGTGAAACAAGAAACCATGTATTAATGCAATGACCAAAACTGGGTATACCATAACATCAAAAAGTTCGTGAAAAATGACTAGCAGAGCACCGGACCCTGTGTAGGGAACGATCGGTCCACCCATCCACATCCGCTCTACTACGGACAGAGAGAATTTCACTTTGTCGGGAGCGAGCCAGCACATCTCCAACCTACCTGAGCCAGACATAAGCTAAGGCCATTGTGCCTCCCTCCATAAACTCAAGCTCTGAAAGGATCTCAAGTACCAATAGGTGGTAGGGTATCAACACCAACCATATTAGTTTAGGTGCCACGCCTCTTTGATGCCCATCACCGGATGTTTAGGCAAAGCGAAGGATAAATCCCTGACGTGTTAGCCGTGTAGGTCATTCAACCCCTGATGCACTAACCGTGTAGATGAGCCTAACAAAAAGAAGAAGACCTAGGCAACAACCCCAATCCAGAAAATCCCCAGGTCAACGACCCTTCCATCGAAGGCTAAGCGATGTTGGTGATCCTAGTCTTGTAGCGACGCTTCCATCAGAAACATAACACGTGAGTCCAATCACAATAGCAATTTCCATTTTCACAAACAATCTTTTCCAAGCAGTTAGATTGTACAGGGTCTCTACCCTTACACGTCTACCATAAACCATCTGATCCCCATAGGACATGAGAAATACAAAGAACGACAAAGAAGAAAATCCCTAAGTCCCTCTAAAGACGTGGCTCTACAAAGACTGCGGTCTAGACGGTCGCCAACTCCTCCAAAGAGGAAACGGTCAACTAGTAGTCCTTCTCCTTGTCGCATTGAAAGGAAGAGAGGAAACAAAGGAACAAAAAGGCAAGAAAGAGGTCACCCTCTTCTCCTTCTTCTTCACCTTCCTCCTCTTTTGACGAAATCAATAGCTATTCTCCTAGAGAATACAAGAGGAGAGGACAATTTGTGCATGGCCAAGGTCCCAAAAGCTCAAGAAGTTCAAAGAGGGAGGAAGAGTGTCTCTTTATCATCTATGATGGAGCCTTTGGTGCTACCAACAAAGTATTGGCCTTCATCCAACAATTTGATGCGGCCTTTGGAGATGAGAGCTTCATGGAGTCCTCCAAGCTACACCATGTAGCTATGCACTTCTTGAAATCTTGGGCTAGCCTTTGTGGCAACAAAAAATTCCCAAAGAGATGGAAAACTCTACAAGTCTCCATCATGAAGCAATTCCTTGCAAGAGATGCAAAGGACAAAGTGCTAACAAAATTGTGGAGTTTGAAGCTGCTCTCCAATGAGTCTATCCACAAATATGTGGACAAGTTTTGGGATTAACATCTCAAGGCTACTGTCTTTTCAAAAGACAGAATTTGTTGAGCAAAAGAAACAATTTGTGTGAGATTACCTAAAGAAATAGCCGAGTATGTCAACTCTCAACAGCCTGGTTCTATCACCAAAGTAATCCACCACACTATGGTTGCTTTGCGCATCAATTTCCAACAAGGAGCTAGAAGGAATTTCAAGCCCATGGAAAGCAAAGACAAAAGTGATGCAAAAGGAAAAAACAATGCCCAAAATTCTTCCCAAGGCAACTCCAACAACAACAACAACAATCGGTCCAAGGAGAAGGGAGTTTACAAAGGTAGAAATAAGCTCTTACCTGAAGAGCTTGAATCTTTTTGAAAGGACCACAAATGCTTTAAGTGTGGGGAGCAACAAGGACATGGCTATCATTCTTGCCCCAAGAGAAATGCCCGCAATGAGACCCCTAGACCTTCCACGATTGAAGCTTCAAAAGAGCATGCTCATTGCAAAGGATCACCTCTCTCCTATGTTTGGGGAAAGGTAATGGAGCATGATGCCTTCATCTTGTTTGATCTTGGCTCTACTCACAACTTCATATCAACAGAGTTGTCTACTAAGTTGGGTATTCAAGCTTTTGAGATGGGAGATACTGTGACAAGCCTCCGTTACTCCCTTGATTGGTAAGTTGAGGATCTATGTCCAAAGCTACGTCAACAAAGAATAAATTTTTATCTCTCCTCTCCAACATGAGGATGTTATCCTAGGGGCACCATGGTTCAACCGCATGGTTGCCAACATGAAGTTCCCTGAGAGGAGAATCTACTTCATCTACAAGGAAAAGAGCATGTATATAGATTCTAGTGAGTCCGGTCATACTATACCACTTGTAAATTCACCTGCTTTTGATAAGTCAAAGAAAATCTTAGTTTCTGCATACACAATCATTGTCAAAGAGCTCTCAATGATGCAATGTTTAAGAAAGCAAAGTGTTAGGAATCAAGAAGAATTAGACTTGTCTAATTTTTCAAATGGATTCCAAGATGTGTATCGATGACATCCCTTACCTCCAAAACAAGGGGATGATGACCATCAATTTGAGCTCCTACAAGGATGCTCACCGCCTAACAAGCCTCCTTATTGAGTTTCTCAATTTCAACAAGAGGAGATCATGAGGCAAGTACAAGAATTGGTAGACAAAGGGATGGTGAGGCCTAGCTCCTCTCCCTTTTGTTCTCCATTTCCTTTTAGTGCAAAAGAAAGATGGTACATACCGCATGTGTGTGGACTATCGAGCGCTAAACCATATCATTATCAAAAACAGATTTCCCGTACCGTGGGTAGAAGATCTATTTGATAAACTACAAGGTTTGACCTACTTCAATAGGATTGACCTTAAAAGTGGCTATCATCAAATAATGATAGTGAATGAAGATATCCTAAAGACCACGCTCCATACAGCATTTTGTCTTTATGAATATCTAGCCATGTCTTTTGGCTTGACTAATGCATCGGCCACATTCAACTGATTGAAGGAGAAAATATTTAGACCCTACCGCAAGTTCATCGGAGTGTTCTTTGATTATATCATCATCTAATCCAAGACCTTGGAGGAGCATAAGCAATATCTCCAGGTAATTTTTCAAGCTTTGAGGGAGAACAAGCTTTTTATCAATCAAAAGGAAAGCAATTTTTTCCTTCAAGAGATTCAATACTTAGGTCATATTATCCTTCAATGGTCAAAGTGAGAATTGACAGAGATGGTGAAGCCAATTATTGACCCCATTCTCATAGGTGTTGAAGACCTAAAGGATTGGGTGACAAATTTTGAGCTATGGATGTTGTCAATGTGCATGATGATAAATGCGGTGTCGTGCAGCTCCGATTTCATGAAGAGAAAAAGAGCAAAGAAATGCAAGCTAAGCTTCTTTGAAGCCTACACATTTAGTGAGCAGTGATCAGGGCTTGTTAATAGACCAAGTTTAATGATTAATTTATGCCAGATGCGGCTTAAAAGGGCCAATAGATGCCTTAATAATGCCAAAAATGAGTATTCTTTAAGTGAGCATAGATGGAAGATTATGATCTAGAATGGAGTGCTCATCGATTGGAGCTACGATGAAGAAGTTATGGTAGTTTGAATTTTAAGTCGATTGCAGATCCGTATCGGACTGGGCAACTGCAGCTGAGGTGACAAAAATGAAATGCATGCACGGGCCTAAAGTGCTCACTTTGTGGATCACGTCGGTGTTTTCAGATCAGTGAGATCGAAGTTTCGGTTTCCAAGTTATTGGCTGTTAAAGATTCATCGGGGGTCGATTCCGTGCCAGTCTAGTCGACTCAACCGAAGTGCCATCTGGGAGTTTTGAGCTTCATCCGGGTTCTGGAAAATGGTAGAATAAGTGCTCAAGGAATATCTTGTTCAGAATTGAATCTCTTGTAGTGCATTGATAGCTAATGCTCCAGTTAAATTGAATTCCATGGCTGGCTAAAACATGATATGCTTAACAGAGCTTTGGTCGATACATATGCCAAACAGGGAGGTTCATATTAATTTACAATAATGCTAAAAGCCTTTGGAGCCGAATGCCAGGCTTAACATTGCCTGGATGATATGCATGCCAACTCTGGTGCCGTTACAAAAGCACAAAAAGTTCTTGTTGAGGTCTTAGTTAGAAATGTCGTCTTTTGGAATGCAATGATTGCGGACGATGCCTTGGCTGGCATGTACGCCAGTGCTCGGCAAATGTGGCGGCCCAAAGAAGCAATCTTGGCATTGTTTTGCTTGGCCGGCATGTATGGTCCCCTACGAGGGCATAAAGCCCGCCGCCCAAACTGATTATGGCCGCCCAAGCCAATTAACTGGCCGCCCACTTAGTGAATAAGGGGGGTTTTAGTGTAAAAGCAGACAAAGCGAAGGAGGGCATGGCGGATCTGAGCGCCACAGGCGGCGTGGAGGGAGAGAAAGAGTCGCGCAAACCTCTAGAGTGCTTGGACGAGCTCGCGGCAATAATGAATGTTGCGCAGGAGCTCAAGGCGATCCTTTTCAATATCACCCGCATGCGAAACGGTGCAATTTGACGGCCAGGCTGCCCCGTTAGGCAGGAGGAGGTTTTTATGCCTCCCTAGCAACGACGGCGTCGTCGTTGCTAAGGGAGGGAGGGGGTTATAAATAGGAGTCCATTTGCATGCAAAAGGAAGAGAATTGAGGAGCATAAGGCAATTGGGAGGTGAACGAGCAAGAGGAGAGGTGGCAAATCTTGGAGCTCGGTAAGCAAGAAAAGTTTGGTCTCTCTCTCTTGGTCCTCGGCATGCAAAGGGAAACGAGGAGAGGAGAGTGTGGGAAGTTATGACGGAGACCGGAGAAGAAGTCCGAGAGCTCGGAAGGAAGATCACAGGGCTCTCTCTCGAGTTTTCTCAAGGAGAAGAGCTTGGAAGAGGAAAAGCATGAAAGCAAGGGCATGAACGGAGGAAAGAAGGGCTAGCAAAGGTAAAGCTCTCTCTCTCTCTCTCTCTCTCTCTCTCTCTCTCTCTCTCGGCCCTTGAGAAGCTTGAGAGGGCATGAAGCATTAAGGAGCACTCAGCTTGGCAAAGAAGGCGGAGCAAGGCTTGGCGAGAAGCTCGGCAAGATAAGGTGCTCAAGAAAGAAGAGTTGGAGCTCGGCAAGGTAGCGAGTCGAAGCTCGGCAGGGAAAGTAGAATTGAAGCTTGCAGAATCCACAAGGAGTAGAGGCAGATAAAGCGTCAGAAGAAAATTTCCATCACCATCATCAGCTACAAATTAATTAAACATATTGTTAAGTCCGGTGTCGTTAACGGCCTGGTTAATCGTGTAAACGAAGCTTAAACTGCTAGTTAGCAGATGATCCAAGTGACGATGTTGTTAACAGCCCGCCTTGGCTAAGAATTAAGTTATACTCAAGTGTTAATCAATTAATTGATGATTATGGTATTTGTGAGATCTTTCAGTGTCTGTTATTCTCTCTCTTTCACAGCTCCCACAGCCAGAGGTCCGGTGCCAACCCGGCTCACGTTTCGAATACATATCCCTCGACATCTTTGGTGAACTAGATGAGAAATGAGCTGGTGTGGGAGGTAAAGATGGAGATGCCATAACAATTGAAGCAATTTATTGAAAATTTCAGTGCCAACGGATTTAATAAAAATCTAGTAGTTACAGATTTGCCAAAAATGATGGAATTAGTTCAGGGATGTCTGTAGGAAGCGAAAGCCATGCAGATAAAAAAGCAGATTGATGATGCTGTAGAGCTAGCACTTGATGTTGTATGTGAGTAGTATCATAATTTTCAGGGATATGATCTAGAAGGTTTTATAGCATGTTATGAAGTCGAGATGAAGAGCCAAAATGTTCCAGAAAATCGAACGATTGCAGCTTTTGAAGATGTTGGAAACTCAGATTTTGAAAAGCAGGTTCAAGAATTGGCAGAAACATATCCCACACGATGGGACTATTTTGCAGAGGAATTTATTTACAAAAGCTCAAGGATTCTAGATCTAGAAATAATAGAAATTACTGAACAAAGCCAGGTTGTCTTCAGTAAAGGTGAAGGGGATCAGATGCAGTTCCTCAACTATGATGAATTCTGGGAGCATATTTTTGTAAGAACCAAAGACAAAGAAAATGTTGACATGGAAGTAGCAGATTCAATCTCAGAGGAGAACATTTGAGCAATGTAGAAAAGGTAAATGATGAATTCAATGCTGAAACAGACTTATATTATTTTTTTTCAAAGATTGCTCGTATAGATGCTACCTCCAATAATGGTTCCAGTGAAGACATAGACTGAACATCAAGTGGTTCACAAGCTGTTGACATTGACATGGGTTATCCTGAGGGAGTTCATTAATCAAATGAGTCTCTATAGGATATTTGTAAAACTATCAACACTATAGCTAAGAAGGACAGCATATTTGTTGCAGATGAGTGCATAAACAAAGCTATTATTTACACAGTAGAGCTGATGAAGTGACCAAGATTGTGGACCCGACACAGGATGAGCTTGAGGATGTCAATGAACCTATGATTGCTACTAACCATATGTTAGCAGATGCTGTTATCATGGAAGAAGATGCCATAATTGATGATTTCTTGTCTAGATATGAAGGAGATGATTATGATAGTATAGAAGAGCTTTCTGATGCGTGTACCTCTTCAGAGGGGGTGCCACATGAGAATTTGCAGTGCTATGATGTATTGCTAAGTAACATGGATTCATATGAGGATGGAGAGGATGATATTTATGAGTATGAAGACTATCTAGATTATGCTGATTGTGAACAGGTTATCAGGTATTCTACATCTATGCTTGTACATGGGTTGCATGAGGAGATAACTCCTACAAATTCGATTAATGTTGAGACTTCTAAGGGTGATTTTCTCGAGGATGCTATGGATGAAGATCTACATGATAAAGCTATTTTTCATGATCAACATGAAAACCCAACAGATAAAAATTCCTCTGATGATACAAGTCGAGAGACTCCCAAGGTTTTTTGTGATGGCTATGAAGCTAGAGCGGGTGATGATGCTAAATCATCCTTGATACTGCTCAAAGTGCACAGGGTTTTTCATTTCCTTAGACAATGTGCCAAATGTGGCTGGATTTGGATATTATTCCTATTGATGCTTATGTCAGTGATGTCTTGGTTGCCAGTAGAAGGTAGTCAGATTTCTTTAATGCTTGCTGGTAACGAGCTTAAGCTGCCAAAAGTTTACGGCATGTGGGTGTTGCACTATGCTTCAGGTGAAGCTCTAGTATATTGCAGAGCCCATCAATGCTATGTGATCTCAATGGCGTTTGATCCAGGAGATTCTAAGGATATTCACAAGCAGATTCATTATGGATGGATACTGTTAAGTATGCATAGAAATTGCGTGCTATTGGAACCAGGGATAGCATATTTGCACCAAAAATGCTTGATGTTGATTGATACAGGAGATGTATGCTCGTGAGGGTATTATGTCGCTCCAGTGTGTGGGCAATTCCTTATTATTCCCTATGATCCTGGAGGATGGTGCAATTTTTTTAAAGGAATGCTCAAAGTGGGACAAATGATTGGTTTTCCATTTGATCTTGGGGGCTACTAAAGTGCAAGTTACAGATTCAAAGGATACCAGATGCCTGATGTAGCAGGTTTCATGGTGCAATGTTTTGTTTTCTGGATTATGCTAAGTCAGACGAGTTTTTTGTTATGCGGTCAATAAGCTTACATGGCTGGCTTCCAGTTGACTTCTTTGGACAATTGATGAAGTATCTTCACATCTTTTGAGTTGGTTCTGCTACCAGAACTTGAGGTAAAGGACTTGACGTCCATTCCGTGTGTAGACAAAGTAAAGCATACTTGAGCTTGATAGGGTTCCCTAAAGCGAGCTTAATGGTCAAGCCGTGTGCATCATTAACTGGAGCACTTGAGTCTAGCGGGGTTCATTAAACAGGTTATCCATAATTGAATGCTTTGAAGATATAGCACATATGGTTCAGAGATTTTTGATGGGTAGCTACCTACTGATTAAGCTAGAACGTTGATGATAGGGTATAAGCCTTATTTCATTTTTCATATGTTTACCAGTTACGTGAGTTAGATGATGGCAAAGAGCTTAAGCCACATATAGCAGATGCAGATTGAAGTGCAGTTGGCACAGACCGGAGGCTGTGCTAGTTCAAAGGGGGTGGATGTCATGCAGCTCCACTTTCATGAAGAGAAAAAGAGCAAAGAAATGCAAGCTAAGCTTCTTTGAAGCCTACACATTTAGTGACCAGTGATCAGGGCTTGTTAACAAGCCAAATTTCATGATTAATGTATGCCAGATGCGGCTTAAAAGGGCCAATAGATGCCTTAATGATGCCAAAAATGAGTATTCTTGAAGTGCACACAAATGGAGAATTATGATCTAGAACTACAGTGCTTGAAGTTCTCTACCGGCCTGTCTTTACAGCTCGTCGATTGGAGTTACGGTGAAGAAGTTATGGCAGTTTGAAGTTTAAGTCGATTGCAGATCCGTACCAGATTGAGCAACTGTAGAGCTGAGGTGACAAAAATGAAATGAATGCACGGGCCTAAAGTGCTCACTTTGTGGAGCACGTCGGTCTTTTCAGATCAGTGATCGGAGTTTTGGTTCCCAAGTCATTGGCTGATAAAGATTGACTGCGAGCCGATTCCGTGCAAGTCTAGTCGGCTCGATCGGAGTGCCATCTGGGAGTTTTGAGGTTCATCTGGGTTCTGGGAAATGGTAGAATAAGTGCTCAAGGAATATCTTGTTCAGGATTGAATCTCTTGCAGTGCATTGATAGCTAATGCTCCAATTGAATTGAATTACATGGCCGGCTAAAACATGATGTGCTTAACAGAGCTTTGGCCGATACATATGCCAAACAGGGAGGTTCATATTATTTTACAATAATGCTAAAAGCCTTTGGAGCCAAATGCCAAGCTTAACATTGCCTGGATGATATGCATACCAACTGTGGTGCCGTTACGAAAGCACAAAAAGTTCTTGTTGAGGTCTTAGTCGGAAATGTTGTCTTTTGGAATGCAATGATTGCGGGCGATGCCTTGGCCGGCAAGTACGCCAGTGCCCGCCCAATGAAGGAATCTTGGCATTGTTTTGCTTGGTCGGCATGTATGTCAAATGTAACACCCTTGCAAGGGCTATGGCCGATATGTATGCCAAATGTGGTGTCCTACAAGGGAATAAAGCCCGTCGCGCAAAAAGCTTATGGCCGCCCACTTAGTGAATAAGGGGGTTTTTAGTTTAAAAGCAAACAAAATGAGGGCATGGAGGATCTGAGCGCCACAAGTAGCGTGGAGGGAGAGAAAGAGTCGCCCAACCCTCTAGAGTGCTCACACGAGCTCGCGGCAGTAATGAATGTTGCTCACGAGCTCAAGGCGATCCTTTCGGTAACACCCGTGTTGTGAAAAACGGTGCATTTCGACAACCCGGCTGCCCCGTCAAAGGAGGAGGTTTTTACACCTCCCTAGCAACGATGGCGTTGTTGTTGCTAAGGGAGGGAGGGGGTTATAAATAGGAGTCCATTTGCATGCAAAAGGAAGAGAATTGAGGAGCATAAGGCAATTGGGAGGTGAACGAGCAAGAGGAGAGGCAGCAAAGCTTGGAGCTCCGTAAGCAAGCAAAGTTTGTTCTCTCTCTCTCTCGGTCCTCGGCATGCAAAGGGAAACGAGGAGAGGAGAGTGTGGGAAGTTGTGACGGAGACCGAAGAAGAAGTCCAGGAGCTCGGAAGGAAGATCAAAGGGCTCTCTCTTGAGTTTGCTCAAGGAGAAGAGCTTGAAAGAGGAAAAGCATGAAAGCAAGGGCATGAACGGAGGAAAGAAGGGCTAGCAAAGGTAAATCTCTCAATCTCTCTCTCTCTCTCTCTCTCTCTCTCTCTCTCTCTCTCTCTCTCTCTCTCTCTCTCTCTCTCTCTCTCTCTATCTCTCTCTCTCTCTCTCTCTCTCTCTCTCTCTCTCTCTCTCTCTCTCTCTCTCTCTCTCTCTCTCTCTCTCTCTCTCCGCTCTTGAGAAGCTTGAGAGGGCATGAAGCATTAAGGAGGACTCGGCTTGGCAAAGAAGGCGAGGAGCTCGGCAAGATAAGGTACTCAAAAAAGAAGAGTTGGATCTCGGCAAGGTAGCGAGTCGAAGCTCGGCAGGGAAAGTAGAATTGAAGCTTGAAGAATCCATGGGCAGTAGGGGCAGATAAAGCGTCAGAAGAAAATTTCCATCAACGTCATCAGCTAGAAATTGATTAAACATTCTATTAAGTTCGATGTCATTAAAGGCCCGATTAATCGTGTAAATGGGAGCTTAAACTCCTAGTTAGTAGATGATCCAAGTGACGATGTTGTTAACAGCCCGCCTTGGCTAAGGATTAAGTTGTACTCAAGCGTTAATCAATTGATTGATGATTATGGTATTTGCTAGATCTTTCAGTGTCTTCTATTCTCTCTCTTTCACATCTCCCATAGACAAAGGCCTGGTGCCTGCCCGGCTCACGTTTTGAACACATATCCCCGGACAGCAGAGAAGTTGCAGATGATATCATTGTTGATGTGTAGGCATGCAAAGGTCTGGCTTTATGGTCTAAAGAGTGTCAATCAAAGCTCATGGAAGAAGTTGTGAACTCAATTTCTTGAGAAACTTTGGGATGACGATTCCTCTTGTGGAAGTGGGTGCAAAGCTTAAGGTATTGCATCAAGATGATGTCAAGATTTTATTGTTATTATTGAGAAATTTAAGGCTTTTTGGAAGCAGTTGGAGGTTGCCACCAATACTTCAAGTTGTTGAGGTTCCTTCATTTCTTGCACTCAAGGACTAGAGAAAAGGTGGACTTTGGTGTAGATATCTATGAAGATATGGTCTATTAGGCCAAAGTAAAGAACAAGAAGGGGAAACAAAAGCTAGATTTGGGCTTGCTAAAGCCTATAGATTATGTGCCTATTGTGGCAATACTGTGTCCTGCGGTTTAGTCAAAGGAGATGTCAGTTGTTCGAAGTGTGGAACCTACTGAAGTAAGGCCAATGGTCAATTATTCTCCATGGAAGTCTCCTATTTGTGGTGTGCCCATACCGATGGTGGACAAGCTTGTCAATGTCAAATGAGGATGAGCATTTCATAGTGCAGGACCTGAGTGCAGAAGAGCTAGCCGATGTCCACTCTCAAGAGTAGAGTGAAGAGGTAGAAGAGTGTGTTCTCATAGATGTTATGCATGAAAAGGTAGAAAAGTATAGCGAAGTTGCAGACACCATGAGCTTGGAGTTGGACAAAGAGTGTGTGCAAGGCCAAGATGGTAATCAAGATTTTGTGGAGAAAAACAAAGATAAACATGTAGATTCAGAGTCAACATACAATGATGATGAGAATGATACAAGCTTGAGCTTTTGGGAGACAAGGAAAGAGGGTATCATAGATGAATCCACATCCTATGGCGAGCAAACAGACTCTGATGATCCTGAACTGGTAAGAACAAAGCTGCCATGTTGTATGTCTGAGAATAATGTGATTGGAAATATGAAGAAAGAGCAAATTGAAGTGTTAGAGCTTAAGAATGTGGATATGAAATTGAAGATGGCATGTGGCACCATGTTCATGACTATGCTAATGAGGGTTGTGGTGGAAGGACAAGGTTGCATCTGTGGATAGCCAAGCTGGCTTACAAGGTCAATGAGAAGACAACAATGAAGTGGAAACCAAGCAAGTTGGGCACTCTTCTTATGCTCATAATGTGCTAGTTGCTAAATAGAGGGAGCATCTATCCCCCATCTATCATTCCCTATGGATTGCACTGGTGATGCCTTGAATATAGGCTCGATATGTGTCTTTTGATTAGATATGCATTGAAGACGGTTTTGATGGGGGATTTGATGAACTAGTGGTCGATATGGATGAAGATTTGGAGATGCTTGTTGGTAAAGCTTTGGCTAGGATACATGTGAAGTGAGGGTTTGCCTCTCCACAAATCGAGTTTCCTTTGGGTCAGAAATTGTCAACTACTATGGTTATGCAAGCAGAGGTAGCTGTGGAGGAGTATTTGTATCAGATGTGATGCCCTTCAGAGGAGATTTCTTGAATGGAGTTTGTTGTAGTACATGGTTGGACGGGAGGAAAGGGTCAAGATATGTGTATGTGCAATGTGAGTAATAGAGTTCTTGGGCAATGATGGTGCATCCAAAGTTGGTATGTGTTGTGATGTGGACAGTTTAATTCTATGGGTGTCTACAAGTGCATGGAAAAGTGATAGTGTAGGTATAAAAGCCCAAGGCAGGCAAAGGTTGTTGAAATGTATACTTCAGGTGGTTTTTTATGCCAAGAAGGCTCCAAAATAGTCCAATCAAGTTGGAAATAAAAGATGTCCAAAGTGCTAGGATTGTGCCTTGGTATGTGGTGTTTAAGATGCTCTATGAGTTAGTACATGTAGCTCCTCAAATGGAGCTACAAAGTGAAACTTATGGCAGTTCAAGATGAAATGCTTTGTAGGGCCCCAACGGACAGGGCAAGCAGAGATAGATGGTCAGATTTGATGTCAGTGGATAGCTTCAAAGTTATAAAGTTGTGGTGCATGGTGGTCTTTTTGGATATTCAATCAGAGTTCAGATGCAAAAATTGTGGCTAGATGAGTTTTTGTTGAGGTCCAGTTGAGTGGCAGTTTGACCGCCTCAATAGGCGTCCATCTAGAGTTTTTGGGAGTGCCAATGTTCTTGAGGTTTTTGTGCTCTATGTAGAGTGAGCAAGAATTCACAATTTGTCTATCAGAGTCGCGGTGGCCAAGATATGTTAGGTCAAAGTTGATGCACTTGTCTGAGGAAAGGTGCTAGACGATTTTTCTCTGTTTTTAGGATGCCGGTTTGCAATCTTGGGGTGATCAAAATGGGGCAAAGCCGTTATTCTTCAGAGTAGGCATGGAAAATGTTTGGTCAAGCTTGGTGGCTGTAAGCTCCCCAATTTTTGGGTCTCTTTTAAAAATAAGAAAAATAGCTTTCAATATTTATTTTACCAAATTTTGACTTAAGATGCTTGATTGACAATATTGAAAGGTTCTAAAGTGAAAATCAAGGCCGTTTCCATGTTCTTGTAGGTTAGACGGACGTTTGGTGCAGTTTTCAAAAAATCTGCTATTTTTAGCTTTTTTATGTTTTTTATGCTTTTAGGTGCTTTTCTGCAAAAAGCAAGGTCGGATCCTTGATCTACGTGTCCCAAGGAAGTTATGGTTCAATTTTGTAAAAATCTGATTTTCGAGTGACTTTTATACTATTTTTAGCTTTTTATGATTTTTAGTGCTTTTCAATGAAAACAAGTGCGCTTTCTTTATTCAGTGGACCAAGGGAACCTGTGGTTCAATTTTATTTATTTTTTCTTTTTTTTAGTTTTTATGCTATCTTTAGCTTTTTGTGCTTTTCAACGTTTTTGAGAAGCAATGTGCTTTTTAAGATGACCTAAACATAAAAATATTAATTTTAGTCTCCGTCGAATTTAAAAATGATCACCCGGAGCAAAAACGGGATGAAACAATATTTTTACAGGAATTACTTTTTATAAAAAGCGGCACCGTAAATACGCCAGGGCAGTATGGGAAAGTCATAATTATGTGGGGACATTATGGTGCGGCATAGTCTAGCTAAGGCTCCATTAGTTGGCCAGATATTGTTCAATTGGTCAGTTTTACTAGAAAAATTGAATGGTAAGTGGGAGAGTTGACTACCAATAGTTGTGCCATGTCTTTAGAAAAGACTAGAGTCTTTTCCCAAAAGCAGGAAGCTAATCCTGGCTAAGAGGTAGCGCCCTCCGGGCAGTTGTAGCTTGGGGCACACTCCGGGCAGTTGGAAAAGCTATAAATTGGCATAGACATGTAATGTACCTGACATTTTTCAATATCTCAGAAGCGGAAGCTCTCTTGCCTTGACGTCGGAGTTACCTTCTCTCCCTCAAACTCTCTCCCTTAAGCTCTTACCTTCAAGCCATCTCCATCTACAAGTCTTTCTCTACCATTGTCGTGTTTCCCTTCGGATTCTTAAGTTCTCTTTCTCTCTTTTCCTTTTCTCTACCTCGATACGATGGCCTCAAAACGAGTAACTCAAAGCTCGAAGCACGCTCAAGTCGCTCCAACTCCAAGAAAGGTGCAAAGGAAGGCATCAACTACTTCAACTATAGCTCAAGCGGAGGTAACGGTTGCGGAAGAAGTGGAAGCCATTCGACCTCAATTATAGGAGGTAACCAATCATGTCGCTAATCCGGTAAGATAAATTTATAATTATGCATTACTATTCATGTTGACTCAGGAAGCTAAGCCTAGGGAACCCCTTAAACCGTCCAAGAAACGTGATTCTATCACAAGAGACAACCATATGTTTTCATAGATTAGTGAAAGAAATGTCTGATAAATTATCACTGTTTGTTCAATTGTTATTGCTTTGATAATTGTTATTGTTTGATAAGTTGTTATTGGTTGATATGAAGAGTTGGTTGATCATGTTTGAAGAAACACTTAGAGAGAAGAATTGTTAAAAGAATATCTTTTGTTCCTCGCGGGTAGCAAGATGATTCCGCGGTTAGCGAAGATTAAGCTGAGGTTATGGGCTCTTTTTTGTCCCTCGTGGTTAGCGAGATGCCTCAAGGGCAGCGAGATGCCTGACGTTTAGCAATATGCCTCGCGGTTACCGAGATGGGAAGGTTGTGAAATTCGTGGTTAGCGAATAAATCCTTTGCAAAGGCTCTGTTAGTTAAATAGAGGAAGTCTGTGACTGGTGGTGGGATTTGAACAGGTGGGATTGGTTGCCTGGGTGGCGGTGGTCTCACCCTTGGTGAGACCTTGGTGGGACCTTGGTGAGAGATCTTGGTGAGAGATCTGATTCTGTCTTCCTCGTCTATTGAAGTTCTACCTTGGTGAGAGATCTGATTCTGTCTTCCTCGTCTATTGAAGTTCTACCTTCTTGGATGTGGGCAGTAATACATGCCATGGCCGTCTTCCCTGCAATTATAGCAGTGGTACTCTTGGTTTTTCCTTTGTTGTTCTCTCCCTTGCTCTAGATTTCTGACAAGTGCATGCCCTTGCTGCACCAAATGCACGGATAAACTTTCAAGTTGAGTAGTGATGCGACTCAACAGGTCTTGCTGCTCTTCCGATGCCTCTTGTGGTTGGGCTCTATGAATGGCTGTTGTAGTCACTGGGGTTAGTCGGCAAATCAAACTAGTGAACTGTCACGAGCCTTACCAAGTGGTTGTGGATTTAATATAAGATGGGACTAGGGCGGATGGCCAATTCACTAAATGTAACTATATCATGTGCATCCAAGGAATCTTATTAAGATACTTTATTTGAGAACTTTTTATGATCATAGGACACCCCGTTTTTCCACTCAATTTCATTAATATGTAGATTTTTTTCCAAGTTGCTTGAATGATACCTCTTTGAAAATAAGTGACAATTTTGAAAACTAAAAATAGCCTTCTGCACTAATCCATAAGGATGATTTCAAAAAGAATTATTTTACAAAACAACAATTAAATACAATTGCTTTGCGTTTACAATGTAAATTTCAATGGCTTTGTAAAGTAGCCATCTATCTTACAAATCTATACTTAAGTTATCTAATATAACCAAGATAAAGAATTCTCACTTTGGCTAGAAGCCTCATTAATGCGATTAACCTTTTTTGGCAGCTATTTCTACTTTCAGTGCTATTTTGTAGAAGATATTCTCTCCCCCATTACTTCAAGGGAGAGACCTCTAGACTTCTATTTTTGAGGAGCAATTTTCTCACTTCTTGTTTTTCTTAAATTGGTGGGCTTTATTGCTTTTTCAAAATCCTCCAAAGCAGTCAACCTCCATTAAGTCACTATCATTGAGAGTTACTATAACCAAGCTTAATAAGCTCTTATACTCACTGGGAAACTCTTGTCTTTAAACATTAGAATCAACCAACCATTGTTGGCTAACTTTATGCAATGCTTTGGTGATTCTTTACATGAGGTGCTACCTTCATTGAGTCGCCATCACATTCAACCATTTGGCATCAATGCATTATAGTTCTAGGCTTGAAAGCTTTTAGATATCCCATTATATAACTAGTGTGGTACAACCATCCTATACACTACATTGTATGGATTGAAATATAAGTCAGTAATTTCTCTACAAGGGTGGCACACTGGATTCATAGGTGACCAAAATTTATATGTTTAAGCAAAAACAAGTGGCATGTCAATTTGGTTCTATCAACACCTACATGATTAAGTTTCTCTTGGTTGAGAGCATCTAGTTTACTTCAATATTGGTCTTATGAGTACTTGCTAGACTTCATGAAGATCTCAATCACGGAACTTCAAGCACCAGTGTGCACACAAGGAGAAGTGCCATGTTAATATGGTTGCGAATGGTTATCTTATTAACTTTAATGATGAAGCAATGCCTACTTCAGAGATAAACCTTTTCTAGCCAAAGAAGACTCACTTTTAAGAGAGGAATCTTGGGATTTTGAAAACTCTTCTATCTTTATCCTAAGGATGCATCTAAGGAATAATTTCAAAGGTTTTCATTAATTCAAATTTTCCTTTTGTTGTATCAACTATCTGCCGGTATTTTTAGAGGATTAGAAAGTGGTAAGGTTTGGTCCTTGTGTAGCTTGAGGCCAAGGTCTTTATTCTAGAGACGTACACCATTTTTGGCCACAGCTGCTTAGCCTCACACCTTTAAATATTTTTTGGCATGCATTCAGCTTTGAGCCATGCGCACATCGCTCTATTCACATCAAGAGAAAGGTGTTGAAGTTTGTGCTAATGCTCGGATCCATTTGTTGGATGGCTGAAATCCATTGATGGCCTTGTGTTTAATGGTTTTCCTAAATCTACTCTAGCCTTGTTGTAGACATACTGAAAACTTTGTAAGTAAGTGATAATATAAGGGACTTAGTAGACCCGGCTAGGGCATGGAGGAAAAAAGAATAGCTTGTTAGGCTCTCACAAAACAATGTTCTACAATTAGATACTTGAACTCAAACGATCGCACAATCATTGAGACTAGTTAATGGCTGCAAGTCAATCTTAAGCACTTCACCTAGCATTTTATTAGTGAATTGCCCTGCTATAGCATTGCTATCTGGCACTGTTGTAACCTAATGTCAATAATCAAGGAAGCAATCTAGATGGGCCATAGAGACACGTTGGGTTTTCAAGCAAAATGGAGTTAATATTTCAAGAAGATGCACTCACAAGTAGTCACAAATCATCTCGAATGGTCTATCTCCAAGCATACGCTCAATCATTTCTCGTGCTAACTACTTGATGATTCCTTAGCTAAATGAGCTCAAACACCGAGACGTCTTGGGAAAGTATAGGCAAGAGCTGATAGAACCTATCTAAACCCTAACTCCTCATTACTAAGAGGTACATGAATCTCAATCCTTCATTTTTTAGGTCACCAAAGTATAAAGAGAAGTGGTTTGATAGCATTTCCTAAGGCCTAATAAGAGTCTCTTATCAAAAATTGTATTATCACTTGAAAGTATTACCAAAACACTAGATTTAAGCTCAGACCACATAAATGGAAACTTCACTTAAACTAAAATGAATATACTCAATAGAAAGAGAAAGAGGAGAGAAACACAATGCAATAGTTGGAACTCAATTTGGAACAATGGGGTTCCATATTAGTATTTGCAAAAACTTCCCCCTTCCTAGATGATCATCATCCTTGACATTGTTTATTTATAGTACTTGGCTTTGTTGAGTGCTTGAATTTCTCGATCGTACTTTGAAGCTCGGGCTTCTACTTTGGCTTTGTGTTATGTATTGTAGTGGATTTGCTACAACTTCATTTTGGTAAGTTTTATTACGTGCTTAAAGATTTTTTATCAAGGGATTGAAGAATGAGGACTCAATCTTGAAGAAACATGTGACAAAGCTCTCTTCAAAATTTTGTAGATAGTGTGAGGGTAAAAACATGAGCCACACATCTAGCCCCATGCAGATATTTCTTGAAGGGGTATGTATACTTTAGGTTCTATCATATCACCTTGCTACCTTGTATGAATGACTGGCTCCTTCTACATCATGGGACACTATAATTTCCATGATTAGAATTTTGGTAATCTTGCAAGAGCATCTAATATGCCAAGTCCATAACATCTCGTAGCATGGTGAGTGAAGATATCAATGTTTAAAACATGTAAGTATCTTATGGTAATTCACGAAAAGCAAGACTTGTTAGCACTAGATAAGTCATCACTAGTTACCTCTTGTTTCATTATGCCAAAGCTATACATGCTCTACTTCTAGGCAGAAGAGTAGATGGAATCTATCCTCATGTGTTGAAGTGTGGCCTTGGACCTAGTTTTGTCTCTTGTTCTTTGTCTATCCATCTCTATTGGCACAAGGCTTGGTTGTCAAGAATCACTTGAGATTCTTATGTTGAAATTGCTACTCCTCCGTAGCTACCTTGAGGGTTTGGATTGAGATTTGGGAGCATCTTTTTTTGCCATAGGTATACCTCATGCCTTAGTAGTGGCAAGGGTAGCAAGTTGTGGTAGATGTTCTTTACTTTTTACTCTAGTTTGATGATTCAAGGGCCACCTTAATGGGTCACTTAATAATTATGTGACTATCACATAAGTGCAATAGAAGGGGTTATTGAATTTAATTTTTTTCCATAATTTCACATATAGAAGGGTACCATGAAATGGAATTGAAAGAACGATTTACTAATTGAATAGGAAAAGGGTGTAATTTACCTGCTCAAAAATTTATAGATAAGGGTTTTAGAAATAGTCTGTGGATGCATGCAATGTACACAATTTATACATAGTGCCCCCACCCCCCGAGAGGGCCACAAATGATAGTATCTTTAGTTCCCACTTCCATGTATTCTTTTGTAGACCCTTTTGGCATATTTTCTATCCATATCTCCGTTTCCTCTTTGGAATTCACTAGCGTGTCTTCGAAATTTAATTGTAAGGGTCATCATTTTCTTGTTGTGTAATTGGCGATTCCCTTGTTTCTAGAGGGCACTACAACTTCCGTTGTATCAATGCTTCTTGTTTGTGTAGACCGTTCTATGCTTTTTATCCGGCCTTTCAAATTTCTTCTTCCTCTCTGATACATCTTCAACCATGGACTTTTTTTAGGGATGGGTTGGGGGGTGTATCTTACAAAATTCTCTATATCACATGCAATTAGAGTCTAATAAAAAATAACACTTACACATTTTGTGGATAGGAGGCAATCTACCCCCTTTTCTTCATAAACTTGTAAATTTTTAAAAAAATTAATAAAAATAATCCTCTTGTAAGTGTAACTTATATTCTTAAATGGGCTCTTACCTAGTGAGAAGGTGGGGTGGGGGGAAGGGGGGGGGGGGGGGGGGGGGGGGGGGGGGGGGGGCATATAGAACCTCCAACTTCTCTCCTTTTTTATCCGGTTTTGAAAAACTCCCAAAAATTTGAAATTTTTCAAAAATTTCAAAACTCAAATTTTATCTTCTTAAAACCCCCTAAATCTATTTTATGGTCAAAAAAACATTTTTTGACTTCAAAAAGTCAAAACGTGCACCCAAAAACCCTAAAATTCAATTTTTTAAAAAAACTTTTGAAAAATATTTTTTTACTATCCAGAGCTCCCCCAAAAGTAGTCCTTACGCAAAAAGTTATTTTCTCTCTCTAGAACCCCTTTTCCAACCCCTCCTTGGTTGCAACCATCACAATCATCCTCTACTCCAACACTCTCTCTTTCTACACCATCTCCATTGCTGCAGCAAGGAAGCTCCTCTCTCCTCCCCTACCACCTTCCATTGCCACACCAAGCAAGGGTTATCCACCTTCTCCTCCCATTGCCACAAGGGTTAACCACCTTCTCATATCACTTTATCCCACCTACATTGTAGCAACAAGCAAGGCCCTGCTCCTCCTCCTAATTTTCTTTGCTCAACCATGGCCAACTCTACTTCGCAAAGGCAGCCAAAGACTGAGGTCACAGCACTTGCATGCCACAACACTAGAAGTGTAGATGATGAGTGGGTGCCACAAGAGTTCACCAAAGGTGCTTGGGTATACATGCAACCATCTGCTATTGGCCCTCATCGTGTGCGGAATCGTGCAAACTTGGATCTTCATTGGAAAGGAAAGCTCCTTGGCTTCAAAAACCGCAAAGACAAGGGGACCGTAGCCATTGTGCAACATGTTTTCTCAATGTCAACCATGCATTTGCAACAACCACCTCGATTTCCAACACATTGTAAGTACATATTTTGAGAATACAAAGCTAGGTGTGAAATCACAATGTAATGTTATTATGGATTCATACTTAAGATTTTTCATGCATTTATAGTCATATTTCCATCCACGTTGGTGGAGGAGCAGCCACTACATAGTCTCTCCGGCACATTCAATGCTATACATGCGGATATTGGAGCAACAATGTTCCCACATCTTTGCCCAACCAAACTGGTTCAAAGAAGGATTTTCTTCTATTCTCACTCCGATATTGTCCCTACTTCTACAAAAGCGTTTGGAACGCTTGAACCCATCAAAGTAACTTCCTTATTAAGTATGGAGTGGCCGGTGCCAGATTTGTGGTCAGTAGCATCTTTCAAGGAAAAGATGATAATAGATATCAAAAACTCTTTGAAATACTCTAAAGCTTCTAGGTCTGTGGGCTTGAGTTGGTGTTTGCCTATTCATTGTTTTGTGCATATTTTTAAAGAGTTTGGATTTGTGGAGACTACCACAATGCTTGTATGTAAAGATGTGCATTACGAGGAATTAGGAAGGCTTTTAGAAGAGGACTGGGGTTTTCTGGAGGGCATGCACAACGGGGACCGGTACCGTTGTAAGGTTGGAGCTTCAGGTATTGGAATGCACTATTTGAAATTCCGCACCTCCTTGTACATACGATTTCACTATGATCGTTGGATGTGCAAGCTTGGAGTGTGGACTCCCTTACAGAGTGTAGACGGCGCTATTGCAAGCTTTGACATTGCAGTGAAGATGCCCAACGATGCTTTGGAGACAGTTCAAGTGAACAAGCATTGGACTCTCAATAATGTGCGAGAACATTTGGTTATTACGGGTTTTGAGGCCCTTCAACAAGCACAATTTCGTTTAGAAGGTCACAAGGTGAGAATCCTTTCACCACATTTTCAATACATCATGGTTTGTCGATCATTGGATGATTATTGTAATGAATGTCCGCAGATTGGGAAGAGAATGGAAGACAAATTGAAGGGTTGGGGGATGGATGGAACTATGCTATCAATCTTATAACTTTATAACTCTTGCAATTTTCAAAATGATCCCAGATGTAATCAACATGATTTGCTTCGGCCAATCATGCTTTTCAATATAATTTTTCGCATTGAGATGAGAAATCATTTTTTGGTGAAAGTGCCTTTTTTTTAATGTCTTTAAAAAATGGTCCATTATAAAAGGGGGGCCACCTAACTCATTCACTGTTTTCACTTTTGCAACTCTTGAGCTCCTCCACTCTCTATCTACACCCTAGGCTAGACATGGATGCTTCCACAACCTCTGCATCTGCATCCACATCCACCCCTTTGTCACGCTTCATCCTCTTCCTTGAGGACACCAAATACAAAGGGAAGTTGGACCTCCACACCTTTTTTACTCGTCTCCCTGACCTTCACGCCACAATTTCCCTTCACATGGATGCATTTGCCAAGATTTTTGCGTTCATGGAGGAGCACATCATAAAATATTCTGTATCTATCCCCCCACATGCAGGGATATGGGTGCCTTGCGATATTTTGCGCTATATACACAAAGGTGATCGCCCATTCTCCAAGCGGTTGCAACAATTCCAAGAAATTGCAACCGATGCAGGCCATTACTTGGACAAGCAAGCCCCAGGGGTGTCAGCGCTCAAGAAGCACAAGTTGGGGGTGGAGTACCTTTCTCGGCTCACAACATTTATCTTCTTGGTGAGCGAGGAACCTGATTTGGAGGAGCTCCGCTCACCACACCTTCATGTTGGGTCCTTTATCAAGGACACCAAGGAGCAACAGGTTATCCCCATGAACCTTGCAGCGGAAGGAAAGACACTACGGTTCGAGTGCCCCGGGGGTCTCGAGGAAGTGGTTGAGAAATCCATAGTTGTGGCTGGCCCTAGTGATACTCCAATGGCACTACCACTGATGGATGTGTCTATCCCAGAGGTAGAAATCAGCCGCTTCTCCTCAATGGTAGTGGATGGGGAGGAGTATGTGTTTCTGCATGATTTGGAGAAAGCATTTGGCCTATGCATGGATGAATGCTTGAGCGTGCTATGCAACAGCACCAAATGTCCCTTAGACAATACGCTAGATGCCCTAGAAAGTAACCTCTTGCCAGTTGGGGACTCTGTTGCTAACACTATTGCAGTTGTATGTGTGGAGGTCCTGGCAGCAGAGCAGTTGCACGTGGCTGAGGAAGAATTCCAAGCCATGCAAGCCAAGGTTGAGGCTGCTAGGATGCCTATGCCATTATGAAACCTCCCATCTGATGATCCAAAGCTCGTATATGTGGTGCATGGGAGCATTGACTTGGATGAAAAGGGCAACAGGGAGGAGGATGACAAGGAGCAGGAGGTAAACTGTATCCTAATTTTCATGTTACTATTTTATCCTTCATTGTCTTTTTTCTCAACCTTCATCGGTTTATGACAGGATGTCGTGGAGCTTGATGATTTTGCTTCAAGGACGGGTGGCAAGCGGACAGGCTTTGGGTCTCAAGCTTCCCTTGTGCATTACCTAGGACAACTCCCCCCTGGCAATGTGGCCATTATCCATAATGAATTTACTCCCCAAGCCCATTTTATGACTTGGTCGTTGAAAGCTTTGAGCAAGTTCTTGTGTTTGAGCACCATTGCTCAAGCTCCGCATCAAGTGTTCCTAGTGCGTAGATCCCTTGTATGCACAGCGTTTGGCACTGGCTTTCGTGGTAAAGTGCTTGCCCAAATAGGGATACATGCTTCCATTGGTTCAACTGACCCAAAGGCCATAGCGCAGTCCCTCTTGACTGGGGAGTTGCCTTACGCGCAAAATAGGCGCCAGGAAATGGTCAAGAAAATTATGAACTACTCAGATACATGATGTAAAATCACCGTTTTGGAAGTAATAAAAAATATTTGGAATTGTCTCTCTATCTTGAAAATTCTTTTGAATATGATTTGTCAATCTTGAAAATTGTTTCAATTGGTGATATGAAAATTGTTTTAATTGGTGACTTTGTAATTTCAAGTTTTGTATGTAATTTCAGTAAATTTCAGTAAATTTAGGTATTTTAAGTACCGTGGGGGGTAGATAAGCCTACCAAGGGCAAAAAAAATCCTGGCCACAAGGGTGCGCAAGTGGCCCATCCATCACTTTTGGATGGGCCATTTGCGCGCCCTTGTGGCCAGGATTTTTTTTGCCCCTGGTAGGCTTATCTACCCCCTAGGATACTTACAAAGCACAAATTTATTGAAATCAATTGGTTTTGCATCATTAATTTAAATGCACCCTTTTTATGGCAATTTCAACATATGTTCACACTCAAGGACAATAGAAAAGGTGAAATCAATTATGAATTTAAGTTTCCAGCACACTATCACCTGCTTTAGCTCTACCTAGTACACCCCTGCACCAAAAAGCCCAATTACATTGGACATTTGAAAATTCCAAATTAATGTTGCATAAACGCTTGGTTTCACAATATGTTAACTTTTTTGATATCCTATGGGGAATCCAAAGCTTGAAATGGACAAAAAAGGGTGGCCACAAGGCTCCATCTAAAATAATGTTGCAAAACCAATTGCTTTTAGTAAATTTGTGCTTGTTAAGTACCCTGGGGGGTAGATAAGCCTACCAGGGGCAAAAAAAGCTTGGCCACAAGGGCGCGCAAATGGCCTATAACTGATGGATGGGCCATTTGCGCGCCCTTGTGGCCAGGATTGTTTTTGCCCCTGGTAGGCTTATCTACCCCCCATGGTACTTAAAATACCTAAATTTACTGAAATTAAATGAAATTACATACAGAACTTGAAATTACAAAGTCATTTCATTACAAAGATAATAGACACAATAGACACAACTGTTGATCATATTGTCATTGGAAAGTCAAATCATTACAAAGATAAGGGTGTGCAATACAAAAAGAAGGGTAACTTTGGCTAATGCTCGAAGTCTCGTCGCAATCGACGGGCAAGCTGCATATCTTTTGGCTGTATTGTCACTCGCTTTGCATGAATGGCGCATAGGTTGGTATCTTCCAACACCGAAATGATGTGGGCTTCTGCAGCTTCTTGAATAGCCTCTAGCGCTATTGCTTGCATTCTATATTGATTTCCATAGCTTTGAAGCACCTCTTTCACTGTGCGAGAAAAGGGGGCGCGTCGAATCAAAAGCTCCGTAGTCTTTTGGTAGTGGCAGATTTCTGCAAATACCCTTGCTATTTTTCAGCGCCGCTGCGGTTGTCTTGGGGGCACTTGCACATTTGCTGGTGGGCGGCGTTTAGGCTTCTTGGAAAACTTAGACTTGCCCATGTTTACATGCTTAGGGGCTGGTTCTACAGCCTCTTCTGATACTTCCTCTTCCCTTGGCTGCTGATCTTGTTGTGTGGGGAGAGCTCCTTGGCCTCGAGGCAATGTCTTCCCCCCAACGGCCACCCAATGTGTGCGCGGTATTTCATCTCGCAGCCATGGTGGCTCACTCTCTGATTCAGTGTCTGTATGGATCACCCGAGTCTTGGATGGTCCTGCTTGTGATTGGTGGAGCGACGGCTGCTCCCTATCGGACTCTGTTGTTTGCTGGCCCTGTTCTTCTCTCCATCGTTAGGCACGTTGTTCCATTATTTTTCTAGGTGTTAAATCTTGAGGAGGTGGAGATTCAACAGTCCTCGATGACTCTCGTGCCCTACCACCATGCCCATTGCCAGAAGAGTTCCTGGAAAGGCCAGGTTTTCGTGGGTGTTTTCTTGTGCCTTTAAGCCATGGCGGCTTCTCACATCCTTGGAGGGTGTTTTTGTTGGCAGGCGGATGCTCTTTTGCGGTTTGTTTGGTGCGCTCCATTTTGTTGGTAAGAGCTTACCTGTTCTTAAGAAATGAGTGGTTTATGAGAGCATGCAATATTTATAAGGGCCCATTTAAAAAGGGCCTTGTTCACACTAATTTTGAAAAAAAAAACTATTATTTTTTAAATAAACATGTCGCTAAGAGTTGGACCCTAAGTTCACGTTTAGTGATTCACGCAGTATTCACTTTGATCCTTGTCGCACTCTGCATCGCCGCCATGCAGCATGCTTGGTGGGACCTTACGACATTTGCCACTTGTTGCTATGCTCTTGACGAATCCATTTCCGCACTTCAATAGCAATCTTGGATTGTCGTGCACGCTCCATTGTGAGCTTGCGAGCAAATGTTGTGCGAAAAAACCAGTTGAACATCCTCCTCCAAATAATTGCATTGCACCATTCCACCACCATGTCGAGTATTTTTGAAGTACACTCCCCTTGCTCGATAATGGGACTTCTCCATGCCTTGAGTGCTAAAAATTTCAAGCGGTCCATACTTTGTGCATAAAAAATGCAACATGTGCAAACAAGATATGTTGTTCACATGAGTAAATATTTGATCCACATTATTTAATAAAAACAATCTCTTGTAATAAATACACAATGTAAAATGACTTACCATGTAATGTGTGATGTTATTTTCACCCCAAGAAAGGGTGAAGACCTTGGTAAAATCCGCCAAGGCTTCTTGAAATGATTGGCGTTGTTCTTCTATTGTGCTGTTAAGGCCCATAAGCTTGACCATTTTATCAAAATGTGCCCAAACTTGCTTGTGCTTGTTTGCAAGCTCGCCATTTGAATCATTGTCAGTAGTAGCTTTGCATAACTCCTTCCAAAGCTCCCAAAGGTTACCTGCCTGCTGGTTGGAGCTGTTTTGAGCATCATATCGACTTGGCTTTCCTTGGGAAACTTTCTTCAAAAAGTGTCTAGCTTTTTGTCCACTCGTTGACACTTGTTGAGCAATTTCATGGGCCTCCCCTGTGTTCTTTGCAATAACGATAGACACATTTCCACCGTGATAACCAATGGAATTCAAGAGTACCTCCACTCTTTCGATCGCTTCCTGGGACTTTTCCAACGGTTTCATTGTGAAAGCATAGTCAATGTGGAGCTTCAATAGCCTATCAAAAATGTACATGAATGCGTGTAATGTACAAAAATGTACATTCGATAGAGGAAATGGAAAGATTGGATTCCAAGCATGGTCCTTTTGATCACGGTCTGGGGCATTGAACATGGGATATCTCAGAATAGATGCTTCCCATTCTCTACCTTCATCTCCGACATCACGACAATCTAACCCTTGTTCTCCATGCCCTTGCCATGGAAGCATGGAACCGACCTTTGCAGTGCTCTTATGTGATTTTTGTCCATTAGGTTTGTACCCTCGAGTGCAAAATGGACAAGGCATGAGAGAAGAAGCCCCTTGTTTGCAGCCAAGCAAACACTTTATGGTCTTCGAATCCCCACCTAAGTGCCACTCCACATCATATCTACCAAAACCCTCAATCTCCAACTTCTGACCTGCAATTGGAAGTGTATTACTTATGTGATCCATGGAGTTCTCTCAAAAATCCATGAAAGTACTCCATTGGTCTCTTTGGGCACCTCAATAGCACCCAACCACCAAAATGTCTTTCTCTGATTGCACGCTAAAAGATGGGGTGGGAGATGGCTCAACTGAATCCCTTCGCTTGGTTTGCAGAAGGGCCTCGTTCATTAGAGTGACACTTAGCCTCTCTAATCTTCGGCCTTTCACTATTTGACACTCATCGAGTTTCAGCACAAACGCAACTTTTGTGCCAAGCACTACAAAATAAATAGTGCCAAGACCTTAAACTTCAGAGTCTATGATAAGAACAATTCCAAAGAAAAAAGTAAAGTGTGTCACCTTCTTCAGGTAACTCATAAAATCTAAGCATGGCTTCTTGAAGCCTTCTAAGATCCATGAAAATATTGTTCCACATTGTGTAAGGAAATCCCTTCTCCCAAGGTTTTATGGATTGTTTCTTACCTTTTCCCCTTGTCTTTGTTGCGCACGAAGCATAAAGGGAAGTTGGCATTGTGTCCTCAATGTGTAGGTATGTCCCAATGCGGGAGAACACATCTTCGTTTGTGGCTTTCTTTTCGAGCTTGACCTTGTGAGGAACGGGAAATAGGTTTTCCACAATGCCATGTTCTTTGAGGGCATCCTTTAGGAGTTGGAAAATAGCCTGATAGGCTTTGGTGCTGATTCCAGCCTCATCACAAGCTTGTTGCACATCATCATCACTAACCACATTTCTTAATTTACACATAAGGTCCTTGGTGACTGCATCCTTAATGTGCTTACCTCCAGGTGATTGTAAGATAGAAATCACATCCTGGGTATTGAAACAACTAGTGAGAAGGTTGACTCGATCATCTTGGCTTGTTCCACCGCATGCCTCTTGGATGAAGTTTCTAGCAACAAATAAACATAAATGTTAAAAAATAGTGTGAAGTAAGAATGCATCATGCAAGTAAAGACCAAATCACCTTGTGGCTGTAACTCGTCGTTTACGTGCTCCTCCTGAATGTGCAAGAGTTTCAATGGATGAATACGTGCTTTTGTGTTTCCTTGCACCAAGGGGTGTTTCTTTCAAGTATGTGATGGTGTTGGTAAGCTTCTGGATGTGGGACTCCTTTTCTTACAATTGTTGTTCAAGAGTTTTAACCACCCTCTCCGAAGAGGCAACACTCTCTTGTAATGTCGTCGTCTTGAGGTGAAGAGCTTGATATTCGTGCATCCACATATGCAAAGAAGCACCTGCACCCATACACAACCGCTTGCAATAGCTTAACAAGCCTGCTTCTCCCCTCCCAAGAAATTGAAGAAATGTGAAAAGGCTATTAAACAGTGGATGGAAGCGGCTTATTGGATCGTAAGGGTACAAATGGCCATCCACCCAAATGTCAACATTGGTCTCACAAGCGGTGCGACGTTCCTGTGATGACCTTTGATCACCCTCACTAGCGGTCTTCGGTGCAAATGATGTGGGTAAGCGAATATGTATGATTTTGGTGTGCGGAGTACGTGGTGGTGGAAGCAAACCATTTTTGATGTCCATGAGCACCATGGAAGCTGTTGCGTGAGGAAGCAAATGATGAAAAGATAGAGGGGGAAGGGTAGGGAGGTTGAGGAAGATGGGAGGAGAGAAGGAGGGAGGGGGGGGAGGGAGAGATTGGGGAGGAGGAGGAAGGTAGCGGCAGGGAGGGAGAGGAGAGAGAGAGAGGAGGGAGGAGGAGGAGAGAACAAAATGTTTTTTACTTTTTAGGGGAAAAGAATTTTGAAAAGATGGACTTTCTAAGCTTGTGGGTTTAAAAATGGGTCAAAAAATTGATTTTTGGATATGTATATATGTTCGGAGGGAGTTTTAAGTAAAAATGAATTATTTTTTTTTAAGTCAAATTTTGACTCTTAGTGACCCACGTTTTTGCTGATGTGGACACACCCCTATGCTTTCTTCACTTTAAAAAAAGCTAGAGAGAGAAAGTAACCCCTTACATCCACATCCTACATTTGTCTTGAAAAAAGGCTAGAAAAGCCTACTCAAAACTACCTTCTTCAATGCCCTTGCCCCCTAAACCCCACACAACATTAGTCTTAATCCCTAAAAATTAGGATTCCTTACAAGGCCCATGCAAGGTTCATATTTCTCCTAATGTGGCATGCATGTTGTCTCCCCTTATTGCTCTTGAAAATCTTATTCTTCATTTCCATTGCTTGTAGTGGTATGGTCTTCCTTCTTATCGTTTATGGATGCTTGTTCTCTAGCATGCTCCACGATAGTCTCTTTAGGTTAATTTTTTATTGGTTACACAGCTCTTGTGGGAAGACCATCGCTCGGACCACCTTTGCATATTTATCTTGAAACTTCACTACAAAGATGTTTGCTAAAAAAATTTAGAGTTCTTCATTAGAGTATGGGACTTCTTATGGGATACCAAACTTGTGGCTTCAAACAAAACCGCTCCCCAATCCTCAAAGCTTTAGTCCTTTGTCGAGGCATCCTAAAAGTTTCAAAAAAAATTGGTGACTTGATGTCTATAAAAATTTGTCGTAAGCTTGATGATTGAAATCCACTTTTAGTGTTGACGACCATAACTCAATCGTAACACAAAAAACAGAAACAACTAGTGCATTTCTTATCCAAATTTGACCACTTTGCCATTAGACCTAGATAAGTACTATGAACAAGTGCAAAGGCTAGCATGCCAACTTGGGATTCGGGAACATGAATCACAACTCATCATTTTTTAACAACATAAATTTTTTTGAGGATAGGGTTTGGTTCATCATGGTAAATAGACCCTATGCGTACAATTTTTAACTATTTGGATCACTGGTTGGGATTTCAAGTCAAATTTTGCAAGTTTAAAAGCCTTGGACACATAAGTGGATTTTGATAAGGTATTTAGGTTCTAAATAAGGAAAAAACATGGAATTTGTATGTATTAGCACTCTAGGTCAAAACCATGTGGTCAAAGTTAGCTTTAATGAGAGAACATGGATCACAGTCCATCATTTGTGGATTCTGAAGATGAGGTTTATGAACTTAAATTTAGAGAGTATTTTAGGCCTATTAGTGAAGGTCAATGCAAATTTGAACTCAAAAAGCACATGTTAGTCAATATTCAGTGTTTTTTGTCATAACTGCATTTTTGACACTACCCCCTTTTTATGTCTCCCTTCTGCTAGTGATTTGATCACTTTTTTCCTCATGTTTCCTTGGGTTCCTAGAACCCCTATGTAGGTGGACTTGAGATGTAGGTCGTACAAATTTCTAGTGTAGCAATTGGGCTTTTGGTTTTGCCATACGGAGCATCATAAATTTCATCCATCTTCCAAACATTGTTAGCATAAGTATTGTTGGCGAGATCAAATTTGTGCTTTGGTAAGCCCCCATGCCTTGTTTAACCATGTGTGGGCATCGTGGATCATTTTGTATGTATCTTTTAAAGGTACATGGATTGCAACCCAGGTTCCTGGAAAAGCTGCACAAGAAACTCCTCCTTGCATTGCTTAGGTATTGTTGAACACTCCCTGATTGTCTTTTCCAGCTTGTGGGTGTTGGGTCCAACCCTAATCATTTTCTCTTGTGACTTAGGGAGTATCTCTGTCACAAATCACCATAGTTTTTTTTTTCTTTGCTTGGTAGTTACCCCCCAAATTTGGTTTTATTTTTTTCTGGGTTGGGTTTTCTTATAGATAACCTCTAGCATTGCATTGGGCATCCTTTACTCTTGTTGCTCGTATCCTCTCCACACCCACTTAAGGTGAGGTACATGGATCGTGATCCATGTACCTGCATTGTTACATAATATGATAACATAGGTGTTTAGGTGCTGGTGAGGGCTATTTAAAGCTGCAAGAATTTTGAAATTTGGCATCTCCAACCCCTCCATGCAACACCTTGTATAGGTGGCTTTGTGCAACCCACTTTGTGACTGATGTGGCTCCTACTACCAATGCATGTGATGATTGACTTTATACAAGCCTCAATTACCATAAGATGTTCATACCTATCCAATTTGGTGAGTGGTGGTGGCCTAGCTAGCTCGTATGGCATGGAAATGCGTGCGATAGTTCGTACTCACCAATGTTCTCTCTCTCTCTCTCTCTCTCTCTCTCTCTCTCTCTCTCTCTCTCTCTCTCTCTCTCTCTCTCTCTCTCTCTCTCAATCACACACACACACACACACACACACACAAAGTGCAAGTGACAAATGAACTTCAACTAAGCCTCTTTCTCCCATATCTAGCCCACTCACCCAGTTGCCGACTTGTGTTGTTTGCTCCATTGTTTCATTACTTCATTTACATTACCTATGGCTCAAACGGCTCTTAATTCTAACGGTAGATGGCTATGTACCGCAATTTGACCCTTGATGTCAAATTTGAATAAGCCTAAAATTTGACATCCTTTGAATTTTCTCAATTGCATATGCTTGAAGTACTTGCTTTGAGGTTTTGGTGTTTGGTTCTAGATCTTAATTTTGACTTTTTGGGTGTGATTATCAATTGTTATTATTATTAAACAAAAAATCAAAAAATTAAGCTAGAAATTCTTATTAGTGGCCCAAAACGTAGTCAAAATTATTAACTCTCCTTAATCACTAGAACTCTTGTTGAGCCTCTTGATGATAGAATGTGGCGTGTTCGGCCCATTATTATGCAAAAAATAAGAGAAAAACAACAAAAACTCAACAAAAAATGTTTTTTACAATATACACACACATGAAATTGTTAACCGACAAGTCAAATAGTGGAGTCAACACTAGGTGAATAGGAAGCTTGGGGACTGCCCAACGCCACCTATTGCTTGGTGTTGATCTTGGTGTAACCAACGATGGAGACCCTTTTGGTGACGTGATTACAATTCATGCAAAGGAGTCAATACTGGGTGAATAGGAGGCTTGGGGACTGCCCAATGCTCCCTATCGCTTGGTGTTGACCTTGGTGTTAAAGTCATTGCAAGAGGCAGTTGAGTCAATACTAGTAGGCGAATAGGAGACTTGGGGACTGCCCAATGCCACCTATCGCTTGGTGTTGACCTTGGTATCGAAGACATGACATGCGACAATGAATTCAACACCGAGAAAATATGAGGCTTGGGGACTGCCCAACGCCATCTATCGCTTGGTGCTCACCTTGGCAAATAGGTGTCGGCCTAGTAAACATCCACAGACATTACATTGTTTTGAGTCAGGGACCAGGCTTGTCGGTCCAATAGGAAAAGGGCAAGAGTGATTGTCGATGAAAGGCGCACTCTAACTGGAACATTCAAGGGTTAGTTGGCTAAGCATGGGCGCCTAAGTGTGAATGGGCAAGCCCATATAAAAGTCAATCTAAACCTAAAATACCTCATTCTCTCATTTGTGCAATTCAAGAGTACTCTTGCTCCATCTCCATCTTCTTCTTCATCTCCGTGTGTGTGTGTGTGTGTGTGTGTGTGTGTGCGTGAGAGAGAGAGAGAGAGAGAGAGAGAGAGAGAGAGAGAGAGAGTGATCGAGCATTACGAAGGCACGACGACAGTGAGGCGGTTGAGCATGGCACGGCGGTAGCTCCCTCTCCATCGCGATGAGGAATCCTCCACGAAGGCGAACGTAGGGCGGTGAGTGACATACCCTTGCTCTCTTGAACTTGCTAGATTAGTCTGGTTGTGTGCTTGTAGCCATTTGTGGCTCGCACACAGTGTACGGCAAGTCCCTTGCTTCGATACGTGCGGCAGAAGTCCACATTTTTGGCACCTTTGCCGGGGAAATGCCTTGCATTAAGCTCGAGTAGCACTCTATGCTGCTTTGTGGTGCATTATGAAATATAGGAAAGGTAGAGAAAGAAGGTGTATGGCTTGTTGAGAAGGATTTGTGACCTTTGTGTTTGCTACAATGTACTGTTTTTGTTAATAAGGTGTTGCAATGTACTTTGTTTTCTGTTCATAAGGAGTTAGAATTAAGGTAGTAGATCTATAATGTTAGTTCTGTAAGGTACACTAAGTAGATCTTCAAGTTAATTAGTTGTTATAGTACTATGTTAATGTGTAACAGTAGCTCTGCTAGTTGCAAGTAGGTAGGTTAGGTGTGTGTGTGCTCGCGCAGACGCCGCGGCGACCTTATCCCAAAAAATAAAAAAAATAAAATTTGTAAAGGTAGGACCGAGATTGGGAACATTCCCCAGGCCCAAGCCCAAGACCACGCTCAGGCTTAGGCCTCAGTCACCCTTTAACTTTACTTATTTTAGCATCATGCCTAAGTAAAAATCGACCCTTTTGAGGACCAACGGAGCTTCGTGTAACCGAACGCTGTGTTGTAAAGCACCCCATTACCCCCTGAGCGATATGCTCGTTTTGAGCTATCACATGCTCTAATCTAAAAACCGATCATTAGAAAACATTTAAAAACATCAAAAAACGAGTGAAAATGGGGTACAAAACGCCTTAAAAATTAAGCGGTTAACCTTGAAGGTTATTTGCAGACGCTTGTAGGGTGACAAAGGCACATGTATCTGTGCTCTGGTCGTGTGCTAGAGACCGAGAAACTAGCGAGCACTTCGACTTACGCGAGTTCTCAATACCCGAGCACTTCAGCAGGAACGCGAGCACTTCAGCAGGAACGCAAGGTAGTACCACTCAGGACCCACATATTGCGTCTAGTGATTCTTTCTCTGAATACGACATCATGGAGGGTTACCCAATGCCTAATCCTGATAGCTCAAGCCAAGACATGCATGCCATGGGCCCATGGTCCGAGCCGAGCGTGTTGAGCTGCTTGAAGAAAACCTTTAGTAGAGCCACTCACTCCGAACATGGAGCTAACGACATAAAAAAGGGGGAGGAGATCCCACAAATTGCACCAGTAAACATGTTAGGTGTAGCGCATATAACCTCTAATGATAAAAGAGAGGCAGACCTACCTAAGAGTGAAACTGATGATACCTCAGGAAATTCTCACCAACACACGTCAGAAACGGAATCTCAGGGAGAGATTGATTCAGAGTTAGAGGAAATGACCAATGAATCAAGTCAAGAAACTAAACACACAATGCCTAGTACAATAGCCTATGGTGATTTATCCGAGAGTGAAGAGGGTACAAGCGAAGACATATCAAGCGGGTCTGATTCAAACATAACCCAAAATCGCAACCTCAGCAAGAAAAGAAGGACATATAAGAGGCGATGATATCGAGAAAATGTGCTTGCTAGAATAAATGAAAAGAAAGCATCCAAAGAACAGGCAGAGCTTAAGAAGATACAAGCTCAATTTGAGGCTAAAGAGAGACAACAACGCATAAGCCGCCAACGAGAGGCTAACCTTGGAGTTACACATGCATTCCACGTTGAAATCGACGAGGATTGGTAGGACTCTGACACACCTCTACGATACCCTATTGAGCTAAATAGTACCTATGGAAAAGTGTTATATAACGCTTTATTGGACACGGGTGCTAAGTATAATCTATTGTCATATGGAGTGTGGTGTTAGTTAGGAAAGCAACCTCTATCTGAGAGTATTATCCAAGTCAAGGGTGCCAACAAGAAAAAACTACGGTTTTTGGAGAGTTATGACAATGGGGTTGTAGCTCAAGACTTTTTGGTCATGCCTACTGGAACTATGGAGGGTAATATAAACCTAGGACGCACGTGAATGATAGCCGCCAAATGCACTATTGATTGGGGCATTGGGGGTGTCACAATGCAGAAACCAACTCTTAGCCTTGCCACTCAAGCCATAGTCCCTAAAAGATTGCCTCTTAAGGAAATAAACCCAATACATTGCATGTCCAAGAGGTTGAACCATATGTCCCCATAGCACAACTCTCTAGAGCTTCAACTGATGTAGTTGAAATAAAGCTTGAGACACACAAGACCCATCCTAATATAACGAAGAAAACATACACGTGGGTCCCTAAAGTTTCTTTAGAGACCATAGCTAGTGCTAAAAGACAGGAGCCTGGTAAGAGACGTCCCACTCGCCCCACAAAATGTAAAGAAATGTTGTGTTGGATTTCTAAAAAACTATTGGAAGCCCAAGGCTACTATGAAGGAAATGATCAAATCTGGGTGCCAAAATGTAAATTGTGCTCTTACGTGTCACATGACCCATGTGAGCCCAATCCTGTAGCTCCAAAACGAATTGAAAATCGCGGAAAGGAAAAAATCATGGGATGCTACACACCTGCTCCAGAGCTAGTTTGGGTACCGAAGAAAGAACGATTTGTTCCACCTAGCTCAAGAACATGGAAGTCAAATGAAGCTTCTTGCTCTTCATATAGTTCCTACACAAAAATAGAAGCTTCGACACAACCTCCACCTGCCATTGTACATATCCATACAAACAAGGAAGAATTCGCACCTCCCGTTGTAAGTTAACCACCTACAACAACGTTGCAAATAAAATCATGGGAGAGTATCTTACCACCCTTGTAACTAGATAAAATGCCTAGGACGAAAGAAAACTATTGGTCAAAGTCTTCACCCATAACAACTTGGAACAATTGGTTTCAAAAGGTGACGACATCATTCCAAAAGGTATGATCTCCCCAAGGAAGGGGGGAGTGTGTGCTGACATCCATCATTGACTTGCTTCCCTCTCAACCTTCCTCCATGACCTCTCAATCTCCAATCTTAGGGAATGTATATATAAAGCCTTATACTCATAAAAGAAAAAAATAAAAATGTAAAAGAGCAAGAGCCCCAAAGAGTTCTATACATAGCACAAAATCATAAAAACACATGATGCACAAGGACACGACCTTTTGACACAACCCTTGTAATATTTGCACTCTAACCATCATCTATCTGTGTGTACAGATATGGCTAGTACGCTAGAGTCATCCACTCTTGCCTTCAGTGCGAGGTACCCACATTGCTTTTCACAAGTTTTTCACATGGTCTTTCCGGTGCTTGCCTGAATGGGATTTGGTAGGTACGCTAGCGTGTGAGACAAATTTCAACGAGTTAGAATGGCTGATGTGTCTCTTGACCACAACTGATCCATACTTAGTAGAGAGCGTCTCTCCAATTGCACGACTACCCTTTTGACCAAGATGACTATAGACGTCAAGTGCCTCTAATGATGAAGACAATTTACATGATTACACGGATGGCACATTTGGTCTCACGGATGATGACTTTGTTTTTCTCGACAACGAAGATAGGGGTTTAGCCTTCGAGTTTCCCCCCAATCTCTACAATATCCTATTCCATTGACTCTTTAGGGAGAGTGCAAATAGTTAGGTTATTATGTTGTTTAATTGTGTTCAATAAGGGTTGGTACCTCTTCCCACTGATGTGTCTCCTAGACATTAGGAAAAGTTTGGACTCAAAAATGGGCCTTGTAAGAATTGTTGATGTGGCATAGCTTTCAAAAAGTGGGGATCGGTAAATTTTTTGCAAATAAGATCCAAACTTGTCGGAGGTTGGATATTTAGAATCTACTCTTCAAATGCTATCTATTGATATATAGCATGCATGTATCGGACATTGCCTTCATGTAGATCTAGAAAAAGGTGATTTTAGATTACTGTAACGGTAACAAAACCTGGCTGATTGAAAAAAAATGGCATAACTTTCATAGAAGTCATCCAAACTTTTCGGACCTTGGCTCTTTAGAATCCATTTTTCAAGAACTTTCCAATGATAGGTCATATCATGGGGTTCTAAGCAATATTTAGAGGGGTCTACCGGGTTGCTTTCTTTGGTACAACTTTGATGATGTGGCACTCTTAAAAGACCCAAAAATGAGTTCAAAATTTTTCTAATGGGTATTCTTTGTGTTTCCTAGTGTGTACAAGAACGTGTTGCTGTTGTTAGAATTTGGACCTTCATGGAATCTTTTCTCTCATTCATTCTTCAAATCAAGCATGATCATCAACACAAACAGGTGTTTCTTGTCCATTAGCATTGTCCCTTATCTTTTTTGCATCCATGTTTGTCTGTTTTAATTGTGATTTGTAGCATAATATTCAGTACATTTGCTTAGTATCAAACATTAAATTTAGTGTAATTTTTTGTCACAATCACTTGTTTAGGTTTAAAAATCAAGTAGTCCGTCTAAGCTAGTTTGACCAAGTAAGTGTTAGAGATCTTCTTTTAATACCATGGGAAATGCCTTCCTAATAATCAATGGTTACTTAGGTTATTAATCCGATTAAGGAAGCATTGTGTGCGATGTACTAGGGCTTCCTAGTGGACTTAGTCCCTATTGACCTTTAGCTTAAGTATTATAAAGGGAGTTTACTAATGTGATGAGCCTGCGGAGGGTAACAGTGTTATATGACCCTCCAAAGTTACAAAATTATAATGCTAAAAACGAATAAACAAAATAATCAAAGTGCCACAATGTAAAATCTTAAGCTGGAAGAGAAATCTAAGCTCGATTTGGTACTTCGCTCACATGTATCGCCTACGGTACTAGAGCTCTAGAGGTTCCTAGTGTGGACGCTTTTCCTTGTAAAGCAAAAAACCCAAGGCATACAAAATAAGCGCACACATCAAAATTGAATCAATGAGAAAAGACTTTGAGGGGTTAAAGAAAAGGGAATCAGTCAGGCGATGATTTCATGAGCAATTCCTTTTATAGTAGCTTAACCACAAGGTCTTCTAGGTATAGCCTCTAGTCAACCCTCGGACATGAAATACTTGGCTCTCGCGATTAAACAGCTTACTTGACCAGAGAAAATTAAGAAGGTTGCCCATGGTATTAATAGTTGACCTCTAGTGCCTTTCGATCGTTAAATTAGCGACCCCAGACTTGTTTAGTTTTTGACCTTTACAATTGTTTATGAGTTTGATTATATTACAATTTAATGTTTATTGCTGACAAATGGCTTAAAATTCTGGTACCAATCAATTTGTCTGCCTACAACTGCATATGCTTTTTAATTGTATATGAGAATGCAATTACTGTGCCAATGTTGTTTGATTTTGCAGTGACTGAAGAAGGCTAAGGACATTCATCTCAAATGCTCTTCCACCTCGACGAACGAACTTCAACTCAATAGCTTCCGAGGACGGAATCTACATCAGGAAGGGGGGCATGTTAACCCGACAAGTCAGACAGTGGAGTCAGCATTGGGCGAATAGGAAGCTTAGGGACTGCCCAACGCCATCTATTTCTTGGTGTTGACCTTGGTGTAACCAACGATAGAGACTCTTTTGGTGATGTGATTACAATTCATACAGAGGAGTCAATACTGGGCAAATAGGAGGCTTGGGGACTGCCCAATGCTCCCTATTGCTTGGTGTTGACCTTGGTGTTAAAGTCATTGCAAGAGGTAGTTGAGTCAATACTAGGCGAACAGGAGGCTTGGGGACTGTCCAACGCCACCTATCGCTTGGTGTTGACCTTGGTATCAAAGACATGGCATGCAATAGTGAAGTCAACACCAGGCAAATATGAGGCTTGGGGACTGTCCAACACACCTATCGCTTGGTGCTAACTTTGGCAAATAGGCGTCGACCCAGTAAACATCCACGGACATTACATTGTTTTGAGTCACGGACCAGGCTTGTCGGTCCAATAAGAAAAGGGTAAGAGTGATCGTTGATGAAAGGCGCACTCTAACTGGAACATTCAAGGGTTAGTTGGCTAAGCATGGGCGCCCAAGTGTGAATAGACAAGCCCATATAAAAGTCAATCTAAACCTAAAATACCTCATTCTCTCATTTGTGCAATTGAAGAGTGCTCTTGCTCCATCTCCATCTTCTTCTTCATCTCCTTGTGTGTGTGTGTGTGTGTGTGTGTGTATGCGTAAGAGAGAGAGAGAGAGAGAGAGTGATCGAGCATTACGAAGGCACGACGGTGGCGAGGTGGTTGAGCACGGCACGGCGGTAGCTCCCTCTTCATCGCGACGAGCAATCCTCCACGAAGGCGAGCGTAGGGCGGTGAGTGACACACCCTTGCTCTCTTGAGCTTGCTAGATTAGTCTGGTTGTGTGCTTATAGCCATTTGTGGCTCGCACATAGTGTACGGCAAGTCCCTTGCTTTGATACGTGCGACAGAAGCCCACAGAAAGTCAATATAGTTCTCATCTACTTTTCTTTGCCTTTATGCCCCCCCCCCCCCCCCCCCCCCCCCCCCGGAGTCCTACTAAACGATAAGATTGTAGGGGTCAAAAAGAAGTGCATGTACAAAGACGTGTAAGGTGGCCCTATTATGCTAACGAGGTCAATGTATTTGGAAAAAAATATGTTGTGCAAGAAGCAAGCCTTGAGCAATGTACTCATGGCTATCGGTTGGCAAACCTTCCATATGGTGGTAACCTTTTAAAGACCAAATTATGCAAGTTAAATCGGTCGTGGATTGAAAGCCTATTGGGTGGTTCCATGTGATAGCAAAGTTTTGCATGCCATACCTATTTCAATTGTGGTGAAGTAAAGGATTTTGAGGTTGTGTCATAGTGTTTTTTGAGCTTCTAAACCATATTGTTGTTGGTTGAGAGTGGGGTTCATTGTTTTCTTAGCCAAAACACATCTTGTTCTTGGGGGTTCAGGGTCATACTTGATAGGATTCCATTGATAGATAGATGGTTTGGATAATGGGTGATTTTTTTGGAGTCAAAGATGATTGTACTTGGTTGCTACCCTAGGTTTGACGGTGGACGTAAATAGGAATTTGGTTTTGAGGGACCTAAACAGAAGTAAGTGCCTTGTGGAGCACCAACTTCGGTAGCTAAACTTGCATGGCTCCTTGTTCAATGCAATGGTTATGGAAGATGGTGGAAAATGAGAACTGTGGTAGAAGAGTGAGCAAGCACATCAAGGGAATGAGAGAGAGAGAGAGAGAGAGAGAGAGAGAGAGAGAGAGAGAGAGACCTTCAACAGTAGAGAGTCAAAAGAACACACTATATTTGATTTAAAAAACAAGTACATATAGTTAGACCATTATTAGCCACCCTTTTGACCATGCACACTCCACATACCAAAGAGTGGTGCATATTTGTTAAACTAGTAGAGATTGATCACACACAAGTTAGACTAAACCGAGCTTGAACCCAACAATCCCCTCATCAAGCCCAAACCACTAACAATGGGTTGAGTACATACCATGGAAGGGTTCAACTGACCTCTTGAAACAATGAGTAACACCCCCCCCCCCCCCCCCCCCCCCCCCCCCCCCCCCCCCCCTCCCTCCCTCCCTCCCTTACAACAACATCGAGGTGTTGTACTTCCCTCGAAAAAGAATCAGAGTGGAAACAACAAGAACTCAACCAAAAACAAACAAATTGGGAGGTCTTACCACTTTTCTTTTTGTGGTAGTCGTTGTAACCCGTACAAATTTATTGACTATGAGAACATAAGGAAATTGAAACTAAAGGACATCACTTTCAACTAGAGGCATCTGCATCACCATTGACCATATTTATATTTAATTTTTGTTCTCCTTGAAACACTTCTTGGTGGAAGGATGGTTCATCTTACCACAACGAGCACAAGGATTTTTTGTGAAGAAGTCCTTTATTTGATGATTATTTCGCCCACAAATTGCACAAGATCTAGTACCATTGTATAGTCTAGTTGAAGCTGAGGAAGAAGTGCAATCACTAACTGCATATGCAGTGGCAATCATGGAAGAACTGGCCCGAGGTTCTCTTTTTTCCTCTTCCTATAAAGATTTTACAATACCATCCAAAGAAGGCAACGGATCTTTCTCCTTTAAGACAGTCACAATTTGACGAAAATTAGCAAGTAATCTATTAAGTAAAATAGCTATCTTCATCAGGCACTGGAGCTTCAACACACACTAGCTGAGTTTTGATACTCTTTTAACATCTTAGCTAATGTTGCTATATTTCCATCAGCATGCATGGTTAGAGAATACTCTTATTTTTAAGCTCATCTTTGATTATTTGGCATTGGCACCAAAAAGAGTCTCTAATTCCATCTAGGCAGCACTAGAAGATGTAACATCATCCAAATAATGAATAAAATTGTCTTTCAAAGAAGTGATAATAATATGAAGTACTTGTTCATCTTTCCTCTGTTTTTTGGTAGATAAGGATCTGGCGAGTGCAACTCATGTGCTCAATTCGTTCGTTGAAGAGGCTTAACAGATTTTTTCGCATCGGATATCCCTTACTTTTGATTTCCAAGTATGAAAATCGAATCCTTGAACTTGTCGATTCTGGACACCATGCTGCTTGATACAATCACTGCTTGATATCTTTAAGGTCAATAAGACCACCACTTGGGGGATGGAGTGCTATTCGTCTCTATCTCTCTATGTTGCTAGATACCACCATTGTTAGCAACGTTTCGAAATGCTATGCACTGTGTAGGGCTGTCGTCAACACCACCTTGTCGGTTCCATGTTGTCTTCACCATCGTCTAGTGGCATTTTCAAATGCTTGTGACATTGCCAAGCTCACCAATAAAAACACATGGCGGGGTCTCTTGCAACGTGTGTTTAGGTTCTTACAGTTCAATCCCCATCCCAACAGTTTTATACTCTTACAACAACCCCCCTTATAGGTTCTTCTTGGTCATCAGTACTAGACTCTTCTTCCTATCTTCCCCTTGCAGAGAACTCTCTCCTCAATCTAAAACCTTGTGCCATATAAGTGTTGTGGTAAATTGGACCCTTGCCCTGACCCACTCATGCATTGCTTCTTCTCTACTGTCTTAAGTATCGTACCAACACTTTCCTTTCATACGCACTATAACATGAAGGCAAATTGCAAGCACCAACAAGAAAAAATGATGATAAGAACCATCAAGATCATGTTTATTACGTTCATGAAAAATCACCATTAATCTACATGTAACATAAACCACATAAATTATATGTTATGCATAAAGAAGACTATGCATCTATCCAAAGATGAATATACATGATAAAAAAGCGAAGGAAAAACTTGACTATGTGCCCATCAGAACATCATTCTCAATCTCCTTGATTTTCAACAAGTGGATTTTTTCCTCTAGGGTTTGCTGATGACAATAAGGCAAATTTATGTCCTGTTGCTTTATAAGGACACAACCGCTTTCCCTTGTTGGCATTACCATTATAAGGGAACTGCTGATTAAAAAAAGTTGCAAGGCAAGCTCTGGACATTGTCGAGAAATTTGGAGCTTGTCACAGTCCACAATCTAGTGCAAATGCAGTAAAACAGCACTCTATCGCTGAGCTATAGCCCTTGACGAAACTGCTCGTGCAACAACCATGTTACTTGTAAACAACTTTGATCTGGTGACACTGTTCAGATGCCAAGGGATGTGAGCGAGAAGGTTTCGCACCTCATATACACATGTATACCTTCATAAGTTCAGAATAGTCTGAACTCATGAATTATAAGAGGGGATAAAACACTCACAAAACTACAAAAGAAAGGGACACAAGAAAACAAGGGAGAAAAAAAAAACCAAACCACTTTATTTGCTACTAAACAAAACTAGGTAAAACAAACCATTATTCACTTAAACATGTTTCTAGAAAAGGCATAAGCAAAATAAGTTGAAGCAGCTTACTTGGTTAAAACTTGAAACAAGTACTCATCTTTAAACTAAAAAAATTAAGACATCTTAAAGACTTGATCCTCGAAGTCAGACTCCACACAACTTCTAAAAGAACAAGTTCTTAAGTCCTAATGTAAGCTAAATACTAGAAATGAATACTACTACAAACCTACAAAGAAGAGGCTGAAAATAACCAGAGAAGTACAAAGATCTAAACTTGACAATATGTCACCTCAACTTCGCTCCTTGTCCAAACAGGAAGGACACTACCCCATAGTTTTTTCCATACACTCACGGTATTTGTCCTAAGGTTCGAAGACGTATTAAAAAATGGAGCATAATATGGCATACCATACTCAACTTGCAATTTTTTTTTGAAGTTTTATAGTGCCCAATTTTGAGGTGCTTTTGGCTTGAGCAATTACACTAGAGTAATCTGAGGTTTCAAACTCCTTTGATATTTTCTATATAGGTTTGAGATCACCATGAAATGGATATAATTTTCTTTAGTGTGATTTGGGGTGAAATGGTTCAGCCCAAGAGAGCCAATCATACTTATTCCAAACTTCCATACCCGCATGCGTATGAGTATGGAAAACGCATGGAAAAAACTATGCTCTACCCCGTTTTCAGCTAGTTTCATGCTACTCACAAATAAGATTCAAAGGTCCCATCAAATTTACTAGAAAAGTTCCACTAGGGATCCTAGACATGCATCAACATCGCTAAAGAGAAAATAAAACTTCAATATACCATTGAGGCACACAAAATTTAAAAGAAACTAAAATTAAACACATAAGAAGATTTGCAAGGCTGTCAAAGAGTCTGTCTTACAAAAGGTACAGTCTTTACCACCCCAGATTGTTCACCCACATGAACTTCTAGTCCTTGTCCCCCAGCCTTTTTTCTGATGTACCCAAGACCAAAAAAATCACCGTTTTCTGCTCTTGAACTGCAGCTCGTGACCTTGCCAACCTGAACAAATTCAACAGGATTGTCAACTTGCAGCTCATTGAGTAAACTTGAGCAATTTATTCGGCAATAATTTTGGCACAATGTTTTAGACCCTGTACATGAACAAGGTCTGTACAAGAGCCCCTCATATGAATGCTAGAGGTGTCGCAAGCAAAAAAACAAACCCACAAGACAAAACAAACTTATTGCATGTTCAGTGTTTTTGTATGTAGTATTCCATGTTAGGAACTCAAAGAAAATTGGGTCAATCTAATAATCATGTCAAGATGATTAGAGAGTGGAACGTCAATGACAAATTGCTACCTCATGAACAACATAAGATTCTGGACATACGAGAAAAATGAACTAGAAATACTCTCTATAACGAGTATCTATTTAAATGGAAGGATTGCCTTGAAGAGAGTTCAACATGGGAGAGATTATGCAATATTAGGGAATGGTTTCCTAGCATTCTTAAGGGTAAGATAAACCATAAAGAGCGCTCACTTGGACAGGGCCCACCGCCCACGTGTGAACAAGGGCCAATCCAAGTGGCACCTATCATGATCTGATACTATATTGGAAAGGACATGGGGTGTCCTGGGCAAGGGAGGCTGACCAGCTGTTTGTCACAAAATTAATGATGTGGCCTGCTCGCCTATAGAAGGGGACACCCAAAGCGAACCGGACAAAAACCTTCAGCGGTACTTTCGGGGGCACCTTATTTTAGGGCCCAAAGGGGTGGGTATAGCAGATCATGCAGGTTGCAAATTGCAGAGCTCACCTCTTGGCAGTTGTACTCTGTGATTGTCAATAAAAAAAGTAGTAAGTACTAAAAGGGGCACTAGACTGTGGAGCCAATGCATTTGGAAGCGGAACTCCACTAGTTCGTGTCCACTCCTCTCTCTGTGATTGTCAATAAAGAAAGTAGTAAGTACTAAAAGGGACACCTACATTTGCATATGGCCAGGATACAGTAGAGTACACAGATGCATACACATACCTTGGTGTGGTATTTGCAGGACCGAAGTTTACTCTTAAGAAAGCAGCGGATGCTAGATTGTCCAGAGCCTCTGCGGCCTTGGGAGGGTTGGAGAGGATGTGTTCACAAGTACAGTTTCAGGAACCACGAACAAAACTTTGGCTCTATGATACTGTGGTTGCTTCAGCTATGCTTTATGGGGTCAAGATTTGGGGACCATCTGTGGATCAGGATAATTGGAAGTCAATGGAGAGACCTTTGCTATCTATGATTTCCCGAATGATTAGAGCCAAGGCCTCCGTACCACACACGATTACCCGAGCGGAACTAGCTGCCCCTCCGATAGAAATTGAAGCTCTTACCAGATCAGTGTCCTTTATACATGGTTTGTGGGATACAAATAATTGCCGATATACTAGACTGGCCCTCGAATCCTCTCGACAATTAGCGCAACTATCCTCGTGGTTTCAAAGACACGGGTTCAGTATGGAAAGATTACCCCCCTTCCAATACTCTCTTGAGGCTCCATCACTGGCAATTACACAAACGGAGATTAATAAAATCATCCGTCAAGATCTTATACAGTTGGATACTAAGAGGACATGGGTACACCCTACACAAGAATTGGGCACGAAGAAGGCCGACTACAAAGAAAACTTCCTACAGCTATCTGAAGATGGATTTGTGATTCGCCCGAGCTACATGGATACCCACCTGTCTCATGGTTTGAGATGTGCTATTGGTCAGATTCGTACATCCTCACACCAGCTGGAAATTGAATTTGGCAGATTTAGGGGAATCCCACCTGAGAGCAGAATTTGCAAGTTATGCGGAATGGAGCCGGAGACAGAATTACACTTCATATGTCATTGCACCGTATACTATGAGATACGTGGGCATTTCCATTGCCTATTTAAAGAAGGCTTTGGACCTCTAGATAGAGTCACGCAATACCAAGATCAAAGATGCTTAGGCTTGTACCTACTGGAACTACATCGGCACAGGGATAATCTAATGAGAATACAAAAAGCACTACAGCCTCAGAGGCAGATCACAGATTTCTTCGGATCGAGAGAAGCAGGAGTGGAAGGAGAAGCAAGAGGCCAGCAGCCAGCACAAAGGAGTACCCACATTCATACCAAAGGCACCCTCATTGACAGGGCGATTGAGCTTAGGAAATCGAGACGACCACGACCGAGATGCAGAAGCACACTTCACAGGAGGAGACTACAACAAAGGATTAGAAGCATTCTAGCCAGACACCCAGAATGCTCCTAAGAAGTTTATTTAATACTTTGTATTTAATTTTTCACATTTATTTTCACACTTTCACACTTTTCACACTTAGTACTTTGGTACTAAGGTACCCAGACATTGTAACAGATTCACCACTTTTGTATCAGTTTGGTCTCATAGGTCATTCTGGCCTTTTGAAGACGTTAATATAACATTTCATTTCATTTCTCTCTCTCTCTCTCTAGCTCTAGCCCGTTCCGCCCTCTGCGACCCATGTCCCCCCCAAGCGAGGGCAGCCCTTGGGAGGGTGTTAAGACCTTAGCCCTGCCGCCCTTGCCTCAATTCGACAGGCCTGTGTTGCCGCTGCTGGTGGTGCTACTCACTTCGGCTGTGCAGTTCGACACACACACCTCGCCTCAGTTCGACACACACAGGCCGAGCAGCAGTTCTACAGAGCACCTCGACACAAAGCATTTCGACTGTGCAATGAGCACTTCGACTGTGCATCAGTCCGAGCAGTTTTACAGAGAGGGAGCGTTTGTTGCGAATTAATGAAGGATAAAAGATAAAAAAGTAAAGATAGTATCTTCTGTGATGGTTGGGGGATGAGGGGAGTGATACATGGAGTAGGGGGTTGGAGCTCTAGATTAGGGAGAAGATGCAACCCTATATGCTGAGGGTACAATCATGAAAAGAAAAATTTCATCATAACTCTAGCGCCATCCAGTACTATAGTCAGGGTGTAAGACAAGATGCATGGGTGGGTAAGGTGTGAACAATCCGCGCAAGATGGCGGCCGGATCTGCGAAGGCTCAGATGTGCCTCTCCTCCAAAGATCTGTAGTAGCGCTCCTCGATCTCTCTCTAGTGTAGTCGTGGTGCACTGCGTTCATGGGCATGTGGGCGTCCACTAGCTCGGATCTCCTCAGCTTGTGTCTCAGAAACCAAAATAATGTCATCCGCATAAAGCATAATAGGGATTGGTGTACCTGCCAAGTCTGATCCCTCTCCTCGTGCATATAGAATGTAGTTTGATATCTCACCAATGTAGAGGCCAAAAAGAGTCGGAGATAGGGGACAGCCTTGCTTCACACCAATGGTGTTGGCAATGGGATCTGATAGTCCACCTAGGCATCGTACTCTACATGTGACCTGGGCATATAGAGAATGAATGGCCCATATCATCTCCGATGGTATCTGTAGCTCATGAAGTCGCTGAAAGAATCTCTCTCTGGGGACAGTATCAAAGGCCTTGCGAAAATCCACAAAGCAGCAATAGAGCCTTCTCTTTCATGCCTTCGCTCCATCAATCAGACAACGAAGCACGAAGATGTGGTCAATAGTAAAGAAAGTGCATCCAAAACCCGCCTGTCCTAGTGCTCGTAGCCCGGATGCCTCTGCATATGTGCTAAGCTCTGCTTCAAGAACTGCCCCATACACTTTGGCCAATGTGCGACCAATCATGATAGTCCTGTAGTTCCCTAGGTTCATGGTGTCTCCAGCTTTGTGAATAGGCACGATGGTGTACATAGTCCACTCCTCTGGTAGTCCCCCAACCAAGGCATGGTTGAAGAGACGTGCTATCACGGGGGAGAGGATGTCTGCGGGCATAGATCAGGTACTCAATTGGTAGGCCGGCGTGGTCTTCTCAACGGCCATGCTGTAGGCATTGGATAGCTCTCTCCACCATACTAGATGTGAAGAAGGTCAAGGTAGCGGGCGAGGGTCTGATGACTCCGGGATCAATGGTTATCCAGGGATTTGGTACAAGCACTCTGCATAGTCATGCCATATGCGAAGGTCCTCCAATGGGGTGGTGGGGTGTGGCTCTCTGAAAATCCTCTATGCTATGGTGTAGTTTGTACTCATGAGGAGGTGGTATAGCTCAAGCTCATGTGCCTCCTCGAAGGCCCGCCGTTTATAGTGTGTGATGGCCTTCATCTCTCGTCTAATCTCGCACTTCGTGATTTTCCTCAATATTCGCTCAGCCCGTAGATGTCTGTATAGGTCTCTACACTCCCCATCGTACCATCGGTTCTACGGCATTGTCCCATAAGATGGAGGTTGGCCGCTGTGAATGGTGTGTGGGAAGCAGCTGAGGACTAAAGTGTGTAGGACAGCGGAGAGCTGGCTAGTGGTGTGTCTGGATCAAGAGAGTATATCCCCTCATATACATGGGATAAGTAAATTCAAGCCAGCTCATGTGTGAAATGTATGGTGGTGTGTTGGAGATAGGTGAGCCAGTGAAGGAAAGAGCGAGATATGCGTGGTCAGCCCCAATAGGTAGTGGTGGTATGGTGAAGGATGTGAGCAAGTGGGCCTCGTGAAACCCTGTTATAAATAACGAGAAGGTGTTGTGATCCTAAACGGATCAGATGTCGTCTGTATGGTGTGGGTGTAGTGATATCTGTGGAGGTCCTCTCTGGCCTTGTGTGCTCCATGGTGGAGAGTAGCTCTGGGTCGTCAAAGTCATAAATGTCACACTGTCTCCTATGTGTCTTGGCATTGAAGTCTCCCATAAGAATGACTTCTCGAGTACTCCATGATCTCCTCCCTGAGACATGCATATGGTGAGTGTGTGCCATCCTCCTCTTCCCCATCATGTGTGTGAGACTCCTCTGTCTCTCCTCCTCCTGTCTGTGCAAATCTGGATCCGCTAGGTGCAAAGTAGCAAATGGCAATGTAGAGGATGTGCTCCTCAGATAGCTCAAGCCACATCCACATGTAACGTGCGTCTGGGTCGCGTGCTACTATCTGTATCCTGCTATGGAGTGAGCGACAATAGAGGAATTCTACTCCACCAGAGCATCTAGAAGTGTTGTGTGGTGTACATTTCCTATGCAGAGACTCCCACTGATAGTCATGTACTCTACGTAGACCTCTCTCTAGGCTCTTGTGTGTCTCTCTGAGTAGAATGAGGTCTCGGTCATGCATCACCTCATCTAGTCTCCCTAGATGTGTCCACAAGGAACCATTGCAGTTCCATACCGCCATGTGTATCTCTTTGTGAGAGGTCTCATAGGCCGCAAATCCCTAGTCAGTGGCCTTGCAAGTTGCCATCAATGATCACCCAACCGTCTCCGTAGATGGCCCTCTTGCCCTCTTTGCGGGCCTCTAGTACTCGGGGCATGCATGCCCGTCGATGCTCAGTCTGCATGCATGTGAGATCAGAGAGGAAACTCGTCGACAGAGAGGAACACATCCGACCTACTACATTTTTGTGGAAGGATGAAGAGCACTCCAATCCTAGCGGGAATATGAAGAGAACTTGAAACCATCTAAGGATGCGGGAAGGTGATACCTTAGTCACCTACAGTCAGCAATTTTGGGATACCTTTTTTCCAGTTGCTTCGTTTCGGAAGGTCCCTTTCTGAAGCAGATGGAGCAGTATTGTTGCGGATTACCAAAAGGGATGCGGAGACATTGTTTGAAACAGAAGTCCAAGAGCATTCAGTAACTCATGGAACATCATACCTGCCATGGACACTTACTCCATAAAACTCATGCTCCCTGACTTATACAACGGATGAACCAGTTCCAAGTTATCTAAGAAAGAACCTTCTAAAGAGAAGAAAGGCAAGAAATAGAAGAAGAAATCCACAAGGCCTAAATTGACAGTAGAGCAGCATGCAAAATACTACAAAGAGGGCAAGTGCTATGGCAGTGGAGAAGTTTGAGGACATTCGAGCTAAGTGTCCAAATGTCCAAAGAAAGAATCAAAGGAGAAGGCAGAGGATAAACCGGAGAGTTCCAAAGCGGCAAAGGAGCGAGCAAGAAAAGGAAAGACAAAGGCAAGACTTGTTTCAGATTTCTTGGGGGGCGACCTTAGACCATGGGATGAGAGTACCGAGCTCTACAGAGCATGGGGCAAGGTAAGAGATCAAGAGGCCCTGATATTTTTCGATGGAGGAGCCATGGCCAACAACTTCATTTCACCGGAATTGGCGGCCCGACTCGGAATTACACCTGAAGAAATCTGACCACCGATAGAAGCAGTTCTAGCATTTTAGCTGGTGATTGGCTTCATTTTGTGAATTTTCAATCAATTTTTGAGCCAATTAACATCTAAAGTGAGTATATTTTTGGTGATCTAGGTAGATATTTGAAACACTTTGGATTATGTCAATATTTGGGAGATATGCAATGGTCTTTGCATGCTTTGGGCGGGTTTGTGCTCACTTTTCTGTCATGCCTGCACTTGCGTCGGCTCTACATGTGCATATATGCTCTTGTTTGCATAGTCATCCATGCACACATGCACCTATGCTCGCGCTCTTGTGTGAACAGTCATCCATGCACCAATGCACATGTGCCCAGGCCTGTGTATCAGCTTCTCGTTTGTCCACACCCCATGAAATTTCAAGAATTTGCTGTAAACCCAATGTTCTGAAGACTGTAATCAAACATTACTGTGAAAATGGTAATATTAAAGCATGCCCTATACCTTTTCACCATCAGAGAAAATAATGCTGCCTGGATCAACGGGCCCCTTCAATGCTAGCCCCCATAGGTGTTGCTTTACCCCTTGATATGTTACAAGCCTTGCTACTGTTTCTTGTCCAATATAGCATCCTGGTGAAATGGAACAAAGACCTTGTTTATGACAGACTTTGTCCAAGCATAAAAAATGCATCAGTTGATCAGGAATTTTTGCACCTTTAGACAGTGATATGGTGTCCCAAAGGCCAGCCTCCAGAACATTGAACTCATCAGTCAACTCCTTGCCAGGTGCTGGTCGTCCTGGAAGATTTGCACCAAAACCAATGTTCTAAGATAGTCTATGAAAAAAATTTAGGGTCTTTGCTGCCATTACAAGTTTGGAGCTTCTGGATGGCATGAAAATGATGGATTAAATTGTTGGGTTGTCAAACCCCCTAAAATTGTCACTTTTCCACGAAACATCACACGCATACACACTTGAATCGAGCATACTGAGTTTTTGTCAGGATTCCCAAGATGCAAGGCAGACTCAGCCATAAAGAACCCTAGCACTAGACAAATACATTAGATAGGAAAAATCAAAAACAACGAAAAGGAGAATTTCCCTATCAAGAAAAAAATAAAACAAAAAGTAGCCCAAAGCAAACATATGACTGGTTGAACAAACACCTGGAATAGACAGATACAGAGATAGGAGGTTTTCAAAAAAACTTAAAACAAGACAAACACACTCACATGCACACGACAACATACTCAAAATAACAACCGAAAAAGAATGTAACCCTGCCATCAATGCTAGAAAATAAAGTTCAGATCAAAAGACAACACTTATAACAACATACACATACTCATAGGGACACAGGTGTGTGACCTGGCCATCAATGCTATAAATGAAGTTCCTTAAGTCTGCATGTATGTGAAGCCTATCAAATGTGTCTGCAAAAGAAATCCCTCAAGAACCAAAATAGTTTGCATAAGTCACGATATCTTCAAAGTTCCTGTTCATGAAGTATTGTTGCCAAGCAATGAGAGAGAAGAAAATGCAAAAGCCAGTGAGATTGGCAAAGCACCTAATCAGAGTCCAATCATCTCCAACCATTAGGTATCCTGGAAGCTCTTTTAATGCAAAAGCTTGGCCATTAAGTTTCAAAATCTATCATAATCACACTCACCAATGAAAAGATAAAACACTCACGTGAAGACACAGCGAGAAAGATGTTCTTTCCAAACCTTTTTGGATGCGCAAGTGCTCCCAGCAATCTGCACCCATAGGAACCGCCCCAAATTTCAGTAATGTTTCCCAGACCAGACCAGCTGTGTCAGTTGACAGCATCAAGGAGTAGCCACTTTTTGAAAGCAGATTCCCTACTCCAACAGTCACCGGTGTTCCCTCTATCTGTAAAGTGTGATTTCTGTACTTAGAATTCTATATGTAGTTCCAAGAAGCACAAACATGACACAGAAAGGCAAGAGTTGACCACTTCAAAAACTCACTGAATAATGAAGATGTGTTCCATAAGGTTTTCCCACGATGTCCTTCATGTTAAGCTGCTCCATGAGCTGCCAAACAAAAAAATCAAAAACATTATAGAATGTTCTTAGAATCAGAAAATATGATCAACTAGAAGAGCATTCTAACAGGATACAGCAGCATTGGAATGTTAGCTTGCTGTTAGGTTAGAATGTGCATCTAATTGTCTAAGATTGTCTACTTAGATGTTTTAGTATTTTTAAAGACAACCCAAAGCAAGAACGCGATGGATTTCTAGTCCTACTGTTAGGGAAGTATAAAATCTTATGTATGTATGTGATATGTATGCTTTCTTTTTTTGGTAAATCCATTATAAATTTATCAGTGGGAAACCTCACAGCGAGGAAAACTCACCCAAAAGGAATAAGTACAAGAGATGCCATTGTTCAGTGCGAACTATGACAAGATCAAAAGATGTCTATGAACAAGGCATACGAGTAAGGATCAATCTATTCGAGAGAGACTATCACACAAGGACTGCTAAAGAGAAGCTCGAAAAAAGGGGAAGGCCTCTAGAGGCGGTTCACCGAGAACCAACCGGTTACAAGCCTGCCACACTGTCAAGAGAGCCCAATATCGCAGCCAATGAAAAAAGGCCGCATAAGGTCTGAGCCGAGTAGCAAGGATGCCAAAAAGCCAAAAAGATTTCCCAAACGTAAGAGAAGTAAAACGCGCTCGATGGCGGCCCGCAATAATATCCAGCAGTTGACGAGTGTCAGGACAGGTCCATAACAAGTGTCCTATTGTTTCCTTGGCAGCCCCACACCTTGTACATCGAGAGGATGCAACCCGATGCTTTGCCAACAGCTCCCCAACCGGTAACACTGCAAGCAAGCATCTCCAAAGGACAAGTCTTCTCTTTAAAGGCAGCTTGCTTTTCCAAACGTTGCTGAGTCTTTTTTGTTTCCGAGAAAAAGATCCTTCTATTAGTTAATGAAAACTGCCCATAGCGCTACAACCACCTCTGCAAGAGAGGGCTACAACAATCATGGTGAGGAGACTCTCCCAATGAAAAAACAGCATATGTACAATGAGGCTAAACCAAGAGATGGGAGGAGGGAAGAGCCACATAGGTGGACGGTAGTGCCATCTGAGCACAGCCTGGACCATAGTGAAGAAAGGCTCAGGAAGCCAAAGTCGAAGGAAAGCCTCTCTGCGCTCCCGCATGCGGTCAGAGCTGCCTTGGAGTCTCTCGAACTGTCCTCGAGAGTATGGATCAGCTCTAGCCAAAGATCCCGAACAATCTCTGCTGGTGGCCAAAATATTAAGCCCCCCCCCAACCCACAAAAATGCTTCAGAGTGAAAACTTTCTCCATTGATAACAAACGGAGCCCTTTCTTGCGGGAATTGCGCCACAAATGAGATAAAATATCAGACATAAGCGATGTGAGGCGAGGACAAGGCCAATGCAACAATGGCAAGTAAAACTCAACACAGACCATCATGACGCTCTGGACAATACGGAGACAAACATGTAATGGTCATGTGGACAGTTCCAATTTGCAAGTTGACGTTCACGCGTTGCATAACCCAATCCACTTGTTGAGTATTGGTTACCTTCCAACCAATAGGATACCCCAAGTGTCTAACAATCACATGTGGATCAAGAATATCTCTGGACCGCAAAAGACAGTGCCACTGACGTGCATCAAGAGGTAAGAGTTTGGATTTTCGGAAATTGACCGTAAGGCCTGCCGCAAGCCCAAATGAATCCAGTGCCTACATAATCTGTCGCATGTCATCCTGGTTATTGCCAGGCATGAACAACGAGTCATCGGCATAAGCCTGCCCAAGAAAGTCATTTCTAGAGGGTAATTGCAACCCGTGAAGATGACCAAGCGAAGTCAAATGATCCAAATGCAACAACAAGGGGTGAGTGGCAATGGCATGTACACACACACACATATTTTTAAGTGTTATAAAACCTCAATGTCTCTTGGTAAAGGTCTCAAGCAATATACACCGAAAACTATTTCTGGTGGCTACGCTCCTTTCTCTCTCAAGTCCACTATTGCAAGGATGGTCCCATACCTGATCACTTTTGCGTCCCATTATGGTGAAAAAGAATGTTTTTTCCGTGATATCCTCAATCTCAACCTTGTCTGCAAAGAAAATGTACCTGCATTTCCAGATAAGGCAGCCTTGCTGATCACATGCTTGTGAGGTCAACCCTAGCTAATCCAGATACAATCCAAGACAGAATATTATATATAAAAGACACTTAGGGGCCAGTTGGTGAGACATGACTTGAAACTGCATGATTTGGCATAGTATTTACAATTTACAAGTCATTATTGGGCCTGAAGCTTATCTATCACATCATCAAAACATCACTGCATGATTTGGCATAGTATTTACAATTTACAACTCATTATTGGGCCTGAAGCTTATCTGCCACATCATCAAAACATCACTGCATCATCACATCGAAGGAACTATACATTCCTATACACACTTTATCCACAAGTATGGAGTACTGGCCATCTTTACAACTGTGAATTTACAAGCTGAGGGCTGTAGCCAAATTTAGATAACTGGTGAGTGACAATTTTAATTGAAGCTACAGCTTATAAAGCAAGTGCAAACACAATCAATAGTAATCAGAAGAAAACAAGTAGATGCTTCATGATCGATTGATCATAGCCATAATGAAATTTTAAGGTTTGAAAATGTCATTTGAAGAGAAAACCAATAGTTCAGTTTCTTCCAAATAGTTGACTAGATTGTTTGACAGTGTGAATATTTTGCAGTTGGGTGATTTGCAGGAACATGACATGGAACTCAACTGGAAGGCAAGGAAAAGCTAATGTGACAAGCTTGGGATGTCAATTGTCAAACATCCAGCAAACTAACCTTGTGTTTGTGCGGACAGTGCACGAAGAGCTCGTTGTTTCTGCTCTCCCCCCGACCTGCACGCACCCCACACAACCCCACCCCGTTTATAAGTGACACGGGGTGTCACTTGAGGGATCTACGGCAGGGGCGCCGGATCAACGCGGGGGGGGGGGGGGGGGGGGGGGGGGGGGGGGGGGGGGGGGGTGCAAACTTTTATAGTACTGCACTCACAAGCTTTTCAAGCAAGCGTGACAGGCGGGCTGAATAGGGAGCGCGAGTCTCAAGCGGGAGGTGGTGAGGTCGAGTCCGAAGCGGGGGAGGGTGGGGACGTTACCTTTTTGCCATGCAAAGATGGGATCAACGGTGGATTAAATATCCACAGTAAATCCCTCGAGTGAGCCCCGTGACACTCATGAACGAGGCCCCCACCCACCCACTCGTGCTGCCCCCACCCATCCCAACCTGCCACCCGTGCCGTCTCTACCGCATTACCCGCAGCATAACCCCTCCCCCCCCCCCCCCCCCCCCCCCAACCCCCACTGTATCCGCCTTTCGACTTGCCGCTTGTATTCCTTCAGAGAGAGGGTTTGCAATAGCAAAGGGCACATCAGCCCCACAACAACCCCCCCCGCCCGCGCTTCAGCAAACATAGATGGAGGGGGCTTCGTCAGAGCCCCTCTAGGGTGGAGCAGGGGCCTCACCCGACCTAGTAGAGCCAACCATCCGACTTGCTCTATACCCAACAGAGCAAGCGAGCCTAACAACAGAGGTGGAGCGCCTTCGCGCCACCTCCGTCATCTGCAAGAATATCAGCACCCGACCCAGCAGAGATGAGGTGCACGACCTCCTCAAGCCCGCCGCCTTCTTGCAGAGGAGGGCAAGATCATCAACACCCAACCCAGTAGGGGTGGGGTGAACGACCTCCTCCAGGCCAACAACCTTCTTGCAAAGGTGGGCAAGATCATCAGACATACAGCTCCTCGGGCGTGGTTACTATCAAATCGAGTTCGAGACTCCTGAGATGGCTTCCAAGATCATTTCAATGAGCCCGCTGGCCATCGAGCAGTCAGGGCCTGCTGGCCATCCGAGCAGTTAGGGCTCATTTTCGACAATGGCGCCATGGTTTCACCCCAGCTTCAGATGTTGTTGTCGAGGAAGTAGATTTGCCCATTTTGGCTTGTTTCTTAGGCCTGAGAAGAGAGTACTCCCGGCTATTATCCAGGATTGATTCAGAGATTGGGACTCTCTTGGAGCCCGCGCGCACGGCAACTTCAGTCACTGCCAAGGAGACATGTATACGTACTATACGTATTTTGGTTCGGGACACCCACTCTCCCGAAGGTAGTCCTACCTATGGTGAGTGGTGGCTAGCTCTGCCAGAGCGTGGAGTATTTGGGTCTCTCGAACCACTGCTCATATGCAGACAGATAAGCCATCTCACAAAGGTTTTTCCTTGCAGGAGACCTTGACCCGCAACACATGCTTAGCCTCCCAAGGCTGGACAGACATAGCAAACAAAGACCTAGGGTGCACAGGCTGGAACCTCTACTAAGTCAGCTGGCCAGTCAGCTGATGGTTGGAGCAGGTACATGGCCGTCCCTGCCAGGTGGACGACCTACGACTGGCCAGCAACATTGGGTTCCTACAGGGAACCGTTTTGACCCTTTGCAGGTGGATATTTCTAAGGAATTTCCCTCCACCTCAATCTCGCCATGGCCAACCCTCCACACACACTTTTTTTTGTAAATCTGCTTTGATTAATTTACAAGTGGGAAACCTCAAAGCGAGGAAAACCCACGAAAAGAAAGGGATACAAAACACGGAGCACTATGAGGCTTCGAAGGCTAGAAACAGTCAAAATAAATGGTTTCAAGAGCGATGTCTCCAGCGTCATAGGCAAAATGCAGTGCTTGACCAAGAGATAATTTGAAATAGGGAAAGGGGTCAACAAGAGTGCCCTGGAACATTAAGGAGTTCCTATGATGCTAGATGGCCCACATAGTCCAAAATCTGACCCAGGTGAAGAACACCGCAAACTGAGATTGCTGTGACCAAAGCACTCCAAAAAGCCAAAATCGTCTGTGAAAAGAGCCGGAAGGAAAACGCAGCCGAAGAGCAGTCGACACTTGCCGAATGAAGGCTCTGGAGTGACGACAACACCACAGTAAGTGTGGCACTGTCTCGTCAGCTTCAAGGCATATGGGGCAGCGGCAAGGCGCAATATGCCGAGCATGCAACACACTGCCAACAGGTAGAGCTCCCACCAAGCACCGGCACAAAAAAACACATTCCTTCAGAGGCAGATGACTCTACCAAATACGAGACAATGTGTGTTGCCACCACAAGGATGACTCGGAAAGCGACCATAGCTGATTACCCCAATGCACAATCCATACATCAGACTGAAGAATGGCATAGACACTGGCAGTTGAGATGCAATCCAATCTAGTAGTAGCCAGATTCCAATCAGAGAAGCGAGAGTCTTCATCCAGAGGAGGAATGGGCGAATGAGCAGCAAGCATGTTTTGAATCTCCCGCCAGAGAGGAGAATAGTGAAGACCCAACCGAAAGCGGGAGACGGCATCAGCGAAAGAAAGAACATAACCCGAGTCATCAACCACCTGATGCACCCACAGATTCCTTTTTGGGAAAGAAAATACGCTTGGCGAGGAGACCGTTGAACCAAAGTCGAAGCAAAAACCCTGCTCCAATGCAGACTCTCCAAGCGAAGAAAGTTACCCCCAGAGGATTGTCGACCATCCCAAGCCAATTGCGAAGTGACAACCTTCCAATCAACAATTAGGAAAGAAGTAAAGGGACATCCAGGAATGTGTCCTTCAAGCTTCCCAAAAACAACATCCCAATAAGTCAGTTTCCAATGACCGAAAGAAGGGGTGACAATGTGCGCACATAAATGTGTGACCATGAGAGCCCAGGGTTGCTGCTGCTCCATCAAAACTAGCAACAACATAGCTTTCCGAGCCAGAAGATGACGTCTCAAGTCCAAAATATTCAACCCTCCAAGCCGCTTAGGAGAACACAGCTTGTCCATAGATAGAAGCCGAATGCCCCTCTTGGTAGACGAGGTCCGCCAAAAATGTTCTAAAATATTGGACATGAGAGACTGCAAGCACAATCGAGGCCAGGATAACAAAGGTAAGTAAAACTGCACATAAGCCACCAGGATGCATTGGACAATCCTGAGACGCACATGAAGTGGCCACGTGGACAATTTCCAATAATTCAACTTGGAATGTAGACGTTGGAGCACCCAATCCATTTTCTTCATAGCCGATACATTCCAACCCCGCGGATAACCCAAATGTCGAACCAGAACATGGGGAGGAACAATCTCCCCAGGCCACAATATCTTATGCCAGTCACACTCTTTCAGAAACAATAGCTTGGATTTGCAAAAGTTAACTTTGAGACCTGCTGCCAATCCAAACAAGTTAAGAGTATACATAGTCTGTTGTACATCATCATAGTTATTACGAGGCATGAACAAAGAGTCATCCGCATAAGCCTGACCAGCAAACTGTCGACCAAAAGGTAAAGTACGGCCATGTAGCCTACCAATGGAGGTAAAGGAATCCAAATACATAAACAAGGGATGAGTAGCAATCGCATAAAGCAAAGCACTCAGAGGGCAGCCCTGCCGTACCGACCGTCCCAAAGGCCAAGATTCTGTGAGAGAACCATCCAGCAAGCCTGCAGAAGTACTGTTTGCATATAAGAAAAGCACGACACGGGATAGCCTAGGCCCAAAGCCCAAATGTCGCATGGTATCCGCAATGTAATCCCAAAGAACAGTATCAAATGCCTTTTCAATGTCAACCTGCATGACTAAAACATCCTGTCGAATATATTTTGCATATTCCATACCAATAATGACATTTGCGAGGTTATCAGTAATTTCCATATTGAGATTGATGCAAGCCTTCATGCAGAAAGCATTTGAGTCGGTTAGCAAGCATTATTGCCATTAATTTATATACCACATGCATAAGTGTAATAGGCCTCCAATGTGAAAGTTCTTCACACAATGCATGCTTAGGGATCAGCTTGAGCAAACCTTCTTTCCAAGAGGAGGGTAATTTCTGTTGTTCCCAAGCTGTATTGATCATGAACAATAGAGGCAACTTCAAATAATCCCAGAAAGACAAGAAGAATTCCACAGAGAGACCATCCCAACCAGGAGCTCTCCATCGACCTAAATCAAGCAAGCTGGCATACAATTCCGACTCAGTGAAAATAGCTTCCAAGTCTTGAGCCTGCCGGAACGAGAGAATGGAAGTAACATGCGATAGAAACATGTGACGCGCTTTGTGAGCTTCTCTCGTGGGAGAAGAAGGGGCCTCAAAAATCTTGCCATAATGAGAGTGTAGGGCTAGTGCTAGCTCTCAAAAAGTGGAGGTCCACTCCCCTGACGGTAATTTAACCCTCCGTATAGCTTGAGACTGCCTCGAGTGATGCAAATGCTGAAAAAATTGTTTAGAAACACATCCTTTATCTGCAAAAGCCTGTTGACGAGCTCGAGTCTGCCATTTGGCCAATTTCCTCTCATCATTGTGCCTTAATATTGCGCAAGCAGAAAACAACTCAGTCATTTGAGCATCAGTAAGAGAAGAATGATTAGCCAAGTGCATTAATCGGCTACAAGCATCCTTTGCCTGGTTAGCCTGTTCCCTTAATTGTGACAAATAATCCCTGCCATAATCCTGTATAACTGATTGAACACGCATAACAAAACGAAACCATGCTATGTCCATGTCAACATACATCTGGAAGAGCAAAGGCGGGATGATATTCACAATCATGGTGCGAAAAGGCTCATGCTTGAGATAAGCATTATTGACATGCAGAAGTCTTTTCTTGGGTAGGCGATCATTGACATCAAAAGAGCCAAAACGAAGTTTCAAGCATACGAGAAAATGATCCGAGAGACACATAGCATAATCAATCCTCATCTCGCATACAAAGTCATCATATTGTTGCATGTGAAAAAGATACCAGCGATCCAGCCGAGCGCAATACATGGATTGAGCATTGTGTTGAAAAGTAAAGCCTGGATCAGTCACATGCAAAAAGGGCCACAAATCAAGCCCATTACACGTCGACATAAATTGGTCCCATGATTGCCGTTCCATATGAAGCCTGTGAGAATGGCCAGTAGTATTATCCGCAAGGTTTGGTGCATTATTAAAATCCCCGCAGAGAAAGGCATTGGAACGCCAACAATAAGAAGAGATAGCACTCCACAACCGTGCTCTATTTGCAGAAGCTGTGTATGCATATAATCCTCCAAATTCGAAAACTTCTCCATTAACAATACATTGGATGACCATCCATCTCCCAGCCGGGTCATTAAAGACCAAGGTCGGGAAGAGTTCATGTCGAACAAGCATAAGCACTCTAGAATGGCCAACTGATCCTGCATAAGCTATACAGTAGCCCGCAAAGTAAGAAGTCTGTCCTGCAAATTGGTGCTGGTTATGCTCTTGGAGAACCACAATGTCTGCTTTACATGTATGCACATAGTGCCAAATAAGCCGCCACTTGTCGTGATTGCATAACCCACGCACATTATAGGAGATGCAATTCAAAGAACTATGCATTCTATATGGTATATACAGTGGACGAGGAAATAAGAAAAGAAAGGGGGGAAATAAAACTCAAGTACCAGTGCCCATTGACACATCCTCCCCAGCTGAAGGTGCCTGAGAAGGTGGGTCAATACCTGGACCTAGATAATTGAAAGGAAATGCACCTTGCGATGAAGAAGCTTCTCCAGCCAGTAACAACCTCCTTGTAAGAACGAACAACCTTGTCCCAAGCTTCAGCCAAAGAAGTGTTGTCATTACAAGGGAGTTTTTTAAAAAAAAACATTCTTCAAAGGAGGCACATAATCACGAGAAGATGCCAGAACACAAGCTGTAGCAGCTTTGACGGGTTTCTTGGGCACTATCCAAGTTTGAGAGGTCAAAACCTGTTATTTTCCCTTGTCTTTAATATTTGGAGAAGCAGAAAGTGCAGACAATTGTACTTGTTTCCCCTTGCCTTTAATCGCCCCAGCTGAGGGGGAGGAGATTGAAACTCCTTTAGTTTGAACCTCAGTAGAAGGTTTCGGAGGCGAGCGAGGTTGAGGAGCAGGGACGGCTGAAGGAGGTGGTTGCAGATTTGGTTCCGGACATTCGGACTGCATATGACCAAATTTGCCACAGCAGAAGCAAGAATTTGCAAACTTGCCCCATTTAAGCTTAAATGGGCGCTTTCCAACCACTCTATCCCTAGAATCGATCAAAATACCTGCTGGTGTGGAGATATCCGTGTCCCACAAAATACAAAAACGGTTTGTGTTTGCCTCCAACTTAGGAGGGAAAATGACTTTGCCTAACTGAGCAGCCAACAAAGGAAGAAAATGACGCCAAGTGCAAGGAAAGTCGACCACCTCAACCCAGACGGGACACTTGTGACGAATGAGACTGATAGTCCTTGGTAAGAGCCTAGGGCAGCACATGAGTCATCTGCGTATTGAAGAAAAGAGGAGACATTTCAAGCAGAGCATCCCGAGCATCCATGTCAGCCAGCAAGACTTCGTAGAACCCTCGCGCGCCAAAGTAAACCCCTCGGACTGCTTGCCATTTGAGTAGGAAATCAACCCATTGGCCTACATCCTGAGCCGTAGGCATTCTACCCGGGAAAAAAAGAATCACAACGTTAAGTGCATATTGAGCAACAGGATCCATGAGCTCCTGTATAGGATTGAGCACTTCCATAACAGGAGCGGATCCTTCCCAGGCTTGACGTGCATCCTCGAAGTCCTCATGCAAACATTCTTTGATAAGACTCAAAGCATCCATCTCCGAAGTTTCCATGGCTTTCCGACGCTTATATATACACTGATCAATTGTATCCATGTGAAGCTCTCACACACACACTCTCTTCTTTTTTTTGGGAGTTTTTTATATATGACTGCTATATACACAGGCAGACACACACATCGGCTAGCTGTACAAAAACACACACCCCTCTCTCGCACACAAGACAACGGAAGGACCGCGTGCAGGCGAAATCAAACTTCCACCCCCGGCGCACTGTGAAGGGCCTGCTGAAGGTCTCTCTCACACTCACCTACCTTTCCCACACACACACACTTAAACTACAGAGTAGACGAGCTGTACAAGACTCGCGCTGGAAGCTGACTGTCACATGCGCGCATGCGCGCACACACACAAACAGAGCTCTGTCCTTGGACGAAGATAAAACCACTCCCTTTCCCACACACACACCAAACTTAAACTACAGAGTAGACGAGCTGTACAAGACTCGCGCTGGAAGCTGACTGTCACATGCGCGCGCGCACACACACACAAACAGAGCTCTGTCCTTGGACGAAGATAAAACAACTCACTGCGGGCAGCCAGCGGAGCCAGATGATTAGTGCGCGAAGGGGTGGCTACTGCGAGATGATACACAGGGCGCACTGAACACCCAATTCATAGAGCGCGCACACCCACACAGACCCTGGCGAGGGCGCCGAGATGCAGATATGCGCAGGAGACCCACGCGACAGAGGAGCTCTCGATTTTCTTTCTCTCTCTCTCTCTCTCTCTCTCTCTCTCTCTCTCTCTCTCTCTCTCTCTCTCTCTCTCTCTCTCTCTCACACACACACACACACACCGCTATTCACCCCCTCCACACACACACCCCCCCCCCGCAGCTCCCTCCCCCACCCCCTCCTCCCGTCGCCCCCACTGCCCGCGTAGCCTCCTATCTTGGCCCTACCCACTCTCCACCGTTCAGGGGACATGACACTCCTCAGCAACTCGAAGGTCTCTTGCCAGTGCTTTCGCTACGAGCAGCCTGGCTCATGAGGGGCTGCCCTTCTTGAGAACACCTCTTGGTGCAAGCCTCTCCTATTGCCATAGCCCCGCGCCAGCTAGCCATTTTCGACATTCACCGATGTTGGGACTTCTTCGACTACAACTTTACACGATTTCTTGGTGACCCCTCCCCTAGCCTCGAGGAAGAATGTTTCAGAGTGCATGTTCTCTTTTTGACAGACAAACGTCCGAGACATTGGATACAGCGGTTGTTTTTTTCTTCCCACTGTGTGGCAGGCATCACACAGAGTGGACTCTACATACGTTCCTTGATCGGCTCCAGGCAAGGTGGTTCCAAACGTATTGTAAGTGGCGGATCTGTACGTATTATTTTTATGTACATAAAAATACATACTCTTGTAACAGAACCTCCATTTACCTAACTTTCTAGGAAATTTCCAATTTACCTCAATACGTGTTGGACCACGAAATTGTACGTTGGAGATCTCTGTGTTTTTCGCCAAAAGTTTGCTCTCTGTATGTGTGCCCAAAAGTGTACGGAATGGCTCGGAAACAATTGATTGACCTTATCTCTGTATGTATGCACGGAAACAACCTTGGCTCCAGGTCCAAGCTCTTGAGTTCTTGTAACAAATTTGGACACCCCAAGTCAAGATTCTGTCGCAACATAGCAAAGATTTACTTTAAAACACTTCAAAAAATAAAGAGTCGACACGGCCCGGCGTAGTTCCATGCCAAGAGAGATAGACCCCAAAGACTGACGCCCCTTTTGGTATTTCTTTTATATTAATCTTTGAGCAAAGTATAACCGCCCGCGGGTGCTTGCTCTTAGACTCTACGTCCAAATGCCCTGAGAAGTGAGCCCCTTGCGTCACTTATAAAGGTTACAAGGTTTGCTAAAAGCAGAGCCCCAAAATCATTGAAACTTAAAAGCAATGTTCCCCAAAAGCACTTGGTTAAAAATCTGCCACAAAAAGCAGCAGCGTAATCTGCGAAAATCCGTACAGACAGGCCACGTCAGCACCAACCTAAAACACGGAATTCCATATATTCTGCCACATCAACAGGTCGACGTAAATCGCGAGGTTTCGTACAACTGTCACGTCAGCCAGTCAACGTGAATTGTGGGATTCCGTACAGGCAGCCACGTCATCACTTTGTGGGTGTGTGGGTGTGACTAGGTTGCTCTGCCACATCATCAATTTGTGATATAACCCCCTCTGGAAAGAATTGTAATCACCCTCGACTACGCCTGCAAAACAGACAGAGGCCATAAACCGTCTTAGTAGACACTGACTGTTAGTACTCACGCACTAGACCCAACATATCTAGCACTTGTACAAAGAAGACAATCACATCCTAGGACATCACTCCACATCACATGACAAATCACAGAAAAATTCATTCCAAATCTCAGACCATGACTGCCAGCAACGTATTTAGTAATCGCATCTAGATCCAGTGCGGACCTCACTAATGCCCGATTAACTAATCCTTATTGCGATCATGTCTATAGAGATTTATGAGACCGAAATGTTGCAGTCATTTCGTCTTTCAGTTCTTGCACTCAAACAAATCAAGTGAGAGAGTACAAATCAATCATATTCAATTTTGGGAATTCTGTTTTATGAAGTCATACAACAGAATAATGGTCAACCCATTAGTATCCCTGAAACCCAAACGGGACATTAGTGACCTTATTCAAAATCGGGGTAATCTATTGACAAAGGAGCGGAGTGACTCCCCTCTTGTGCAAACCCGCTGCACCAGATTCACCCTTGCTGAGCTCGGAGTTTTATCGGAGTAGACTATGCTAAACCGATTGCTTCAAGGTAAAGGTCTAAAATCTGAGGAGTATCTGATAGGTCCTCCTCCTCCATCCACTTTGCATCTAAAGCCGGATAGTTCTTGCATTTAACCAAGAACCGTTGAATCACTTTACCTTCATCTTTCTTTCCTTTTGTGCCAAAATCTCTTCAAGCACGAGTATCTCCTCGCTTTCTTCCACTTCGGGTTGCTCATCAGGCTCCCCATTACCTGGCAAATCACCTTTAAAAGATTTCAAGAGACTCACATGGAATGCATTGTGAATCTTCCAAGTATCGAGCAGCTTGAGTCGAAAGGAGACATCATTTATCTTTTCTTTAACCTGGAAAGGGCCTTCTCAACACGTACCCAATCGTCTTCCTTTAATTTCAAATCTCGTCGATGTTGATTTGCTGCCTTCTTATGTCGTTCTTAAAATTTGTCTAAAGCCTCCTGGACCTAGTGTCCAAGTCCCTGGTGTACTAGTCGGCTTCAAAAATCTTGTCCTTAGTGCTGAGAAAGGGTGGAACCTTCGGAGCACCTTCAATTATCTCAAATGGCGCCTTCCCCGTCGAAGAGTGAACCGTGTTGTTGTAGAAAAAAAATCCCATTGAGTCTTTTGATCAAAGATGTAAGAATTCAATAAATCCAGAACAACTGAATTTGCAATCTCAGATTGCCCATCTGTCTACGGGTGGAATGATGACAAGAACTGCAGCCGTGTGTCAATGTTCTCCCAAATAGCCTTCCAAAACAAACTCGTGAATAAGGGATCTCTATCGGAAACTATTGTCTTAGGCATGCCATGTGATCGAAATATCTGTGCAATGAACAGTCTCGCTAAATAGACTGGCTTGACTTTTTTCTTCACTGGAATGAAGTGTGCTTGCTAAATCTGTCAATGACAGTCCAAATGACAGTCTTCGGGAGATCAAAGATGAAATCCATTGCAATACTTTCCCACGGGCGGGTGGGAATGGGTAAAGGCTGTAGTAATCCCTGTGCCTTATGCCTGTCAAACTCGACCTTTCTGGCATACTAAACAACTGCGAACAAAGTTGTCCACATGCTTGTCAAGTGCACATCTAACCCTATGTGCATGTGGACAAGCTATCCCAGGTCTAGGGTTCAAGTTAGCCTATGAAGTGTTCTGGAACCCTTATGAGCCTATGAGGAGGCCGTGCATGTCCAGGCACTTAGAATAGTTGCATGCCCTTTGATTGCACAAAGCACGATCATTAGCATGACATTCAATACCTATCATGAGCATTTTCCAGAGAATAGAATCCTTTTTGCCAAAGTACACATTTTTCACTTATTTATTAATAAGTGACTTTTGTTGGAAAAGTAAGTAGGGCAATTTGCTAAAGAAATATAAAAGAAAACCATTGGGCACTCAGTAGAAGCAAAAGAAGTAGGGACACAAGGAGGTAGGCACCAAGCAGACAAGCAGCACCTCAGCAGGAGCCCTAGCGTTTTCTCAAGAAGAAGAAGATCAGCGTTTTCAGACACTACCACCAGTGTTTTCAGTTTCCAGCCTTAGCCTCGCGAGAACCCGCATCCTCTGGTTACAGATCCTCACCAGATTCCCCATCTAGTACCAGACCAGCCTAGCATTTGCACATTTCAGCCACATCAGCCAGCGTTTTTGCATTTCAGCCCTAGTCCAGCCAAGCAGTTGCAGTTTCAGGCCCCGGTACCGCCACAGCAGCAGATCCCTAGCAGAGCATCTAGCGTTTTCAGTTTTCAGCCTTGGCGCCGTCGTTGTCGACATCGTCATCATCATCACAGTCCCTATCTTGACGACAACACCTTCGTCATCGTCATCGTCATCGTCATCGCAGATCCCTATCTTGACGACAATACCTTCGTCGCCATCATCGCAGATCCCGGACTTGACGACGATACCATCGTCGTCATCGTCGTAATCATCATCAAGTGAGCATGAGCAAGCATGCTTGGCGGCCAAAGACCGAAGGGCAACTATGGAGCTTGAGCGCAAGCAAGCGCGCGAAGCTCAACGGATAGCGGCCAAAGAAAAAAGAGCGGCTATGGAGTTAGAGCGTGAGGCGTAGAGAGATCAACGCATGCAAGAGTTGGTCCTACAGGTACTCACCTCGAAATCCGAGCCAATCAAGGACGTTGGCACTTCATCAGCTAGCACAGATAGAGATGCAGATTCCAACAACCCTGTCACTGAGAAGTTGACGGTTAGTAAGTATGACGGTAAGATGGATGCTAATGTTATTCATTCTCGGTTGCATCAATTTAATGCTTACTTTGCGACAACTAAGAAAACAAGGAATAGCAAAGTTTTGAGGGCAGCTATGTACCTTGCCAGTGAAACCATTAATTGGTATCAAATGTGGCAAGAGGCACAAATGGCCACGCACCTAGAGGAAGCCGAGGAAGGTGTGCCCCTTGCTTTCAATTGGGCCGACTTCCAAGACAAGCTCAAGGCGCGGTTCATGCCACCTCAGTACCTAGCGCGATTGAAAGAAGATTGGCGCAATCTCAAGTAAAATGGTATGCCAGTTATGTCTTTTTCTAACCGTGTTTTGTAGCGTGGTTGAGAGAAGAATGGCGCAATCTCAAGCAAAATGGTATGCCAGTTTTATCTTTTTCTAACCGTGTTTTGTAGCTCGGCACCCAATTACACAAATCAGATGAAGAGTGCAAAGAGGCATTCCTTTTCGGGTTGGACAAGTATATCAAGTTCGATGTCGAAGTCCTCGACCCAATAGATCTCAACAAGGCGGTAGCGATTGCTCTCGCACAGGAGATGAAGCATAATAAAGGTAAGCCTAAGGCGAACAAGTCTTCTCACAATACCACTCAAAATTCTCAGAACCCGCCAGAATGGTAAGAACGGTAAGAACAACGGTAATTCTCCTAATCAATCTTCCTCTATTTCTCAAGCATAGAATTCTCACAATGAACATAAGGGAAAAGAAAAAGCTAAAAGTCAAGAAAACCCTAAGTTGACGCTTGATGAAAAATCTGCTCAAGGAATTTTAGGAGGTTGGTTAACTCTTGAAGAACGAGCCGAATATGCACGAGACAAAAGATGTTTTGAATGTCACACTAAAGGTCATATGAAAAGAGATTGTCCTAAGAAAGCATCCAACGAACCTAAAGAACCCACAAAACCGACATCCTCTGTTAATGCCATAAATGAGAACACTAGCGTGTCCCAAGTTTCTAATGATCATCTAGCTGATGAGTCTCTCATAAAGTGTTATGGTCATGTGAATGGTCAACGCATTGTGATCTTGTTTGATTCTGATAGTACGTGTGATGTGATTGGTGACCCTCTTGTAGAAAGAGCCCGCTTGGAGGTTAGCCAGACGACAACTCTCGAGATGTCGGGCTTCGCTCCAAGTATGGTCTCTCTCATTACACAAGCCGTGATGTGTTATTCACTGTTCAGCAAGCTTCCTTCCGTAGAAGATTTGTTGTGTCCCCTCTCTCAGAATGTGATATGATTTTAAGCCAGAGTGACACAGAACGGGTGGAATGGGCCCCTCCCGTTCCTGGAACGCGTTCCCAACTAGGTCGGGGGGCCAGAACAGATACACGAGCAAAACGGCGTTCCTGGATTTTCTATAACCGGAACGGCTAGTGGAACGGCTAGCAGAACGGACATCCGGAATGGTAGTTGTCAAAAAATCCGACTCTTGGGCTTTTTTTGGGGCGCTTTTGAGTGGTTTTGGGGGGGGGGGGGGGGGGGGAAGAGAGGGGGTCTTCTCCTCTCCTATATAATTCAAGGATCTCGAGGCAATGAGGCATATCAATTATCTCCCTCAACCCTAAACCCTAAACTTACTGTTCTGGCCCCTGCTCCCGTTTCGATTTTTCGGGGGGGGGGGGGGCAGTTCCTGAAACGTTTCGAAGGCCCCCGTTCCCATTCCGGGTAACTTTGTTTTAAGCATTCAATGGTTTCGTGAACATAACCCTCTCATTGATTGGGTAGACAATACGTTCACTCTAAATGCCAAAAGTGACTCTCCCAAAATCATTCGTGGTGAGGAGGGTCTTCATTCTTTACCTCTCATTTCTCATGTGCAAACGAAGCTTGAAAAGAAACATGAGAAGGAGACTCTCTCAGTCCTTTCTTCTACGAAGCACAGCACACATTTTTTGCATGATAGAGATGTGTTTGTTCGCAAGGATGATGGTTTGAATGATGATGTTTCTAGTGAAGCTAACCTCAATCCAAATACGATCAGTCACGCACGACCGATCTTGGCTCTCGAGACGAGGTCCAAAGAACACACTCAGGAAGTATTGTGTGTTCCCATGATTAGTCACCACGCATTGTTCGAGTTTCTCATTCGCGACGGTTTCTTGTATTTTTGTCGCCGTCTTTATGTGTTCCCTTTTCATAGGCATGCCGTATTGTACGATGCACATGATTCACTCACAAATGAGCACGGATGTATGCCGATCACTCTCGAGAAGAAAAAAAGTTTGCATTCAAGGAATTCACATTGTTTCTCGATTGTCCGTTTTGTCAATCGCTTTTACATGTTTCTTCCTTGGTATGACACAGTCTCAAAAAGAGAATGAGCAAGATTGTCCATCAAGCATCGGCATTTCTGTTGTGATTTTCCACAGTTGATAGGTTTAGGTCGAAAAATCAAGTTTCGATCCCACTTTTTGCTTGTGTTTGGTGAACGGTTTGGCACTCCGTCACTTTGTATATCTGCATTACATACACAATCATTTAGGGAGAATAGTATTTTTCCAGTCACTCTACATGGAATGGGTATGTTTATGAATGTGTTGGAAGTGGTTTCAAGAATTTTCCTCCTCGAAGATTCTTGAAGGTGGACCCATGACCATAGCCGAAGTTGGAGCCTTGAAGCCGCAACAGATCATTTTGTGTCCGTTTTTCGGCGCGGCCCAAAGAAACAAGCATTGCAGACCTTCATGAAGTTCAAGTATCACACGACCCACTGCCTGCCCGACCCGCTCCCGCACAGTCTGCCCGCTCGCACAGCCGGCCCGCCAGCTCCCACTCCCGCCCGCGCTGCCCACCTGCGCTCGCACTTCCCTCTGCTCACCTGCCTTTTTCCGTCTTCCCCCCTTGTTGCTCGCTGGTGTTTTTCCTAGTGGCAGCGGCTCAACCTTTTTCGCCCCTTTTCGCTCCCCCCCTTTCTAGCCTCTTCTTCGACGCTATCTTTCGCCTTCGTCCTCACCCATCTTCACAGCAGCAAACACTAATGGAGGATTCTGCTCCGCCAAAGAGGGACTCCACTGCAGCCCCCTTGTCCGACCCCGCAGAACCCACCATCCGACTTGCTCTTTTGCCGACAGAGCAAGCGAGTTTAGAGTCAGAGGTGGCGCGCCTCCAGGCCACCTCTGTTATTTGCAAGATTCTCGGCACCATACCTATTAGAGGAGAAGTGCGCGATCTCCTTCAGGCCCGCCTTCTCGCCGAGGTGGGCAAGATTCTCGATGTTCATCTTCTCAAACGTGGCTACTACCAGATAGACTTTGAGACTCCCGAGATGGCGTCCAAGGTCATTGCAATGAGCCCCTTGGCCATCTGTGCAGTTCGAGCACATTTTCGATAATGGCGCCACGGTTTCGACCCAGCTACCGACGTTCTTGTCGAGGAGGCAGACCTACCCATCTCAGTCTACTTCCCTGGCATGAGGAGGAAGTACCTTCCGTTCCTTTCCAAGATAGGCTCAATGATTGGGACTGTCCTAGAGACATCACGCACGACGGCAGCCTCAATAGCTGCCAAGGCGGCCGGCATCCCCACAGTACGTGTTCTGGTTCGGGACACCCACACTCTCCTGAAGGTCATCCTTCTACCTCGGGTGAGTGGTGGTTGGTTTAGATAGAGCGTGGAGTATTCGGGCCTTCTGAATCAGTGTTTCATTTGTCGGCAGATGGACCATCTTGCGAAGGCCTGTCCACGGAGGAGACCCCGACCTACACCACAAGCCCAACCCCAGCCCTCAAAGGCTGGCCAGCAACAACAGGCAGAGTCACAGAGTACACAAGTAGAGCCACCCTCCGAGCCTGGGGCCCAAGCAGCAGGTTCGTGGTCAACGTCGGCAAGGGCCACCGCGCCAGCCTGGCACTCAGAGTCGTCCCTAGGCTCCTGCCCAACAGCAGTGGGTTCCCACAGGGAACCGTTTCGACCCTCTACAGCAGAACGAGGTCCCTGCTCCAGCCTCCACCTCAGCCTCACCCTCAACAGCCCCTCCTCCTCCTGAGTTCCCCCCATCTCCCCCCCTCCTCCCTCTGCCTCTCCATCTCACCCCCCTACCTTCGCCAATCCCCCTCGTCCCCCCTCTCCCTCATCCCCTCCCGCTCGAGTCCCTCAGCCGTCCAAGGGGGCAGGGCCTTCTTCGGCTGTTAAGAGATCTCTTGGCAACGCCTTTTCCACAAGTCGCTTGGCGAGAGAGGGACAACCTTTCTTATGACCCCCTCTTCTGGTGTAGACGTCTCCCTTTGCAGCAGTTCCTCGTGGTTTGATGAGCTTCAACATTCGTCGCCGTTGGGATTTCTTTGCCTACGACTTTATATGGTTTCTCGGCGACCCCTCACCAAACCTTGAGACAGCCGGCTTCAGAGTTTATGTTCTGTTCCTTACAGCTAGGGGGATAGAGGCCTTGGACTCAGCAGTTGGCTTCTCTTTTGCCCTATGCGCAGGGACCAGTCTCAGTGGACTATAGACTCAGTGATGGAGTGGCTGCAGACACAAGCCCTAGAGTTCTCTCATCACAAGGGAGACCTAGGGGTTACAGACTTGCTTCAGACTCTATGGCCGCTGGCCAAGTTTTCAGTGACACCTCCAAACGCAGCAAGATGTAGACACATTGTGGTTCACTTCTTTGCTGACACGCAGAGCCCGCCATGCTATGTACACATACATGAGGACTCTTGGACAGCGGAGGTTGCTTTGCGCACGGCTTGGTCTACTTGGGCTTGGCTAGACACTCTTTGCAGTCACGCCTATCTCGAGGACGCTCGGATGCGGATTACTCCCCATCCAAGCCTGCCTCGAAGATAGCACGGTTAGTTGCTGCTGCAGCATTAGTTCTCTCTCGCTCCTTATGAGGATCGTCTCATGGAGCGTACAAGGATTAGGTTGGTCCCAGTTTCAGCGTCAAAGGGGCTGATTGCGTCAGGAGCTTCACCGATGCCTTGTGGGAGGAGAGATTGACCTCTTATGCTACAGGAGCATCATCTGTGTGACAGCCGCATTAGACGTTGTGGTCAACTTTTGCATGGACGATATGAGACTTTTTGGTCAGCTACATTTGGACCTGGAGGCATCCAGGGCGGGGTATGTATGACTATTGCGGATTCTTTGCAACAAGCCATTGTGGGCAGAGGGATTATTGTGCCAGGCAGGGCTCAGTGGTTCACTATGCAGGCTCAGGGTTGCCTCGTGGGCTTCCTAAACATCTATCCGCCAAATGTGGCGAGTGCACATGCAGAGTTTTGGTCTCAGATTGTTAAGTCTCTGCCGCAGGCAGAGCAATGGTGCATAGGGGGGGACTTCAACATGTTGGAGGACCCCTCTGACAGGATTGGTGGTAGCCATACTACTGTACATGGTGTTGAACTGGCAACTTGGGAGAGGTTTTGTATGGCTGCGGGTTTCAGATGTGTGGCAGATTTCTAGCTTTGTGAGGCCCCTAGACAGCCTGGCCTTCTCTCTTTCAGACTGCAGAGTGGGAGGCGTGAATCTATATCGGATAGATCGCTTCTACACTAGTGACCATTTCTGTGACTTGGGTGGGTCAGTTTGCATCTTGGCTGGGACTTCCTTTACGAACCATGCACCAGTGATACTCACAGTGGACTGACAGGCAGAGGAGGGGAGCATGATGCTACGCATCCCTGAGAGGGTCTTCCTGGACTCTGCGCTCAGAAAGCGAGTGGAGGCTCTTTGGACAGAGAGCTTAGACATGCAAGATACTCCTGCTGACAGAGTGGCCTCAGGACTTGCTCAACTTAGTCAACTCTTTCTTTAGGAGGCTTCGCCTCGCCTAGCTGCAGCAGCGTCTCCGACGGGGCGTCGCTTCCCTGTAGAGGATGCAGGAGCAACATCCAGACAGGACCTTGGTTGGAGGAGTAATTGCAGCAGGCTTGCCAGGAGCTCGTCAACACAGAGGAGAGGCGCCATGAGTTTGCTTTCCATCGACAGGCATCTCAGTGGACCCATGTGGGTGACAGAGTGACAGGCACTTTCTTTGAGGCAGTGGGACCCCGGCATAGGCATGCCAAGATCAGTCAGTTGAGGAGGCCCGACGAGTCAGTTGCTTTAGAGCCTGAGAACATGCTTGCAGTTGCTACTGACTTCTACCATGATCTACTTTCTGCAGAGCCTCAGTCAGAGCGGCAGGATGCATGGGCACAGATGATGCCTTGTCTTGTGACCTAATGCGCCAAAGGCTTGAGCTACCTCTTCAGCTAGAGGAGCTACACGAGGCTCTTCGAGCACTTCCCCGTGGTAGCTGTTCAGGTGACGATGGTTTGACTCCCAGCTTTTTCTCGAAGTACTGGGACTTGCTTGGCTCAGATCTCTGCAGCGCTTTCCAGTACATCCTGCACATAGGAGAGATGCATGACAGCATGAGTGAGGGCCTGATTTACCTCATTCCCAAGGAGGGTGGCTCCTTGGATGAGATTCGACAGTGGCGACCCATCACCATCCTCAACTCATCCTACAAAATTCTTGCCAAGCCTCTGAGTTTGAGGATTCAGCCACTTCTAGAGAGCATTATATATGGGACAGAGACACATTTTGTCAAGGAGCATAGTATCCTTGACAACATCTTTACTTTTTGGGAGGCTTCTGCCCTCGCACGGCTCCGTGGTGAGGATCTCGTGATACTTCTTCTCGATTTTGAGAAGGCCTACGATAGAGTTGACTGGGACTTTTTGGAGGGCACTCTACGCAGAATGGGCTTCTCAGATGCTTGGATCATAGGTGTGTCAGCTTTGTACAAACGGGCACACAGTCATGTACTTTTGTCAGGAGGTAGAGGTGATCGTTTCATGCTCACACGTTCGGTCAGACAGGGTTGCCCTCTTGCCCCTTTCCTCTTTCTGTTCTATGCTGAGGCGATGAGCAGGTTTCTGGTTTCACAGCAGGTTGGTCTATGTGGCTTAGCACTCCCTATTCGGGGAGATGAGCTATTGGATGCTGAGTTTGCAGACGACTCAGCCTTGTACTTGGATGGCCAGGAGGCCAACCTTCACACGTGTGAGCATGCTCTTGAGACTTTTTGTTGTGCATTGGGCGCACTGATCAACTGGAGAAAGACGGTGGCTTTCTCGGTTGGTACTGCTCCTACGCCTAATTGGATGCCAGGTGAGGGTTTCAGGTGGATTCCCCCAAGGACTGCAGTTCGGTAATTGGGCTGTTAGGTTGGCTTGGCTTGGACTTGTCTCCTGAGCAGCACATTGCTCCCCTCCTCCTGTCCATCAGGAGGAAGTTGTTACATTGGAGCTCCGCACGACTTTCTTCGGCAGGCAGAGTTGTAGTGGCCAACCGGGTTTGTTGGCTACTATGTGGTACATCACCTCTTTTTGGATCTTTTCGAGTTCTTGCATCAACCACGTAGAGAGGCCGATCAAGAACTTCCTTTGGTCAGGGCATGACACATCAGGAGGAAGTTGTTACATTGGATCTCCGCACGACTTTCTCTGGCAAGCAGAGTTGTAGTGGCCAACTAGATGTTGTTGGCTACTATGTGGTACATCACCTCTTCTTCGATCTTTTCCAGTTCTTGCATCAACGAGGTAGAGAGGCTGATCAGGAACTTCCTTTGGTCAGGGCGTCACACGTAGATACCCCGGGCCAAAGTGGCATGGCCGGTCATCATTCTTCCTTGTTCTCAGGGAGGTTGGGGATCATAGACCCAGCACAGCATACCAGAGCCCTTCTTGGGAAGTTTATTGTTAGAGGACTTCTTCCGGGAGAAGAGCCCTAGAAGGAGTTCTTGCTTTACCGGCTCAGTGCTAGGGTGTCGTAGGCTGGAGGCCCCTAGCGACCTTCGACTAGATGGATTTTCACAGAGATGCGCAGAGTTGGCTTGAGCAGGAGACTGGAGGACCGCTTCGCTGTGAGTCTGCTCCGATCCTGGGAGCAACTGCGGAGAGGCCTAGAGCAACATCAGCCTACTTGCACGGAGGAGCGCCTGAGACAGCCCCTTGTTTGGAACCCCATGGTTAGCACTCAGAGAGGCCACTTGGTTGGTAGTCGGCCTCATGTTTCCGGGGGTCCCATGGCACAGGGTCCAGCACGCACCTTCGGTGACTGGCATTGTTTTCAGGCTTGTCAGAGGAGCTTCAGGGCATCCAGCTACAGGGCATGAGAGGGGTGCAGAGTATGTGTCAAGACATCTCAGAGGCAGTACCAGCTAAGTGGCTCACACCTCTCGAGTCAGCAGTGCCCAGATGGATGGGGGCCTTCACGCGACTGGAGGTTCTCATCTCAATTCCGGCTTGCTCAGAGACTGTACCCTCCCTATTTTTCAAGCTACAGGGTGAGGGACGCTTACACCCGAGTTGCAGTAGAGGCCCGATAGGTTGCAGAGTGTTGCTTTCAGAGGATCCGAGTGGTGGGCATCTGTGGGAGGACTTGTGTCATAGATCCTAACCCAGCAGCTCTTGAGACTGGCCACTGGAGACTGTGGGCTTGGGAGAGCTGTCCACTGGCACGAGTAGAGTGGGATCTTGGAGAGTGGCTTTAGAGGGATCCCTTCTCCTCAACAAACCATCCAGGTGTCCCTTTCTTTCAGTACACTGTTCGACTGGGACGTCACATACTAGCAGCATAGAGAGAGGCTCGTCCTGCTACACCACCTCATTGGCAGGAGGAGGGTCTCACAGCTGAGTTCTTGGCAGCTTTTTGGGGGAGGTTGTGGGACTCCAGATAGCCGGGGCGGGTCACTTTGTTCCAGTGGTTGGTTGCACACCGAGCTACAACAGTTGGGAGATGGCTTGTACACAGTGGGACCATCTTGTGAAGAGTCAGTGTCCCTGTCTTTGGGAATTTCCGTTGGCACAGCAGGTTTGGCTTCGTGTTCTTTGGCTGATGCCAACTCTCTACACAGGTCGGCAGTACACTTGGGGGGCAGCTACTTGGTCCACTCTCACGGGCCCGGCACTCCAGTTTGAGCTATCCTCCACCAGCACGATGATAGTGATGCAGGGGGTTCGACCTACACTCTAGCCTGCTACAGAGCTTACTCCACAGGAGTGGTGTAGTGAGAGAGAGGGAGGAGTGTTGGGAGCTCATCTACGGCCTGACACTCTGGTTCATCTAGCGGGCCCGTTGCTACCGCATCTTCGAGGCTCGCCCTGTACCACCAGCAGAGACTGTTCGGGATCTTTGGCTAGAGCCCATACATACTCTCAGAGGACAGTTTGAGACACTCCAAGGCAGCTCCGACCGCATGCGGGAGCGCATAGAGGCCTTCCTTCGACTCTAGCGTCCTGGGCCTTTATTCACCATGGTCCAGGGTGTGCTCAGATGGCACTACCGTCCACCTGTGTGGGTTTTCCCTCCTCCCATCTCTTGATTTAGCCTCATTGTACATATGCTGTTTTTTTTCATTGGGAGAGTCTCCCCATCACGATTGTTGTAGCCCTCTCTTGTAGAGGTGGTTGTAGCCCTATGGGCAGTTTCATTAACTAATAGAAGGATCTTTTTCTCGGAAAAAACAGGTATCGCACGACCCACGCATCAGAGTGGGCCAGCGAAGAGTTCTTCGTAGGATTCCAGGAGTTGTTGGCGCACTCACTCGACGCCATACAGCTCGGTACCAGTACCTCACTTTAAAAAGGAGGGGATGTAACGTGCACATCTAACCCTATGTGCATGTGGACAAGCTATCCCAGGTCTAGAGTTCAAGTTAGCCTAGGAAGTGTTATGGCACCCTTGTGAGCCTGTGTGCAAGCCGTTCATGTCCAAGCACTTAGAATAGTTGCATACCCTTTGATTGCACACAGCAAGATCATTAGCATGACATTCAATACCCATCATGAGCATTTTCCAAAGCATAGAACCCTTTTTGCCAAAGTACACATTTTTCACTTATTTATCAATAAGTGACTTTTGTTGGAAAAGTAGGGCAATTTGCCAAAGAACTATAAAAGAAAACCATTGGGCACTCTGTAGAAGCAGAAGAAGCAGGGACACAAGGAGGCACGCACCGAGCAATCAGGCAGCACCTCAGCAGGAGCCCTAGCGTTTTCTCAAGAAGAAGAGGATCAAAGTTTTCAGCCACTACCACCAGCGTTTTCAGTTTCCAGCCTTAGCCTCGCGAGTACCCGCATCCTCTAGTTGCTGATCCTCGCCAAATTCCCCATGTAGTATCACATCAACGTAGCGTTTTCAAATTTCAGCCAGATCAGCCAGCGTTTTTGCATTTCAGCCCTAGTCCGACGAAACAGTTGCAGTTTCAGGCCGTAGTACTGCCACAACAGCAGACCCCCAGCAGAGCATCTAGAGTTCTCAGTTTTCAGCCTTGACGCAGTAGTCGTCGACATCATCATCATCATCACAATCCCTATCTTGACGACAACACCTTCGTCATCGTCATCGCAGATCCCTATCTTGACGACGACACCTTCGTCGCCTTTGTCCGCAGATCCCTATCTTGACGACGACACGATCGTCGTCATCGTCATAGTCTCCATCGTCGTCGTCGACATAGTCATCATCAAGTACCACAGCATCTAGACCATTGTACTAGATTTGTGCAATCTATAGCATAGACCTCTCTCGCCATAAAGAGGGGGACCCTTGGAGGGGGATTTGAGAACCATCTGGTGTCGTATTCTTCTCTCTCTCTCTCTCTCTCTCTCTCTCTCTCTCTCTCTCTCTCTCTCTCTCTCATTCTCAGCACTTTCATTCACAGTAGCATTCACTTCGTTTGTGATCATTGCACTTAGACTCTCTCTCTAAGAAGAACGGAAGGCTCTCCCTTCCGTAAGTAAAAGGAACCCTTGAGCACAGTTCGGAGCACTCATCCTAGGCACTATCAACATTCACTTCCGCTGCACCTTACAATCCTTCTTGAGTCTCGACCAAAAGAAATAACACTCCACACCTTTCAAGGTGGTGTCAATGCTGCGGTGATCTGTAAAAGGTGGACAATGACACTCAGTCAAAACCTTTTCCCTCAACGGCTGTGTAACACACAACATCCTTTTCTTCATCAAGTAGCCATCCCGAAAAGAATATCCTGGCACTATCTCCCCATTCTGTATCCGAGCGAAAACATAGGAAAAATCCGGATCGGTGGCGTACTGATCAACCATATCCTCGAAGCTTCTATGATGAATCGCGAAAATAGCCAAGACTAGGGACTTCCCAGATAATGCATCTACCACTAAGTTTTTATGTCCCTGAACATGGACAATCTGGAAGTGAAATTGTGGAAGATGTTATCCCACCGCATCTGCTTTTCCGAAAGCTGCCTCTGTGACAAGAAGTAGCGTAAACTCTGATGATCAATGAAGATAAATCGGCTCCGAGTAGGTAATGTCGCCACTGAGTAAGAGCATGATCAGTGCCAATAGCTCTTTCTCATAAATCTGTGTTGTCAATTCTGGCCTTGAAAACAATCTGCTTTCATAAGAAATCACATGGCCCTCTTGCATTAAGACCGCTCCCAGACTACGACCACAAGCATCACCATAAACTTCAAATGGCTTTTGCAAGTCTAGCAAAGCCAACACTGGTCCAATAGTTAGTTTTTTTTTAAGTGTCTGAAAGACAGTCACCTATGTTAGTCCCCACGAGAAAGGGACTCCTTCATGAGTCAATATGTCCAAAGGAGAAGCTACCTCTGCAAACTTCTGAATGAACTGCCGGTAGTAAGAACATAAGCGCAAGAAGCTTCTAACTTCATGAACATTCTTCAAGTCTAGCCAATCACGGATAGTCTCAATCTTGGCCGGGTCCATCTGTACTCCTACTGCTGAGACGATGTGTCCCAGAAAATGTATCTCCGGCAAGAAAACCTCGCTCTTTTTGGCATTGATAACTAATTTGTGATCACGCAATGCCTGAAAGACCTGTAGCAGATAGTGTCGATGTTCTGCTTCATCCTTAGAGAAAACTATAATATCATCAAAGAAAGCACCGACAAAAGATCAATGCTCTCGGAAAATCCTATCTATCATTCGGTTGAAAGTTGTTGGAGCATTACTCAGTCAAAAAGGCCTCACCAAAAATTCGTATAAACCAAAGCTTGTCCGAAGGGCTGTCTTGTATACATCTCCCGGAGCGATTCTAATCTAATGATATCCGCCTTTCAAATCAATCTTGTTGAAACAAGAGAACCTGTTCTTGAGAGTGACTTTATTGAGAGCTCTAAAGTCGATGCACATCCTCTAAGATCCGTCTTTCTTTAATACCAATAATACTCGAAAGCAGTAGGGTGAAGTACTCGGCTCGATAAGACCCTTTTTAAGGTCTTTCACTTCGTTCATGATTTCTTCACTATGGGCTCGGCTAACACGGTAAGGTGGCCGGTTCAGTGGTGTGCTTCCAGGAATCAGATCAATAGTATGATTCTCAAGACGAGATGGGGGTAACTCGCCTAGCAAGCCTTCAGAGTAACAATCAGCATGTGTGGAGAAAATCTTGGGTTCTTTGTCTAGCTCAGACATGTTCGTTCGATATTCATCACTTAACTCTTTCAAATAGATCGAGTAAACAAAAAGATTGGATTTCATTAATTTTGAAATGGCCGAAGCCGATACAATAGGGATGGACTCGCCCTTCAATTTTACATATAGTACAATTTTTCTGCCCTTTTCATTCGTCAAAGTCGCTTTCTTGGTCCGATAGTCGACCACGGCGTTGTTCTTATGGTACCAAGGGACTCCTAGGAGGACGTCACACCCTTCCAAAGGCATGATGTGAAAGTCTTGGTGCCCTAAATACCCCTGACAATGCAAACGAAGTTTGCCAATGACAGGCGTAATGGCTACATCCCGTCCGGGTGCCACTAGAACTGCCTCTACCGGTGGCCCTATGCTGTCGGGTGTAATCTCGAGCCGCATCGCCAATTCAGGTGAAATGAAGTTAGCCTTGGTTCCTCCATCGAAAAAGATAAGTGGCTTCCTGATCTTTCACTTTGCTCCAAGCTCGGCAAAGTTTTGTACTTTCATCTATCTCGCTTCGGTCGGTTCCCATGCAATCCGGTACCAGTCTTGCTTTCATCTTGCCTTTTCTGCCACGTTCCTCTGCTGCTCTAGAACTCTCTGGCCTGTCTTCAGTCTGTCTTTGTTGTGCCTTTTTGGGGCACTTTGCAGATATGTGCCCTTGTTCCCCACAACCAAAACACTTCCCCTCTTTGAGATAGTTAGCCCTTTCTCTAAGAGTCAGTCAAGGTCGTGTATCTTTCTTTTCCTGGGGACTCTATTTCTTTCTATTTTCATTGTTTGAAGTCTGTCTGGTCCTTTGAGTCAAGATTTCATCAGTGGGGTAAGTCAAATTTCTTGAATGTATCAAGAACCCCCGTTTCGCATGACGCATTAACTCTTGAATAGAGTCCGACTTTTGTTCAAGGCAGTAATCTCGGTTCTCTGTAGGGAACCCGCAGTAAAACCTCTCAATCTGTTTCTTAAAGGTGACCTTAAACGAAGAGGTCGGTAGAAAAGAGTCCCAAACCTCTCGCAATATGCATCCAAAGAATCTCCCTAGGTCAACCAAGAAGAAATAAAGAGCCGTTTGAATTTCAACCGCTTGACTCGGGCTTCTTTCCTCAGAAGAAGAGTGGACCACCATGTTCGAGCATTTCCTTTTAGAAAAAAAGGAGCCCTCCTGATCTTGGAGTGCTCTGAGTAATGCCCTCCGGAGAAGGATATGTCAAACTATTGAATGAAGGCTAAAACCCTCGCAACATTTCGGAATCCAGAAAAGGATTCAAATTTTATCGACTATCCACCCTCTTTAAATTCCTTTGTCTTCTTGCTCTTATCTTCGAGGAAGTCGTATTGGTTGGCTCTGTAAAATGCTTCTTCTTTGCATAAAACATGTGGTCGTCGGAGTCTGAATTGTCAGAGGATGACTTCTCCATAGAGCTATCAGAAACTGGTGGGAATCTGAGTTTCTTCGCCTTTTTATTGCTCTTTCCAAATCTTTGCTTTTTGCTTCGCTTCTTGCCCTTTTTATCCTCCTCACTCGAATCAGAAGAGATAGAAGAACTGTCAAAAGCAGAGGAAGAAGAACTGGGTAGTCCTTCAAAACGCACAGCTTCTTCTACTTTCTTGCAAATACAAAAGAAGATTTACGGCCCAAGTAATCATGGTAGTCAGTCCCCTTCTTGCGCTTCTTCAATTGCTTTTTTTATTGATTCTTCTTGTTCAAAAGCTAACTGATCTGGGTCTGAACCACCTCTTGAAGTTCTTCTTCTGTAAACATCCTCGGAGTAGGAGGTTTCTTGATTGCGGGTTTGATTGGTGGTTCGGTGGCTTTCTGCCCCTGAGTATACACTTCAGCCATGGACTGCTGAGTCAAAAATTTTGCAAACTGGGGATCTTTAGCAAACTAAAGCATCTGCTTTGTGCACTCATCAACCTGTTGTCGATGTTGCATCTCCCAAAGTTCACACTGTGTAGGCCGAGGTGGCCCGTACTCATCTTCTGTTAAGTCGTTTGAATCTTCTGCGTTGCCTCCTCTTGCCTCAGCTGTTGCAGAAGAGGTCGATTGATTCTTTTCGGAATCCATAAGTGTCGCCAGAAAAGGGATCAGATTTCCCGATAGAAGAGAAATCGGTCGTGCTCTGATACCACTGTAACAAACTTGGACACCCCAAGTCAAGATTCTGTCACGACACAGCAGAGATTCACTTCAAAACACTTCACAAGATAAAGAGTCGACACCGCCCTGCATAGTTCCGTGCCAAGAGAGAGAGGCCCCAAAGACTGGCGCCCCTTTCGGTATTTCTTTTATACTAATCTTTGAGCGAAGTACAACCGCCCGCGGATGCTCGCTCTCAGACTCTGCGTCCAGATGCCCTGAGAAGTGAGCCCCTTGGGTCACTTATAAAGGTTACAAGGGATGCTAAAAGCAGAGCCCCAAAATCGTTGAAACTTAAAAGCAATGTTCCCCAAAAGCACTTGGTTAAAAATCTGCCACAAAAAAACAGCAGCGTAATCTGCGGAAAGCCGTACAGCCAGGCCACGTCAGCACTAGTGTAAAACGCGGAATTCCGTACATTCTACCACATCAGCAGGTCGACGCAAATCGCGGGGTTCCATACAAGCCAGTCAGTGTGAATTGCGGGATTCCGTACAGGCAGCCACGTCATCACTTTGTGGGTGTGTGTGTCCGGGTTGCTCTGCCACGTCATCAATTTGTGACAGTTCCCGCACCACATGGGGGACTTAGAAGAGACAGACTTGTTACAGACACTTTGGCCGTTGGCCAAGTTCAATGTGATGGCGCCAGATACAGTAGGTTGTAGGCACATTATGATATACTTTTTTGCAGATACACAGAGTGCTCCCTCTTATGGATTTGTACATGAGGATTCTTGGACAGAGGATGTAGCCCTACGGATTGCACGCTCTTGGGCATGGGTTGGACAATCTCTTCAAGCACAACTTTCTCGAGGTCGCTTGGATGCAGATTACTCGCCATCCAAGCCGGCCTCGATGATTGTGAGGTTGGTAGCTACGGTAGCATTGATTTTCTCTCACCGACCCCATGAGGATTGTCTCATGGAATATGCAGGGATCCCAGTTTCTACACCAGAGGGGTTGCTTGCCAAGAGTTTCGGAGATGCCTTGTGAGTAACATGATAGATATTCTTATGCTTCAGGAGCATTGCCTTTGTGTGAGAGCCGTATTTGGCGTTATGAACAAATCTTGCGTGGCCGTTATGAGACTTTTTGGTCCGCTGCTTTTGGGGCATTCAGGGAGGTGTACGTATGACTATTGCAGACTCATGGCAACACGCCATTGTGAGAAGAGGTATTCTTGTGTCAGGCAAGGCACAGTGGGTCACCATGCAGGTTCAAGGTAGCCTTGTGGGCTTCCTGAACATTTATGCGCCCAACCATGTGAGTGCACGGGCTGAGCTTTGGTCACATATTGTGGAGTCTTTGCCTCGTGCAGAGTAGTGTTGTATTGGGGGGACTTCAATATGCTAGGGGACCCCTCGGATAGGATTGGAGGCAGCCATGCTACTTTTCACGGTGCTGAGCTGGCTACTTGGGAGCGCCTATGTATGACTTTGAGCATTTCGGATGTATGGCAGCATGCACGCTTTGTACCGCCCTCAGATAGCCTCTCTTTCTCTAGATCTGACCGTAGAGTCGGGGGCATGAATCTATCTAGGATAGATTGTTTCTATGCTAGTGACAACGTTTGTGACATGGACGGCTCAATATGTATTTTGGCAGGAACTGCTTTTTCCAAAGTGATTCTTACTGTGTCAGATAGACAAAGGAGTGGCAGTGTCATGCTGCGAATTCCAGAGAGGATTTTGTTGGAAACAGAGCTCAAAGAGCAAGTTGTGGCGTTTTGAATAGCAAGTATGGACACACAGGGGGACCCTGCTCCTAGAGCGGCCTCACGCCTTCTGGAGGTTAGCCGCTTCTTCCTCCAGGAGTCTACTGCTCGCTTAGCTGCGACCAGGGAGGAAGAGCAGCGGCTCCAATGCGGCATTGCTTCCTTACAAAGGATGCTGGAGCGTCACCCAGGTAGCCCTTGGATAGAGGAGCAGATGCAGCAGGCTTTGCAGGAGCTGATCACCACAGAGGAGCGACGCCATGACTTTTCTTTCCACTGTCAGGCATCTCAGTCAACTTAGGTGGGCAACAGAGTTATTGGGGATTTCTTTGAGATTGTAGATCCTCGTCATGCGCACACCAATATTTGCGAGCTAAGGACGCCCGATGGGTCTATGTTCGAGAGCCCAAGGATATGCGCGCGGTTGCTATTCACTTTTACCATGAGTTGCTTTCAGTCGAGCCACAATCAGAGCGTCCAGATACATGCAGGCGGATAGGGTCATAAGATGCATGAATTAGTAGAGTGTCAGCTCTCTAAAGGTGTGCGCATAGTCAGGTGTTGTTGACAGGGAGAAAAGGGGAACACTTCATGCTTACACTCAATTTGACAAGGCTGCCCTCTTGCCCCCTTCTTGTTTCTCTTCTATACTGAGGCGATGAGCAGGTTTTTGACTTTACAGGAGGTTGGTTTGCATGGCCTACAGCTGCCCATTAGGAGCGAGGAGCTTCTGGACGATGAGTTTTCTGATGACTGTCTTCCGCAGGTGATCAGTGCTCCCGACGCACAACAAAACACCTCAAGAGACTGCTCACACTTGTGCAAGTTGGCCTCTTGGCGGCTTTCTGGGTTGGCAGTGCTTATACACCTTATTGGTCGCCTGAGAGGACTTTAGGTGAATCCCTCCAAGGACATCAGTATGCTACTTGGGTTGTCGGGTTGGTTTGGATCTGTCACCAGAGAGCAGAGAGTGTGAAACGCGGAGCTATGGATATTTATAGGTGTATGCCAGAGTGTATGAGCAGGTATGAAAACCAAGTGTACTCAAAGGGATCTAGAGGTGTATGATTTATGTGGTATCACAGGCCAAAAGGTCCCGTTTTGGGGCTAATTGGGAAGCATGCTTAAAGCTAGAAACATTGCAGGTTTGAAGGTGGATATTGTGCTCTTCAAAGTGCTCTCCAAGCCTGTTCAAACAACTCATCAATTGGAGCCTTCGTGTGCAAGTTATGGCAAGTTGAATGCCGGAGTGGTTTGCAGATTTGTGCCGGATGGTGCTCAGCTAGTACGTGAAGTTATGGCATCGGAGTGTTCAGTTTTCTTTTCATGCCAGTCTTCTCAGATCTCAAATCGGAGTAAAAACGGTCAACGAGCAGTTGAAGTTTCCCTGGGGGCAGGTTTGCATCGTTTTCACCCGCCTTGGGATGTGCACACCCGGTGGATTTTTCGTCTCGCCCGGGTTTCTCGAGATGATATGCCATGTATGAAGTGAGCTGGAAGTTACGGTTCACCAATCGGAGGAGCGAGCGCAAAGATATGATCAGTGAAGTCTTACAGTGCGTGACAACAAATGGAATTTTGTATTTTTGTCGATTTTGTCAAAGTCGGTGCAGATAAAGATAAAGCCCAAACATAACGGTGATGTATTTTTCTAGTCTCATAGGTCTCTTAGGCTTTTTGCTGACGTAAACATAGATATTTCATTTCAGTTCATTTCTCACTCTCTCCCCATATGAAGGTCAAAATGCTCCTTGCATGGCAAACCTGAATGTAGAATGTAAAAAAGAACATGCCCAAATAGAGATACTTCACAGCCAGCTGGGCAAGGTGAAGGGGAGTTACACAAGGCTCAATGCAAAACCTAGGACTACCATGGTAAAGTATGTACAAGGCAATGGATGAATGGAGCTACAAAACTTCAAGAATGGTAGAAGCAAATGTAACTAAGCAAAGTGCACGAAAGCATATGATCTACTCTCACAAGGGCCTATAGTACCACGTGAAAAACCGGTGAGAAAATCTTCATATGTTGTGTATTCTGAACATCCTCCTTGGCAATCTACTAAAGATTGGCTGAGCAAAGTCTCTTAAGATGAAGGAGAGCTTGCTATAGGTCATTTGATCAGCTACGGTAGAACGACACACAGCTCACACGTTTTGTGAGTGGCCACCCTAGAGTAACATCATCCACTATAAGTAAACTGCATAAGGACTTGATAAAGCATGCAAGCCGTTGGCCTTCAGCAGCAGACACGTTTATCCACACCTACTTGTTAAGAAGTTTGAAGATACTCTGCCGCATATCTGGTGAAATAAAGAGTATCACTGCTCGCTTCTGCATGGAAAACAAGAACAGATACTGCGTATTAGGAATGCTAACAAATGAAAAAAGAAGCTCCATATAGTTTGAATGAGCAAGTCACCATAATCCAAGCTGTTGCTAAATCGATGGTCCTTGCAGTGGGAGTTACAAAAACAGTATCACAACCCTGTAAGCATTCATGAATATAGTCTTTTAACACCTCTAAACCATGATTTGAAGAAGGGAAAAATAACAAAATACCCCTCTAGTTTGTGGAAATTCCCAAAATACCCCTCAAATTTCAAAAATTCACAAAATACCCTTGTATCTATTTTAGCTGGATTGTTCACGATTTCCTAATCTTTATTCTTTTTTGACAATGTATATCCGTTTTGTAGTGCTTAGCATGTAATTTGTCACAAATTACCTCCCAAAAAAAGACAATTATGTCTAAAAATAATGAAGCAATTCATCTCCAAAGCCTACATAACCAGCTCAAATTCTAGTTTTAGTATCTTGTATTCATAGACAATCGGTCTTCTTATGAAAAGCTACAATTTTTTTAATTTTTGGATAAACTTACTCTCACAACCAGGGGTATTTTGGAATTTTGGAAAATTTCAAGGGCATTTTGGGAATTTTTGACAAAATACGAGGGGAATATTGGAAGTTTTTGAAATTTGAAGGGTATTTTGGGAATTTCCACAAATTAGAGGGGTATTTTGGTAATTTTCCCTTTGAAGAAACATAGAGCAGACGGGAGGACTCTAGCGATCACCTGTCCTTCAGACAAAGATTGAAAATCTGCAGTACTTTGATTATGCAAAAATCGAATTCGATCGTCTCCGGAGACTGCTGATTTCAAGAAAGAAGTCATCTCTAAAACCAATTTTTTATGTAAACCCGTGATTTTGAATAATTAGTCAAAAAAGAAAAGATCACCAAAGATGACTTCATGAATGTCAAACTTCTTACCAAGGATATTTCTCTGAAAGAAACGTTGGGAAAAAGCTTACCTCTTAGCCTGCCAACATGAGACATCTCAGTAACCTGCCAACATTAACAGATTTCAGCGCGTGCAAGTCAATGTTTATGAATATAATTGACAAAGTATCACATACTATTTGACAAAGGGTGACATTGAGGTGAAATTGTTTACTTGTTATGCAAAACACATAGAAAGGTTCTCACTATAAGGAGATGCAAAGCTTACTTTTTGTCTTTGAAAAAAACTAGACATTTTTCATGGTTTAGAAGCTAGTATCCCTCATCCCCTAAAAATACATTTGAGGATGAGCTCGGATATGAGGTGGGCTATGGCTATTCTACTAAGGGACCCAGTGTTGTGTCTCCAGTGTCTCGCTAGGACAGCTCTGATCAAACCATAATATAAGCCTCTCGAGCATCACCCTAGTGGGTGTGGTCATCGGGCTTGGCAAAGTGCGGTGTGCGCTCTGTTGAGAGTGACTCCACGGCGGGGGTTGTAAGGTATGTGGCACAATGGCTCTATCATTGTTGATCTGGTGGGTAAAGTGCCTATTCTATTGAAAAAATCTGCCACAACTCTCTCTCTCTCTCTCTCTCTCTCTCTCTCTCTCTCTCTCTCTCGTCCTCCAGACAATTAGCTTTTAATGGGGATACATCATGCTGGTATGCACAGATGGCATCATGGTTTCAGACACATGGTTTCACCATGGACAGGTTGCCTCCTTTTCAATACTCTCTACAGGCACCCTTGAGGTCTTTGACGTGGGTAGAGATTAATAGACTCATTCGTCAGGATCTGATTCAGCTGGACACAAGGAGGACATGGATAGAGCCGATACAGGAGTTGGGCACAAAGACGGCTTTCTATAGAGAGCATTTTCTCCACCTCACAGGGGATGGGTTTGTGATTCGACCTAGCTATATGGACAGGCATCTTTCTCATGGTGTCCGATGTGCCATTGGCCAGATACGCACGTCCTCACATCAGCTCGAGATTGAGACTGGCAGATTCAGAGGGACGCCAACAGATAGCAGGATATGCCGCTTACGCCATCTAGAGCCAGAGACAGAGGTACATTACATATGTCATTGCACAGTGTACTATGAGATACGAGGCCGTTTTCATTGTCTATTCAGAGAAGGTTTCGGGCCACTATCTAGGGTCATGAGTTATGAGGATCAGAGATGTCTTGGGCTATATCAACTTGAGCTACACAGACATAGAGAAACTTTACTGAGGAGAGCTGAAGAGAGACACCCCCAGAGACAGATCACAGATTTCTTTACACTAGATACTGAACACCCAGAAGAACAGATAGAGGAGCAACCAACAGTTGAGAGGTCTACCCGCACTAGTGGCATTCTCATAGACCGTGCATTGGAGCTAGGGAGATCTAGACGACCCCGATGGAGAAGAGGAGCTACACAGTTTCGAAGGAGGCTACAGCAAAGGATTCGAGCCATACTTTTTCGTCGTCCAGAGTGCAGATGAAGATGGATCTCTGTGCAGATAGATCTCTACTTCCCTCCCAAATTGTCTACACATTGTATAGCTCAGTTCACACGTTTCACGCCTTTCACCTTTCACACCTATCCGCTTAGTTTAGGATTCCGCAGTATTTATATCTTGTTATCCCTAGTCTAGTTTAATTTAATTTAATTTATTTTGTTAATCTGACTTGATATCAGATACACCGCATTGTAACTTCCTCGTCTCATAGGTCACTTTGGCCTTTTGAAGACGTTAATATAACATTTCATTTCTCTCTCTCTCTCTCTCTCTCTCTCTCTCTCTCTCTCTCTCTCTCTCTCTCTCTCTCTCTCTCTCTCTCTCTCTCTCTCTCTCTCTCTCTCTCTCTCTCTCTCTCTCGGGCGAGCTGCCTGCTGCCTGCCAAGGGCGAGGGCAAGCTGCCTACCGAGGGCGAGGGCGAGGGCGAGAAGAGCCAAGGGCGAGGACGAGCCAGCCAGGACGAGTCCGCCAGGGCGAAAGCGAGGGCGAAGGCAGCTAGCCAAGGCGAGGGCGAGGGCAGAGACCAGCCAGGTCGAGCCAGGGGACGAGACCAGCCAGCCAGGGCGAGGGCGAGGGCTTGGTGACGAGGGCGAGGGCGAGGCCAACCAGGGCGAGGACGAGACCTCTGTTGGTGAGGGCCTTGACTCAATGCTCGCTTTGTTCTTCTCTCTCGGATGGACCAACTAGCCGAGGATGGTGATGAAAGCGATATTCAAGCGGAGGAAGAGAGATAGTATACTCTCGCCAAGCTCTCTACGGGCAGGGAAAACCGTCAGAGTCCAAGATGATTTAATGATGGAGAGGGTTCAAGTGATGATTAAATCGGAGCTCAGCTTTATGAGAGATGACATCAGGAAAGAGATGTACGCAAATGCAGAGAGTTATAAGAATTCTATGTATGCAGATATGAGGAAAGAATTGGATAAAGCGATGCTTGGTAAGCATGATGAATGTATCTATCTGTGAAAGGGGAGATGTAGGCTCTAATGCGGGCAGAAGTGAATGTAATGGAATGTATTATGCAGAAAAAGTTGGATGAGGCAATTGCAAGCTTTGAATCTTGGAAAACCAATGTGGAAAAGTGCATGACGGAAAAAGATGCAGTGATTGAAGAGCTTAAAGGGGAACTTGCAACTTGCAAAATTATGCCCAAAATGGAAAAGGGAAATCAGCCCTCGATGCTAAAGGAGCTCGAAGAAATTAAGGAGCAGGTGAAAACTCTGCGCGAAGGGGAGGAACAAAACTCGAAAGAGGCTTCCTCATGGGCGGAGCGCCTTTTTAAAACACAAGAGAAGGTTGACGAAGCAGAAAAATGGATTGAAGGTGCAAAGAAAGGGAAGGCCCGGATGCCAAAAGCCGCACAGACTTCTACCATCATCAATATGACCATTGAGGAGGAACAGAAGAGGAGGAATAGAGCCTCCATGTGCGTATTACTGGTATCAAAGACACCGAAAATGTAGAAGAAGAAGTGAAGGAACTCTTGCAGCGAATAGGAACCCCGGAACCTATGCACACAGGTGCTTGGAGAGTAGGAAAGAAGGGAGTGGATGAGAAGGGAAACGTCAAAGAGAGAGCACTTATTTTGCGTTTCCCGACTTTGGAAACAAGGAAAGAATTCCTGAAGAAGAGACCAACACTCAAGAAAACTGGGATATTTATGGGGGATGACCTTACTTTAGCACAAATAGCACATATGCAAGAGTTGATGCAAGAGATCAAAGCAGCAAGGGAGAAGGGAAAAATTGCCTTTTATAGAGGAGGGAAAGTAGTGGTTTTGGAAAGACGCACAACATGACGGTGCGAGACATATGGGACCACACTATGGAATTGTAATGGATCATATAGGCTGGATGTGGGTGCCTTTGAGGATAGCTTCAGAGATAGAGACATTGTCTTTTACTCAGAGACACATTAGAAATCTGGACAGTTGATGCCAAGTGTGACTGGTTATTCATGGGAGACAGCTTGTCGGCCAGACACTAGATCCCAGCATGGGAGTCGATGTTCAGGAGGGGTAGCAATCTTATTCACGGAGGAGTTGCAGCCGCTATTACAGATTGTCTGGAGAGATGACCAGGCGAGATACATGTGGGTGAGACTGAGAGCTGAGACGGGCAGATTCTTATACGTTGTTGTGTGCTACTTTCCCCCTAGCACATCAGTCTATACCTCACCTAGAGGGCAATCCCCTTTCTCTATACTTGATGATGACATATGGGAGTTTTCTAGAGATGGAGATATCATGCTCTTGGGAGACTTTAATGCCAAGACAGCCAACTCCCAAACGGTATTTTATGATACCTCGGAGGAGATGCTTAGAGAGATGGATATATCGGAGATGGGGCTTGACAGACACTCACAGGACAGAGAGCACACAGAGTATGGGAGATATCTCATGGAGATGACGACTACGCATGGTTTGGCCATACTTAATGGTCTAGAGATTTTTCCTTCGTCTGGGGGATTCACATGCTTTCCACACAGACATGGGGCGAGTACAATGGACTATGTCATGACTTCACCGAGTTTCATCTCTAGTATTCAGGATCTCAGTGTGGGACCTAGACCTGTTGGAGTAGCAGTGGACCATGCTCTCCTGACGTTTTTAGTCTCTTTCCAGTATAACGCCTCTCAGACACCACGGAGGATTGCACACACACGGTATACTTTTACACCAGAGACGGACTCAGTCTATGTGGAGGAGATTTACAGGCGGATGTGGGCAGCCGAGCCTGTATATACCGTGAAAGAGATCACCACTCTATTGACGGAGATCTTGCATGGGGCAGCAGCAGAGGCATACCCACACACTCAACCAGATCAGAGAAGACGTTCTGGGAACATGCCTCAGAATAGTTGGTATGATGAGGAGTGCAGAGAGATGAGAGTTCAGATTCAGAGCGAGCTTATACTTGGAGGCATTACATATAGACAGTCTCAGATTGCCCTTCGGCATTTAGTGCGACGGAAGAAGCGGGCCGTGATTTGTATCAGCTCTTTTTGAGTCAAGATTCAGGTGAGGCCTGGCGTCTCTTCCATGAACACTCACCTCCTCCAGTGATTACTTCTCCCGAGATTTGGGGTCAGTATGCAGCATCATTATATACAGTACCTGGGCAACCACCATTACCAGACCCTCTACAGCCATGTCCAGCCACTAGTACCTTCTTTACCACTGAGATGGTGAAGAACGCCATTGACAGGATGAGGACTAGGAGAGCATATGACCATGAAGGTTTGGTGGCAGAGCACTTGATACATGCTAGAGATTTACTGTCAGAGGTTCTTGCGCGGTTGTTTAACCATGTCATATGTGAGGGACTACCCGAATCTTGGAGATTATCTACTATTGTACCTCTCTTCAAGACAGGGGACCCCATGGTGCCAGGGAACTACCGAACTATTATGATAGGGCACACATTGGCACGGTTGTATGCATCCATTCTTGAACAGCAACTGAGTAAATGGGCAGAAAATGAGGGCATACGAGCAGCAGGACAGGCTGGATTCAGGAGGGGTTTCTCCACTTTGGATCATATTCTTACACTCAGAACCATTATTGAGAAGGGTCGGGCACATGGAAGACGGATGTATTGTTGCTTTGTGGACTTCCGCAAAGCATTTGACACAATGTCAAGGGCCAGATTGATGCGTAGGCTACTGAAGTTGGGAGTACCCACAAAGATCACATGGGGGATCATGGCTTTATACGGCTCAGTGACTGGCCAGGTACGCACTCTTGAGGGGATTTCTGACATTGTTCATTCCACTATTGGAGTGAAACAGGGGTGTCCTTTGTCCCCTACACTTTTTGGTATGTATGTAGATGAAGTCTCTGACTACATTGACAGAGAGGGCGACAGAGGCGCTCAGCTAGCAGGGACATGGATCCCTTTATTATTATATGCTGATGATATTGTGTTGATATCAGAGTCACCAGAGGGCATGCAGAGACAGTTGGATGCATTGCACAGCTTTGCAGAGGATAGTGGATTGTCTGTGAACCTTGGTAAAACCAAGGTTATGGTGTTTAACACCACACCATAGTGGGTCAAGAGATCGGTACCTACACTCGTATATGGTCAGGATACTGTGGAGTATACAGATGAATATACATACCTGGGGGTGGTATTCACAGGACCGAGGTTTACTCTGAGGAGAGCAGCAGAGACTAGACTGTCCAGAGCCTATGCGGCA